>NC_022016.1:54863826-54867824 GCF_000317375.1 Microtus ochrogaster | reverse complement strand
GCCACCATCGCCCGGCTTGGCTGTTTCCTTCTAAGAAGTCACCTATATCACTTATTGTTTGCTCAGGACACGACACCTCCACCCTCCCCACCCCTACACCCCTTGTCGTCTCAAGCAGGCCTGGCAATGGCTTCCTGATAGTGCCAGCTTCTACCCACTTCAACTTCCCATTTTGGTTCTTTTTATTCTGCCCATGCCTCTTGAATGGTCCCAACATTAAAGTTCCTCTGAAAAAGTTAAACTTAATTAAAGTTAACTCCGTTTCCTGCTGACATCCTGGTCAGTTATTCAAAGGCGAGCTGTCATTGCACGCAGCTTTGGGTGCGTATCTCACTTCCTGTCGCACAGGGGCCTTCCTTGGGTTTCGTTTTGAGCACCAGAGTCAAGAACTCACACTTTTCTTCCTTCCTCTTTTATACTATTTATTCCTGTTTCATGCATGTGGGTATTTTTGCCTGCACGTATGTCTGTGTAGCACACGCATGCAGCACTGGAGGATGTCAGAATTCTCCGGAACTCAAGTTACAGACAGTTGTGAGCCATCACATGGGTGCTGGGAATCAAACCTGGGTCCTCTTGAAGAACAGCCAGCACTCTTTACTGCTGAGCCATCGCCAGCCCCTTCTTTTCTTTTCTCGCATTACACGTTTTTGTTTCTTGCTTTAGCAACAGTGTGCTCTCCCATATATTGCACAGCCTTTTTGCTGGAAATTTTTGTATGTTGAATAAAATTATCTATACAAAATAAAGTAAGGGCCGGCAAGCTGGCTCAGTGGGTAAAGGTGCTTGCTGCTAAGCTTGATGACCTGAATTCAACCCGTGGACTCACATGGTGGAGACACAGAACTGACTCCTGTAAACTGTCTGTTCATCTCCACATGCAAACCAGAGCACACGTGTCCACACACATGTAAATACATAAATGTGATTTTTTTTTCTTAAAGAGGTTTTGAGGGGGAGGGGATGAGAGATGGCTCAGTGGTTAAGAGTGCGTATGTACTGCTTTTCCAGAAGACCCTTAACTCCAGCATCCCAGTGCACCCACACGGCAGCTCATGCCTGTCTGTAAGGCAGCTCCAGGGCTGCTGATGCTCTCACACAGACATATATACAGGCAACACACCAAATGAACAGAAAATAAAAATAAATTATGAAAAGGATTTGGTTGTTTTGTTTTTGTTTTTGTTTTTTTGTTTGTTTTTGAACTAGGGTTTCCCTGTGTACCTCTGGCTGTCCTGGAACTTGCTCTGTAGACCAGGCTGGCCTCAAACTCACAGAGATCCGCCTACCTCTGCCTCCTGAGTGCTGGGATTAAAAGTGTGTGCCACCACCGCCCAACTAGATCTCTTTATTATATGTGTATGCCTGTTTTGACCTCATGTATGTTTATACAAATGTGTGGTTAATGCCTACAGAGGCTAGAAGATCAGATCCCCTAGAGATGGAGTTACAGGTGGTTGTGATTCCTGTAAGCAAGAAAGTGTTATTAACCACTGAGCCATCTTCTAGTCCCAAGTAATACATTTTTAAGATAAAAAATAAAAAATACAAAGGGTGATTTGTGCCAGGAGTGCTCTCTCACAAACATAATCTTAGCACTCCAGATTTTGAGGCAGGAGGATTGCCATGAGTTCAAAGACATCCTGGGCTACAAAGTAAAGCCCTATTATTTATTTATTTTGAGACAGGGTTTCTCTGTCCTTGGCTGTCCTAGAATTCACTCTGTAGACCAGGCTGACCTCAAATTCGCAGAGACCCACATGGCTCTGCCTCCCAAGTGCTGGGATTAAAGGTATATGTCACCACTGCCCATCATAAAACTATTTAAAAAAAAAAGTCTCCCAAACATCCCGGTGTGGTGACACACACCGTTCATCACAGTGCTTGACAGGCAGAGTCAGGCTACATAGGCCAGCCTGGTCTACACAGTGACTTCTAGGCCAGTCAGGGCTACATAGAGATACCCTGTCTCAAACAAGCAAATCCTAACTAAAACAAGGTGAGTTGTAAAATTTTCCAAAGGAATCTCATAAACCATACGAGACGAACATTAAGTTGTACTTAGCATCCGTTGATTATTTACTTATAAGCAAGTTAGGTTTTGGGAACATACAAATTAATGTCCGCTTTTGCCTGAAGGCCCAGCTAGCTCTAAGAGCTGTGTAGAGAAATGGCACAGGGTTCTAAGTGCTCAGTGTTATCAAAGCGCCGGGAGCATGGTAGTCATTTCACAGTTGAGATTTATTGTAGCCAGCCCTCCACCCAATGGCCATTCAGGGGCACATAAAATCTTAGAGAAACAATTATTTTAAAAGGATTATTCTCTCTTTTGCAAAAGATTATTTTCATATTCTTTCTTCACATAAGATAATTCCCAGCGTGACAGAAAATGGTCTGTAGAGAAGCCCACAAGCACGTTTGAAGCTGTTGCCTCTGAGAAGTGGGAAGATCGGGAAACTCATCATGTTAGGCATTTCTACGTTATTTACATTTCTTTTCAACGTTTGGTGTAAGAGTTGGGGTAAATCCCTATGCAATTGCACGGGAAGTGTGAATGAAGGGGTAGGGGGGGTAGGAGGGTCGTGCAGGAGAGAAAGCCAGGGGCCAAGATCAGCGTGTCATGTCCTTTGTCACCTTGTCAAGCCTCTTCACACTTGTCCCTGCAAATCTGTCGGTGAAATCTTTTCAGAAAACAGTGCACTGTGCTACGGTAATAGACTCCAGGACAGTGCCGGGTGTTTACAGTCCCAGTGGGGAGTTAAGACATCCCCAGGACAGTTGGAGACAGCCCACGGTTAAGTGCCAGCAAAAGATCAGGAGAAAACCCGAGTATTTTGCCAAGGTTTTTGCCTGGGAGCCTTGGAACAGTGATGTCATTTATAAAAATGGGAAGTTGGAGAAGAGCGCTGCTTTGGAAGCGGAGAGAGTGAACTATAACAGTTTATGTAAATTACTGCTTGGCTGTGAGGCTGAGTGGGGCTGCCGAGAGAATGGCAGGGATATAATAATCTCCACCTTTTCTTGAGCACGGACTTTGTGCCAGGTCTGTGCGACACAGTCTGCGTATGCCATCGTTGGGTCTCCAAGCCCTAGGAGGCCTTTATGACCCTTTTTTCCATGAGGAGAAATGAGACTTGGAGAAGTGGCTAAGGCCTCACAACCTGTGAGAGAGTGACAGCTAGGAACAACGCTCTGTCACCCAGGAGGAAGTGGAGGACACTGTCTCTGCCTTCAGGTATAGGTGGAAGGCTACCGCACACGTGCCAACAGGCATTAACTTCGTAGAGCCAAGGCCTGTTTACCCCTGCACCCTCAGAGTGAACTCAGAGGAAGTGGTCAGGGAAGGTCTGAGGGGGGATGGTCTGAGCCAGGCCTTGAAGGATGGCTTTGCCTGGGCGAGGAAATGGACCAAAGGGAGCTGGTATCTCAAGCAGAAATGGTAAAGAACAAAAACTGAATGTAGACGGGAATGAATACTATGGGTGGAGGCTGATGGGAAAAACATGAAAGCTAGAGAAGGCTTTCAGGGCTGAGTCTGCTGTGAGAAGGAGAGGGGGTTAATGGTAATCAAGTGGGGTGAAAGGGCAGATGAAGGAGAATGTCCTGGGCACTCACTGTGGTCTTCATAGTGGTCTGTATACTCATGCTCCCACCACAAATAAATAAGTAAACGTAATTTAAGATTTTTCAATAAGATGGAGAGAGATTGAGTGATGGAGGGAGGGACCTGATGTCAGTCTCTGGCCTACACACATACACACCCACACATACATATGCACAAACAAGGGCACACATAAACATGCACAGGCACACACATAAGCACACACACATGCACCGTGCACAAATACACACATGCACACACACACAAACACACACTCATACATAAGTGCACACACACAAGTACATACCTGTGCACAGACACACACAAACATGCACACCCACCCTCACACAAGTACATATGCACATACCCCACAAGCCTGTGTGTACACACATGCCCA
>NC_022016.1:54860486-54862220 GCF_000317375.1 Microtus ochrogaster | reverse complement strand
TTTTTTTTTTTTAAGGAGGGATATCCCTTATAGAGAAATCCAGTTGAAACTGACGGAAAAGCAGTTAACAATTTTGCAAGGCCATTCTCCTTTCCTAGCTGCAAACCTGAGGTTTCCTGGGAATCTCGTCAGGAACCCCATTCACAGGGAAAAAGCACTCACTAAACCCTGTGTGCAGCCCTCTTGGCCCCCGGTTCACCTTATTAGATTATAGTTCCATTCAAGACATTGCTGGAACCACCCTGTAATCTCACTTATGAAAAGAGAGAAAAGGAGAAAAAAATTCTTGGCAACCTTTACCCTACTCTTTTTCTAAATTAATTCTTTTATATTTGAAACTATCAGACATGCATATAATGTGTTTTTATCAAATCCACCCCTCATCCTCTCCCTTCCATCTTCTCCCCCATCTCCCCATGCCTTTTCCCTCCCGAATTCATGTGCTTGGCTTTTACCCCAGAGGCCATACTTAGTGTGCTTACCT
Source organism: Microtus ochrogaster (assembly GCF_000317375.1). NCBI lineage: Eukaryota > Metazoa > Chordata > Mammalia > Rodentia > Cricetidae > Microtus > Microtus ochrogaster. The sequence continues at coordinate 54,861,736 of NC_022016.1, read as the reverse complement.
GTGTTGCCCGGATGCAGGACCATCTACAGCAGTGGTTCTCAGACTCCCTAATGTTGCGACCCTTTAATACAGATTTTTTTTTTGTGCTGCGGAGACCCCCCACCACCATAAAATTATCTTTGTTGCTATTTTGTAACTGTAATTTTGCTACTGTTATGAATTGTAATTTAAATTTCTGTGTTTTCTGATGGTCTTAGGCTACCCCTATAAAAAGGTCCTTTGACCTCTAAAGGGGTTGCGACCCACAGGTTGAGAAGCACTGATCTACAGCATGTGGAGCCTCTTAGGGTCACCTCCCCGAGAGGTCACCTCAGGTAAGACTCTTGCACCATCAGTGTCCGTGAATTGCCATCAGCTTCTAGGTAGGGGCAGGCCTGCGTGAGCCATTTCCTCTCTCTTAACAATATTTGGAGATGTAATTTGAGAGCCGTGAGAATGGTTTCTACCGTTAAAGTTAAAACAATTCATTTCAACTCTTCCTTAAAGAGCCCATATCCATACTTGGATATGTCTTACTTTCTTTGTGAAGGCCTCTTCCCTCCCAGTCCTCATGCTCAAAGCCTATATGAAAATATCTTTAGTAAAATCTGCTGGGCGGTGGTGGCACACGCCTTTAATCCCAGCACTCGGGAGGCAGAGGCAGGCGGATCTCTGTGAGTTCTAGACTAGCTTGGTCTACAGAACAGGTTCCAGGACAGCCAATGCTACACAGAGAAACCTTGTCTCCAACAATCAAATAAATAAATAAAATCTGAAAATCTGCTTTGTATTGGATACTTCTGAAATCCCTTTCTGCGTTGAAGCCTCAAAGCCCGCTTTGGTTTGAATAAGGTCCCTGCTAGACAGAAGGAACTCCTCAGGCCACTGAGGGTGGTGGGGTGAAGCTGTGTTTCCCCTATATGCTAACAAAATAACAGGACTCAAATCAGGTGATCAGGAAGCGATTAGATGATATCCAAAGCTGTGGGTGGTTGTTGCCTCCCCAGAATGTCTTTCTGTCTTTTTATCCTGTGGAAAAGATTATTTGTTTCTTTCTTTCTTTTCCAGACAAGGTCTTACTATGTCACCCTGGCAGTCCTGGAACTTGTTACATAGACCAGGCTGCCCTCAGACTTTCATGAAGACCCATCTGTCTCTGCCTTCCCAGTACTGGGATTAAAAGGGTGTGCCACCACACCTGACTTTATTACATTTTTATTTCTTTATCTCTTGCATATGTGTGTGCAAGCACACACATGGGCACATACCAT
>NC_022016.1:54852418-54859981 GCF_000317375.1 Microtus ochrogaster | reverse complement strand
TTATATATACAAGGTTCTTCCTGCATGTATCCTACAGGCCAGAAGAGGGCACGAGATCTTATTACAGATGGTTGTGAGCCACCATATGGTTGCTGGGAATCAATCTCAGAACCTCTGGAAGATTAGCCAGTGTTCTTAACCTCTGAGCCAACTCTCCAGCTCCTGCCCTTGAACATTTTAATTCATGATCTTCTTGTCTCAGTTTCCCACGTACCTGGCTGCTGCCCCAGGATCTCATAAAGGAAACTTTGTATATGAGATCCGGGAGATGACTAGCGTGTGCCCTGAAGCTTCAAATTTATCAGTCGTTTAAACCAGTGTTTAAACGTGGTGCCCTGCGTGGGTAGTTCCCAGTGGCTGGGATGCTGAGCTTCTGGTGGTAGGCTCTGCTAGTCCCAGCACCATTCAAGTATACTCTATTGAATTACATAGCTTCCTCTTTAGACAGTCCTGGCTTCGCCCCAGGGGTTAGGAGGGACAGTGTGGCTTTTAAGCTTCCTTTTCATCAGGGATGGTGAGAGTTCATCCACTGCCTCAATTGTCAGGGTGTCCAGGCAGAATCAGGGACATGTGGCTGGTCAGTGTCTCTCCCTGGTAGTTCCCATGGCTGCTATCACTTTTCTTGTCTGAACTCGGCGGGGAGAGGCTGACTGAGTCTGTAGAAGCTTCCACCTGGCAGTCGGGGGCCTGTGTGACAGCTCCAGTTCCCTCCCAGCAGCCTCAGCTATGGCTTGGGCAAGACCTAGTAAAGACACGATCTTAGCGACAGCGCCTGGGTAGGGAGGAGACTGGCATCCAGAGTTCCCTGTGGGGTTCTGGACCGAAATGAGAGAGTGAGTTTACAGACACTGCGTGATTGGTCGGGCAGAGCGAGGAGGGGCATGGGGCCAAACGCCTCTCTTCTCCTGGGTTGTTAGTCAGTGAGCCTCCGGGAAAATGTCAGCCATCCCGATCTGATATAATTTCAAACCCCCTGCTGGATAACTGAGCCATTTTCTGTGTGCACGGTCAGCAGCCGATTTTTCTCAAGGTGAAAGCAATTAGGCCTTCATCCCCCTACTTCCCCAGCTGCTTGAAGAAAAGATGGAAGGCGAACAGTCTCGGCCTGCCAAGGTCAGGCAGGGTGCTTGGGCGGCTGTGGTAATTGGTTCGCCACCTGCTCACACCTCCTCTCAGGTTGTCGGTGTCCCTCAGGGCTGAGGCGGTGGAGGGCAAGGGCAGCTGTTTTTCCACTTGTCTCCATAACAAGACAAGGCAGCTCACCCGGCCCCGGGGCCCGGGAATTATTATTAGCAGGAATGCTGTGAGCCAGGCCTGGGCGGTGCACACAGGTGGTGCACAGATGTTCTCTAGGCAGGAGAACACTCTGGAAGGTGAAGGAATCCACTCATTCAGTTAATGTGACACACTTTCCTGGTCCTTGTGGTCTGGGGATTGACAGCAAAGGCCATCTACAGGGCTGTGGAGAGTCACGAAAGAGGAGGGCAGGATGCCAAGGAAACCTCATCTGCGGCAGAAGTGCGGACAGGCTGGGGGGAGGGATGAAGATCTCACGGTAGATGCTTGGAAATTGGTAGGCTGAATGGAAAACAGGCACTCCTGATTGCTCCTACTCTGCCGAGTCGGAAGAGCCACTAGTGTAGAGTTAGGTACTTTTCTAGGAATTTACCATACTATTTCCAGCTATACATTTATATCTCTGTGGTTTTTTTTTTTTTTTTGTCGGTGGGGGTTTTGTTTGGTTTGCTTTTGGAAGGCAGAGGCAGATGGATCTCTGTGAGTTCGAGGCCAGCCTGGTCTACAGAGTGAGTTCCAGGACAGCTAGGGTTGTTACACAGAGAAAACCTGTCTCAAACAACAACAACAACAAACAAACAAACAAAGAGTCAGAAGAATTTCTGAGATTTCTAGAGTCTCAAGACTGAGACTTTGTCTTAAAAATAAATAAGTCATGGGGGTGACAAGATGGTTCCAAAGGTAAAGCATTTGTCACGCAAGCCTGATGGCCTGAGTTCTGTCCCTGGACACCACATAAAGGTAGAAGGAGAGACCCAGCTCCACGGTGTTATCCTCCACACGCACACACCACACACACGCACACACACACACCACACACACGCACACACACACACTAATACTAATAATAATTGATAATAAATAAGCAATGGATGGTATATACTTGTAATCCAAGAAATGGGGAGGTGGAGACATGAGGATCAGGAATTCAAAGACAGCCTGTGTGTGTGTGTGTGTGTGTGTGTGTGTGTGTGTGTGTGTGTGTGTTGTACACACACGAGTGCATCCACAGCATTCAGAAGCCAAAGCAGGCGGTCCGGTGTCTTCTGTTGCTCTCAGCTATCTGCCTGGTTGCCTTGAGACAGGCTCTCTCATTGAGAACTGGAAACTCTCCAGGTGACTGGCCAAGGAGCTCTTTGTATCTGCTTGTCTCTATCCCTCAGTGTCAGGGTACCAAGTATGGCTTTTTTATGTGTGTGCTAGGGGTTCACACTCAGGTCCTCACGCTTGTCCAGCGAACATGCTTGCCCAACTGAGCCATCTCCCCAGTCCCAATAAACATGTATGTTTTAAAGAAGAGGGAAGGAGGGCTGGAGAGATGGCTCAGTGTTAAGAGCACTGACTGTTCTTCCAGAGGTCCTGAGTTTAATTCCCAGCAACCACATGGTGACTCACAACCATCTGTAATGAAATCTGGTGCCCTCTCCTGGGGTGTAGGTACGCATGCAGGCAGAACACTGTATATAATAAATAAATAAATCTTAAAAGAAGAAGAAGGAGGAGAAGGAGGAGGAGGAGGAGGAGGAGGGAGGGCAGCAGACCCGGTGGTAACTAAAAGACTGTCTTTAGCCAGTAGAATGGCTTTTTTCCTTATTTTTTTAAAAGATTTATTTATTTTATGTATATGAATACTCTATATGCATGTATGACTTTAGGTCAGAAGAGGGCATCAGATTCCACTAGAGAGGGTTGTGAGCTGCCATGTGAATGCCGGGAATTGAACTCAGGACCTTTGGAAGAGCAGTCAGCGCTCGTAATAGCTGAGCCATCTCTCCAGCTCAAGAAAATGTTTTTTTTTAAAAAAAGGATCATTTAATGTGCCTAGTCTTCCAGTTGCTCCCCCCCCCGACTTCACAATATAGACAATTCCTTTTACACAGCAATTACAAGTGCTCCTCCTTGTTGAAGGTTGTAAGATAGATGGAAGTGATTTTTTTTAAGGGTGGTTCTCTGAAGAAAGGGGTCTGGAAAAGCAGCAGCAACAGCGACCCCACTAACTGTACGAGCCTCCAGCCTCCCCTCCGGCTTTAGCCCCCTCTGCCTCTTCCATTGCCAATTTTTCCCACTCTCATTTGCGGGGCATTGCAGCCCTCTTTGTCTTGTGCTAGCCCTGGGGAGCTTCATTCTTTATGCCAAAGCAACTTATTATGTGTTTTCCTAAACAAAGAGCCATCTACCCGGAGAAAAATTATGCCACTCCCAGGACAGACAAAAGTAGCTGCAGGCAGTTGGGGTTTTAAATAGCAATTAAAAAAAAATCTGCTGTGTGCATAAAGCACCTGGCAGTTCCTACAGGCTGGTCGTCTGTCTCCGGGATTGTTTTCCATGGATTTCTCGTTGCCTTGGCTGCTGCAAAGATCCTGCCTCCCTCTTGAGGAATCCATACTCCCTTTCAGGCTGCCCATCTTTCACGCCGGCACTCGAGACTGTAACCCCAGCACTGTGGAGGCCGGTGGTAGGATGGCAGAGACTTTGAACTAACTGAGCTACCTTGTTTCAAACAATGAAGGGCTGGGGGTGTGGCTCAGGGGTAGAGGGCTAGGCTGATGGACCAGGGAGCTCCCAGGATCTGCCTGTCGATGTCCCAGGCTTGTGCAGTCGTGAAAAAACACTCCGCAAAAGCGTGCTTTCACTTTGTGGTACGGCAGATCAAATCTCGGCCCTCACATACGCTACATGCTCTCCCACTGACTCCCTGCCCCGGCTCCTCCTTCTTTCTTGGCTGCTTTCAAAATGATGAGGGATAGCAAGATGTGGGGGCTCACCCGTTAGCCCCAGCCCTTGGGCAGAGGCAGGCAGATCTCTAGGTTCGAGACCTGGTCTACAGAGCGAGTGCTGGGACAGTCAGGGCAACACAGAAAAACCCTGTCTCGGAAAAAAAAAAAAAGAAAAGAAAAGAAAAAGCAACAAAACAAAAGATAAGAGGCTGGAGAGATGGCTCAGCCGTTCCCAACACTTGCTGCTCCTCCAGAGGGCTGGAGTTTGATTCTCGGCACACACACTGGGTAGCTGACTGCCACCTGCAACTCCAGCCCCAGGGGATCTAGCACCCTCTTCTGGTCTCTGAGGGTACCCACACACATGTGTGATGTACATGCATGTTTTTAAAGTCTTGGGGAAAAAAAACTACTTTGTGTCCCCTCCTCTCTCAGCTCAAAGCCTGGCATACAGCTGACACTTTGGGAGTGTGCTGCTGACTTGGGCTCCTCTGCTGTTCTGAGCTCACGGGTGACTCTCAGGTGCTGTGGGCTTGCTCTGAGCTGAGCCCCTAGGGGAAGACGTCAGACAGCAGAGGGAAAATTAAAGAAAGCCTCTGGCCTTGTGTTTTTCATCTACGAGCTGGATTTTACTCAGGAATCTATCATATCAAAGTATAAACTATAAAATACCCACAATCCCTAGCTCTGTGCTGTCTTTAAGGGGAGGGAATAAGCCCTCGCAGGCACAAAATAGATATGGTAATGAGCACTTGGAGAAACTGTTATTCCGTATTGTGTGTGAGTGTGTGTGCATGAGGTGTGTGGCTGTGTGCCAATGCCCACGTGTGGAGGTCAGAGGAAAGCTTTGTGAAGCTGGTTCTCTCCTTCCAACTTCCCATGGGCCATTGAAGTTTGCCAGGTGAAAACGTGTGTAAAAGTCTATCTAAAAGTTGTTCACTTAAGAGTTGTGCACTCGGCCGGGCGATGGTGGCGCACGCCTTTAATCCCAGCACTCGGGAGGCAGAGGCAGGTGGATCTCTGTGAGTTTGAGACCAGCCTGGTCTATAGAGCTAGTTCCAGGACAGGCTCCAAAGCCACAGAGAAACCCTGTCTCGAAAAAGCAAAAAGCAAAAAAAAAAAAAAAAAAAAAGAGTTGTGCACTCTGGTACCCATCTTTCAGTAACTCGCCAAAATGACAAACACCAAGGGAAAGAGGAGGGGCACTCGCTATATGTTCTCTAGGCCCTTTAGGAAACATGGAGTTGTTCCTTCGGCCACGTACATGCGAATCTACAAGGGCGATATTGTAGACATCAAGGGAATGGGCACTGTTCAAAAAGAAATGCCCCATAAATGTTACCATGGCAAAGCCGGAAGAGTCTACAATGTCACCCAGCATGCTGTGGGCATCGTTGTAAACAAGCAAGTGAAGGGCAAGATTCTTGCCAGAGAATTAATGTGCGGATTGAACACATCAAGCACTCGAAGAGCAGAGACAGCTTCCTGAAGCGGGTGAAGGAGAATGACCAGAAGAAAAAGGAAGCCAAAGAGAAAGGCACCTGGATTCAGCTGAAGCGCCAGTCTGCTCCACCCAGAGAAGCACACTTCGTGAGGACTAACGGGAAGGAGCCTGAGCTGCTGGAGCCCATTCCCTATGAATTCATGGCCTGATGTACAAAAAGAAATAAAAGACCTGGACTGTAAAGGTTTTTTCAAAAAAAAAAAAAGAAAAAGAAAGAAAGAGTTGTGCACTCATAAGAACACAGCCTTGTACTTCAGTCGCCTTTAGAAGTGAGCCACCATGAGGGCTCAGCGATGCTTTTGGTGGTGCCTCTAGTGGTAAAACTCGGGGTCTATGGATGCCAGGCGAACCCTGAATCACAGTGGTACTCCCAGCTATATGCAAATTTTTTTTTTTTTTTTTTTGGTTTTTTGAGACAGGGTTTCTCTGTGGCTTTGGAGCCTGTCCTGGAATTAGCTCCGTAGACCAGGCTGGTCTCGAACTCACAGAGATCCGCCTGCCTCTGCCTCCCAAGTACTGGGATTAAAGGCGTGCGCCACCATCGCCCGGCTAATATGTAAAATTTTGATGTTTAATTATTTATTTATATTTATTTCATGTGGATTGGTATTTTACCATGGGTGTTGGGTTCCCTGAACTGGAGTTACAGACAGTTGTGAGCTGCCTGTGGTTGCTGGGAATCAGTCCTCTGGAAAAGCAGCCAGTGCTCTTAATCTCTAAGCCATCTCACCAGCCCCTTATTTTTATTCTTAAAATGACGTTTTATTTATTTATTTTGCATAGTATGTGGGTGCACTTGCTAGTGGCACAGTATGGGGATGGAGGTCAGGGGACAACCTTAGCCGGCTGATCCTGTCTCTCAGCCCTGTGGGTCTCGGAGATCAAAGTCAGGTCAGGCTTGGAGACAAGTGGACTTACCCCCTGAAGCAATTTGCTGGGTCTCTGTATTTTGTGTAGCATAGACTGGCCTCAGCCTTGCTACATAGCCAAGGGTGACTTTGAACTTCTGATCCTCCTACCTCTGCCTCTGGGTGCTAGGGTTATAGGCAAGCACCAGCAGATCTTAGGATAGGTATCATTTTGATCTGGCATTCTTTTATTAATTAAAGATTCATTCAATGTAAGTTCTTCATTCTTTGGAAAGTGGTGTGTGGGCATGTGGGGAGCTGCTATTCTTTTGACTACACATGTATCGGCAAAAGGAGCTCCCTTCTGCCGTCAGAAGGCTCACTAATTAAATCTGCCGAAATAAACTGATTAACAGACCAAGCACACAAGTTTATCGTGTGCACACGTGTACCACCAGGAAGGGAGAATTCAATAAGCCCGTGTGATTTAGAAGCTTGCACCACTTCCTTGGGAGGGACATGGAAGTTATTTGAAAGGAAGAGTGGATTGTTTTTCAGGGGAGATGAATGGACCCCAAGAACAGAGAGCAGGTGGGGCCAGAGACTGGCTAGGCTCTGAGTACAGAATCAGCTCTGGTCTTTCTCCCTATGATCAGTTTCAGTCTCCTGGATGGGTGAGAAATCTGGAAAGAGAGTTCGGTGATTGTGTGCTGATATGAGCACAGCCAGAGCAAGGACGCCCCACGCCTCAGACCCACGGGAACAGCACAGCCCACCGGATCCCCGCTTTTCTCTCTATGTGTGTGTGTTCATCCACTTTCTTCATTCCTGTTATCCCAGTCCCCTGAGCTGTGTAGAGTGTGACAGGGTTCATCATAACCCAAGTCTTCTGAGAACCCTGCCTGGAAGGCAGGCAGGAGACAGTACAGATAGCCCGTCTGCGTGTGCTGTTCCCGACGGGCTCGGTGTAAAGTCCAGCCCACTTTGTGGGCTCATTTCTGAGGACCAGCAAGCCCACGACAATGGCTATCTGGTCTGTTTGCAGCTGTTGGCTATTGTGAGGGCTGACTTTAGGAACACTTTTGGTGCACTTAGCCGTTGTTTTTCCCAACTGTATATTTGAGTGGAATTGTTCAATTATTAGGGGTACTCAGGTTTTTTGTTTTGTTTGGTTTGGTTTTTGCTTTTTTTTTTTTTT
>NC_022016.1:54850569-54852062 GCF_000317375.1 Microtus ochrogaster | reverse complement strand
GCCATCGCCCGGCTAGTACTCAGTTTTAACATTAGTGATATCACAGGTCTTCCAGGGTGAATGCACAAATCTATAGTCCCATCTGTAGCGGCTGGGAGTCCTAACCTTTGTCTTTTACTTTCAGTTCTTTTGCCTTCTGAGTTCAATCCTTTAAATTCCAGCTATAGACTCTGGGAGCGCTGGGCTTACAGATGTGAGACACCATGCCCGTCTCTAGACATACTTTTTGAAGAGCTTGTTCAAGCCCTTTCACCCAGGACTACCTCTTCTCCTCAAGGACCCCTTAGGGCTCACTATGGATTACTTCCGTGCTCATCACTCTGAGGTCTCTGTCCAGAGACTGTAACCCTAACTCCACACTCACATAACCCCCTCTCTGGTAGTTCCAGGAAGATGACCCCTCGCCTTTCAAAATCAGCAATCCAAGCCAAACTCTCCAATCTCTTCTCAGCTCCAAATCCGGCTTCCCTCCCTTTCGTTCAGGCACACGTCAAGGTGCCGGGCCTGTTTGCCTTCATCTTCATGCCCACTGCCCCTTGTCAGTGTTCAGTCCACACTCCCACACGCTTCAGGAAATTGGCCTGCCCTATTTTTCCTCCCTGCCTCCTTCTCTCCTTACCCTGGATGTCTCCTCTGGGGGTCAGATGTTCCATACACCCTCTCTCCCTGTGCTCTCTCTCCCCCCATTCCATTCTTCACCGTGGGCTGTAATTACCAGTGTCGTTGCCTGAATCTCTGGACCAGACAGCTGGCATTTGATCTACTCAACATTCCCTTCCCGTCTCCTTGGCACTTCAATTTTCTAGGGAACCGCCACCCCTCCTCACTCTTCGGGGTCGATGTAAGCAGTGTGCCTATGACCCATTCCTGGCTGGTCGGCATGTCCTCTCTTTAGCCTCATTACAGGGTCAGTGCTAAACCCTGGACCCGGGTGGTTGATCAGAGCCGGGTTTAGGATTTTGCTGGAACAAATAGGAAAGAAGCATCTCACACCCGTCCCCCAGAGAGTGACTGACAGGCTGTGAAGGCCTAGAGAGGGGCTCAGAGAGTGAGTCCTGGGTCTCGCCCACCTGACAGTCTATGTTCTTTTGGCGGGGGAATTGAGATTGAATCCAGGACCTCAATCATGCTAACCACAGGCTCTAGTACTGAGCCGCAATCCTAATTTCCATACACTTGGGGGGTGGGGAATGGTCTTCCACTTTATAGATAATACAGATTCTAGACTAAAAGGACAGGGCTGGGCACGGTGACTTTCTGCAGCCCTTTTACATTTCAATGCCACCTTCAATTCTTAATTATCTTTCACATGATGTCGTTGTCAAACTACAGAGTAGCAAACGGAGGTGACAATACTACCTGATGCTGTGAGAACTAAGGGCACTGGTTAATGTAAAGAGACTTGTTAGCCGGGCGGTGGTGGCGCACGCCTTTAATCCCAGCACTCGGGAGGCAGAGGCAGGCGGATCTCTGTGAGTTCGAGACCAGCCTGG
>NC_022016.1:54847149-54850306 GCF_000317375.1 Microtus ochrogaster | reverse complement strand
TCACTGGGGTTAGGGTGGGCGTCACTGGGGTTAGGGTGGGTATCACTGGGGTTAGGGTGGGTATCACTGGGGTTAGGGTGGGTGTCACTGGGGTTAGGGTGGGCGTCACTGGGGTTAGGGTGGGTATCACTGGGGTTAGGGTGGGTATCACTGGGGTTAGGGTGGGTATCACTGTGATTATGGGGGTATCACATGGAATATTTAACGAAAGAAGTGTGGGCTTGGCCAGGTTTCCAGGTGGCTAAAGACATTTTGGTTGGAAGCAAGGACTGCAGCCACTTACCAGTCTGCATCTCACCAGAAACTTCCAGTTCTTTTGGTTTCTGCAATTTGTCGGCCGAGTATTCTTAGTCCCACACTGATATCACTAATGGCATTCTTTCTCAAGGGTTTGCCATCTCTATGGGGCTCCAAAGCCACAATGGCCACCAAATGAGTTTTAAGTGCCAAAGGACAAAGGTGGCGTTTGCTGCGAAAACCTGACTGAAAACACTTGACAACACACAGTGTACTTCACTGGTGTGGGAAATTAGACTCACTGTGATGCTAGGATGTGCACAGCCGCATTACAGAATCCATTCTGCAACTCCCCTCCAGCCACAACGCGCGCGGCCTCATCGCAGTGACGCACTGCAGATCCAAGAATGCGGCTTTGGGCTCTGTCAGACGTGGGTTTGGGTGCCACCTCTGCCTTTCGATTGCTCTTGTGAACTTAAGTAAGGCATTCTTTTTTTAAAAATTAATTTATTTATTTGTTATGTATACAATATTCTGTCTGTGTATATATCTGCAGGCCAGAAGAGGGCACCAGACCTCATTACAGATGGTTGTGAGCCACCATGTGGTTGCCGGGAATCGAACTCAGGACCTCCGGAAGAGCAAGCAATGCTCCTAACCACTTGAGCCATCTCTCCAGCCCAAGTAAGGCATTCTTTTGAAACTATTTTCCTCACTCATGGAGATGGATAGAGAAATGGCTCCCAGAGGTACCTCATGGCCCAGTGTGCTTGTGTGTGTTTGGGGTGCCAGTCATAGCACACCCCGTGCATTGATAACACCCACTTCACACAGCTCCTGCGAGGATTGAGATGGTTCCCTTAAGGGAACTAGCTCAGATGGGCAGGTGCAGAGTGCTCAGTAAACACTCAATGCTATTATTAGGTGTTTTGCATGCAGAAGTTCTTCTGTTTGGTATGAGGAAGGCCTTAGGGAGATGCCAAGGTCTAACTAAGCTGGATCTGAGAGGTGAGGAGAACCCCTGGGGGGTAGCTCAGAGGAGCACTTCCTTATAAGGCTCTGGGTTCGATTCCTAGCACTGAAAAAGAAAGGAGGGAAGAAGGAAGAATAATAACATTGAAGGGTATAAGGGTCATTCTCTTAGAGATGCTAGAACTCACTTTGGCAGCAAAGGGGGATAAGTGTTTGGGGGGAAAAGAAAGGACAAGTGTCTGTGTGACCAAATGAGACTGTTGGACACAGCTCAGCCCTGTCCTCAGAGCGCCGCTGGGCCCCTGCCAGCAGTGGGGGAACCCTAGAAGCTTCTCCAGCTTGCTGCAGAAGGAATCAGACGTCTCCTGTGGAGAGAAAGATGTCCTAAAACTGCTCTCTGGTGGCTGGCAACTGGGGGGAGGGGTGTTGGCGCTGGCAGAACAATGGCCTGAAGATAGAACAGGACTCTCTGGCCAAGGGGCAGACAGGGCTGGCGACCTTCTCATCCCTACAAAGTCAGTGAGGCTGGTTAAGTGGCCTCTTCCTAGATACTCAGACTCTAGAATGTGCCCTTCGGTGGGGTCATCTCTAAAGACAGGGGCTTTTGCAACGTCCAGAACTCTGGCCTGAAGTGCGTTGTGGTGGCTCATGCCTGTCATCCGGGCATGAGGGTAGGCACAGACAAGAACACTCAAAAGATCAAGTTCAATCTGGCCAACATACTGAGTTCCAGGCCAACCAGGAAAACAAAACCAAAACAAAGACAGTCCCCTAAAACTTTGCCCTGGGGTTGGCGATGCCAAGTGGCAGAGGGTTTAACTTGCCATGGGCTCAATCCCCAGAGTGACAAAACGTTCAAACTAAACTAAACTGGCTCCAAATGACCAGCTTGTAGGGTTGTGAGAGGGACCAGGGCAGCTGCCCCCTTTCTGGGTTAGCTAGCCATCTGCTGCTATGGTCCACATCCACACTTTGCTCTTCTTGGCCCCGGGTCTGACTGGGTCTGGAGGCATCGTCAACAGGTCCTTTGCCTTCTGCCTTCTGGCTATGCTCAGCCAAGAAAAGGGGAGTGTGAGGCAGGAGGAGTCGGAGGCTTCTGGGTCATTGTTCTTCCTTCTCAGGTTGGCATGAGCCTTGATTGACAGTCACTGGTCTTCTCGAGCAGCCCTCTCTCCTCCTGTGATCTGGTAACAATCTCCCCTGCCCCTCAGACCTGAGGGTAGTGACAATCCCTCAGCTGTTACTGGCCGCAGGTCTCCAAACCAACCTTTGTGAGTTCCCCGACACCCGCCCACACTGTTGTGAATAAACCCTCTTGAAATTATTCTAATTGGAGTGTTCCATCTGTTTTCAGTTGAGACCCTGACTGATACATTTGCCAAATAAGGGTTCTTTTGGTTGTTAGGAAGGGAGAGAGAGGAAGGAAAAGAGAGAAATATATATATGCATGCTTCATGTACCTGAAACTTGAGGAATAAACTTTGGACAAGTCTACCTAAGAGTTGAGGCTTGAGTTTAGAAACAAGCTTGTAGGCCACAGAATGTCCACCCTTTGGCTCTAGTCCCCCGATTGCTTTGCGTTCTCCCAGTGACACAGGTCTGAAATGTTTAGCAGCTTGGAAGTCTGAGGCAGGGGGATTGCAAGTTCAAGACCAGCCTAGGGAACTGAGTAAGAGACTGTCTCAAAATGAAAATGTAAAAGGAAAGCTGGGTGGTGGTGGCGCATGTCTTTAATCCCAACAGTGTGAGGCAGAGGCAGGTGGATCTCTGAGTTAGAAGCTAGCCTGGTCTACAAAGCAAATTTCAGGACAGCCAGGACTACATAGAGAAACTCTTGTCTCAAAAAAAAAATAAAAAGAGCTGGGCGGTGGTGGCGCACGCCTTTAATCCCAGCACTCGGGAGGCTGAGGCAGGCTTCTCTCTGTGAGTTCGAGACCAGCCTGGTCTA
>NC_022016.1:54844166-54845345 GCF_000317375.1 Microtus ochrogaster | reverse complement strand
TGTTTGTGTGTATGTGTACATGTATGTGGAAACCAGAGGTCCTCGTTGGATGTCATCCTTCATCTTTCTCCACCCATCCTTTTTTTTTCCTCCTGAGGCAAGGTCTCACTATGTGACCCTCTCTAGCCTGGAGCTTGCTATGTGGACCAGGCTAGCCTTGAACTCAGAGTTCCATCTGCCTCTGGCTCCAGAAATAATAAAGGCATGTGCCACCCTGCCAAACTCCACCTTATATTTTAAGACAGGGCCTCTCGCCTAGACTGGGAGTTTACTGATTGGCTAGACCAGCAGTGAGCCTCCGGGTCCTCACTTCTCCGTGCTGGGATTACAGGTGAGCGCCCAGACATCTACACTGGGGATCTGAACTCAGGTCCTCATTTTATCTACTGAGCCACTTCTCTAGTCTTTGATCTGTTTTGTTTTTGAAACAGGGCCTCATTCTGTAGCCCAGGATAGCCTGAAACTCACTTGTGTAGCCTATGCTAGCCTAATACTCCCAGAAATTCTCCTGCCATGGCATGAGTCTCTATATCTGACTTCTGGCTCTTTACACACACACACACACACACACACACACACACACACACACACACACTTTTTTTGAGACAGGGTTTCTCTGTGTAGCCTGAGCTGTTCTGGAATTTGCTTTGTAGACCAGGCTGCCTTCAAATTTACAGAGATTTGCCTGCTTCTGCCTCCCAAGTACTGAGATTAAAAGCATGTACCATCATCACCCCGATTATTTTTTAAATATATATTTATTATATATTCAATATTCTGAATGTGTGTATGCCTGCAGGCCAGAAGAGGGCACTAGACCCCATTACAAATGGTTGTGAGCCACCATGTGGTTGTTGGGAATTGAACTCAGGACCTTTGGAAGTGCAGGCAATGTTCTTAACCACTGAGCCATCGCTCCAGCCCCAATCCAGATTATTTTTAAATAAATAATAACAACACATCAGGAATTTTGCTCCACAGCAGCACAAGCAGGTCTAACGTGTGTGTGTGTGTGTGTGTGTGTTAAGATTTATATTTGTCTCAGGGTTACTATTGTTCTGATGAAATACCATGACCAAAAGCAATTTGGAGAGGAAAGGGTTCACAGTTCCATGTAACAGTTTGAAAGAAAATGACCCCCCAAAAGGAATGGCACTATTAGGAGGTGTGGCCTTGTTG
>NC_022016.1:54834161-54841593 GCF_000317375.1 Microtus ochrogaster | reverse complement strand
TCCTTGCAAGCTGCTTTCTACTATCCCCACCCTAGTCCTGTTCACTGGTCCTCTCTCAGACCAGAAAGCTGCCAAGTTTTTGCCCCAACAGTTGTTAAAGAGCATTGAGGAACCTCTGGTTTGAAGGAGGCAGTATATATTGTTCACCTGAGCTTGCCATCTAGGTCAGCCAAGATCACGACTTGTTTGGGAGCCGACCTGGCAGCAAGCACACTGAGTGCGGTGGTAACAGTAACAAACCAGCCTTTGAGGATGACCTTGTGAGCCAGAGTTATTTAGGAGGAACAAACACCTGTTATTCCCACTAGAGAGCACTAGTGAGCCATCTAGCAGTTCCATCAGGCTCAAGGAAGCGCCTCTTCCCTGTAAAAGAGGCTCCTGCCTGAAGCAACCTCACAGAAGAGTAGGCAGCCAGGTAAACCCTTCTATTCCAGAAGGGTGATGATGTGTTAGAGGAAATCTCGTTGGACACGGTCTAATGACAACCCAGGAGAGAATAAACGCAAGGTGTGTAGCCTCCATGAAGATAGCTTAGTGCAATTTTTCATGTACATTATAGTATCTTCTATTGATTTGTGAAAAATACATAGTAGAAAAGAAAGATTGCCTGATGTGCTGCGATCTGAGACATGCACCAGTCGTGGACTGGGCAAATATTTTTTATTTATTTATTTTTTAAAAATATTTTTATGGTTTATTTAACTTTATTTTATGTGCATTGGGTGAAGGTGTCAGATCCCCTGGAACTGGATCTTCTGACAGTTATGAGCTGCCATGTGGGTGCTGGGAATTGAATCCGGGTCCTCTGGAAGAGGAGTCAGTGCTCTTAACCACTGAGCCATCTCTCCAGCCCCTGGGCAAATATTTTAGACACCTGCTTCTTCATTTGAAGAAAGCTGTGGGTATCTATCCTTGTCGATATCTTTAGTGTCGGAAGCCTCGGGCCAGGTGCTTACATAAATGCTTCATTTTTTTCTGGCTCAGGTAACCCCAAAGGCAGAGAAGATGAACGCCTTCCCAGAGAGGGGTCTGGGAGGCTGTGTGGATCTGGAATGCAAGCGAGCAGGAGGAAGTGGCTTGGTATATTGGATTTTTATCTCTAAAACTTCCAGACAGACTTTGTGTTAGACAAGATAGTATCTTGAATTCTATTCCGTGCTTGTTTTTATTTAAAAAATATTGTGGCTTGGGCTGGCAAGATGGCTCAGGTCACATGTGACGCCCGGTTTGATCCTCTGAACCACACAGTGGAAGCAAGAGCAGTGTCCTGCAAGTCAGCCTCTGACCGCCACATGCAACAGTGACATGTGGGCGTTGTCCCCACCAGACACACATGTGCACATACAAGACAAATTGTATGTATTTTGGAGAATGGGTCTCATTATGTAGCCCGGGCTAGCCTGGGACTCACAGAAATCTACCTGCCTCTGCCTTCTGAGTGCTGAGATTGAAGGCGTGAGCCATTATGCCCAGCTATTTATTTTACTTTATGTGTGTAAGTTTTTTTGTTTTAAAAAAACTGGTTATGGGTGATTTGTCTGCATGTATGTGTGTGTATCACTTGTATGTCTGGTGCCTGCTGAGGCCAGAAGAGGATATCCTATCTTCTGGAACTGGAATTACAATTGTTGAGCTTCCATGTAGGTGCTAGAAATTGAACCTGGGTCTTCTGGAAGAGCAGCCAATGCTCTTACCCACTGAATCATTTCTCCAGGCCCATGCATTAGTATTTTGACTGCATGTATGTATGTGTATCACATGTGTGTCTGGTGCCCATAGGCCAGAAGAGTTATGAGTGGTTGTGAGCTGCTATGTGGGTGCTGGGAACTGAACCCAGGTCTCTTGCGAGAGCAATGAGTGATCTTTTTGTTTGTTTGTTTTCTTTTTCAAGACAGGGTCTCTCTGTAGCTTTGGAGCCTGTCCTGGAACTAGCTCTTGTAGACCAGGCTGACCTCGAACTCACAAGATCTGTCTGCTTCTGCCTCCCAAGTGCTGGGATTAAAGGCGTGTGCCACCACCTCCTGGCTGCAAGAAGTGATCTTAACCATTGTGCTCTATCATCCCATGCCCAGTATAGTTTTCTAAAAAATTAAATACTGTGTCTTTTCTCCTCTACGTCTTTGTCTTTTTTTGCTTCAATTCTGCCTTTCAGACAGGGTCTCATTGGCCTTGAACCCATTGTGTAGCTGAGGATGGTCTTGAACTCCCACCTCTGCCTCTCTAGAGGTACAGGTGTGAGCCCCTGTACCATCCCTCGCATCTCTGTGACATGCTGCTGCACAGATGGAGCAGAACACAAGGTGGGACATTAATCACTGCAGTTCTTCCTTCATCTGAGCCCTGGTGCAGCGAGCATCCTCGTGCCTGCGTGTTCTTTCTAGTCTGATGATAGCATTAGAGTGGAGTTCCAGAATGTTCCTTTGCTCCTTGATGCTTTTGAAACATTGATACAAATGAGATAAAAAGATAGTAATAGGGAAACATGTGTCCCTGTGTGCTTCTTTTCCTTGTGCTTGCTAGGCCCTCCCTCCCAGAGGGCTGGTTCTAGGCTTGAGTGGCTGGCTTTTCTGCGTTCACAGCCGCTGGCCACATGGCTTCTCTGTGCTCAGAGCTCCTGTTCACCGGTCCTTCGCTCTGTCTCTCAGAGGATCCCATAAGCCAGCCGTTATTGTGAGCATTGTACAGAGGACGGATCCATTACTGTGAATCCAGGTGTTTGGGCCAAGGGTACAAAGCTAGTAATTCGATGTTTGGGTGTTTGGATCAGTGAGCCAGGGCTGTTGTCAGCTTACTGAACAAGAGGGCTTAGCTGTAATCTTGTTTCTAGGGCAGCAGTCTAAAGGCCTTTTCAAGGCAAGTAAAAACAAAAACACAAGCAACAGTGGTGCTCTTTTAAGTTTAAGGAGTAATGGTTGGGGAGGCGACTTATGAGCAAGGAGAAGTCTCCTGGGGCCGGGGAGGAGAAGTAATTAGTCTCATGAGGGCCAAGGAAGCAGCGCTCGCTGGCTCTTTCTGTTTCTTTCTCCCTGGGAAACCATGGCCTTCAGCCTCTTTCTGCAGGCTCCCCTACATCATTCCCCGGCAGACCGCCGGCCTCTCTGCAGTGCCGAGAACACGCCCGGCTCCCGCTTTCCGATTTCATGTCGCCTTTGTTCAGACCCGCAGCCTGCCCAGATCGCTCATCTCAGCTCTAATCCCCAGAGGTGACAATCTGGCTTGATTACCTTGAACTGTGTGTCCACTTCGGTTCTAACCAAGTGTAGCCTGGGGGAGCAGGGCTGGATAGTACCCACGAGGCTGTTAGTCTGTTCTGTGGACAGGGGAGCGTTGTGGACTCACAGACTGAGACAAGGGTGTAGGTGAGTATCCACTATGACCCTTTGTCTAGAGAACCTTAACCCAGGAATCTTTTGGATTTAAGTGACAGAAATCCGGCTCAAGTTGAGAAAATAAAACAAACAAAAAACAAAGGGATTTGATGATCTCTAATAGAAAGGTCAAGGGCTTGGTTTTGGAGGCAGCCAGATAGACTTCCTCAAAGATACTGCCAGGAGCATTTGTATCTCTCAGCCCTTTTTCTCTGGGTGTTTCATGCCGAGGGAGACTCTTTCGGTGGGGGTGTCGTGGCCAGTGGCAGAACTCTCTTATGGTCTCTTGACTTAGCTTCCTCAAAGGGAAAGTAATGTCCTCTTTCCAATAGTTTCAATTCCAGCTGCATTTGACTGAGCCTTTAGTTCCTGTGACAAGTAGACAACTATCTCTGATTGGTTAGCCTTGGGTCATGTGACTAACTCAGCATTGAGGCCAGCCACTTTGAGGAGGGGGTGAGGTGGTTTGAAGGAGAATGGTCTCCATAGGCTCAGATGTTTGAATACTTGGTCCCCAGTTGGTGGAACTGCTTAGGAAGGATTAGGAGGTGGGGGTCTTGTTGGAGGTGTGTCACTGGGGGTGGGCTTTGAGATTTCAAAAGTGTGCTCTCTACCTCCTATGAGTGGATCCTGAGCCAATGCTCAGCTGTTCCTGCTGCCATATCTTTGCTCCACCGTCATGAACTCTAATCCTCTGGAGCCAAAGCCGATTAAATGTTTCCTCTTATAAATCGTATTGGTCACAGTGTTTTGTCATAGCAAGCATAACCCCAACTTATCCAGAGACATCGTGCCTCAAAAGAAAAATGGAATAGTACTGGGGCTGGAGAGATGGCTCAGTGGTTAAGAGCATGGGCTGTTCTTCCAGAGGTCCTGAGTTCAATTCCTAGCACACACATGGTGGCTCACAACTGTCTAGCCTCTGCAGGCCCTGGCCCTGGCTGGTAAGGGCTGTGAGAAGAAATTTTTGTTGTTGTTGTTGTTGTTTTGTTTTTGTTTTTTTGAGACAGGGTTTCTCAGTAGCTTTGGAGCCTGTCCTGGAACTAGCTCTTGTAGACCAGGCTGGCCTCGAACTCACAGAAATCTGCCTGCCTCTGCCTCCCGAGTGCTGGGTTTAAAGGCGTGCGCCACCACCATTCATTCTTTTGTTCAACATACATTTATCAAGGGATCTCTGTGAGCCTGGGAGACAGAAGAATGAGTCACACAGACAGGATTCTTGTTCCCATGAAGCTGAAATTCTGAGTCCTGGGCCCACAGCCCTGTTCACTGAGCCTGTGCTATGTCCGAAACTCCTCCCAACCCCATGTCCACCTCACTTCACACAAAGAAGGAGAAAATGGCTCCTTTCTCTCCAGAAATTTTCAGTTGCTTGTGAGCACTGACAGGAGCAAAGCCAGGAGCTTCATCTTCAGCACTCTTTTGTGTGATTTTAGTTTGGGTTTTTTTGTTGTTTGGGTTTTTTTGTTTTGTTTTGTTTTGTTTTTTCGAGACAGGGTTTCTCTGTGGTTTTGGAGCCTGTCCTGGAACTAGCTCTTGTAGACCGAACTCACAGAGATCCGCCTGCCTCTGCCTCCCAAATGCTGGTATTAAAGGCTTGCGCCACTACCGCTCGGCTTGTTGTTTGTTTTTTGAGATAGGATTTTTCTGTGGAACCCTGGCTGTCCTGGAACTCACTCTGTAGACCATGCTGGTCTCGAATCCAGAGATCCGCCTGCTTCTCTGCCTCTTGGGTGCTGGGATTAAAGGCATGCCTGCTTTTTTTTTTTTTTTTTAATAGTGTATGAAGGCTGGCAAAATAGAGGTAAGTAATACTAGCAAATGGTACATGCCCAGTCACACAAATGGGAGAGAGGGCTGGGATGAGGACGAATTCTACTGCAGTACGGATAATGAGGAGACATCCACTGGGCATTTAGTCAGTGCTGAGAACTGTGGTCAGAGGTTTCTAAGCAGAATCTCATTGAACTCCGATAACCTTATGAGGCATGTGACCCACAGAGGCTCAGAGAGTGAGTGGCTCCAGACACATAGCCGGTGATTCACAGAGCGAGCATTTGAACGTAGGTCAGTCAGGCTTCAGAAATGTAACATTTAGCTATTATATAGTCCTGGGCAGGGGAGGAAGGGCAGGAGGAGGTAACCAGGACACATGCACAGGACAGTCAGCAGGATGGGCTCTATTCTTTCCTCTGTCTTTGCCTCTTCATAACACACAGCAAGGAGAGGCAATCTCCACCTTTGGGGCCAAAGCCTGAACCTGACTCCATGGCACCAACTGCAAACGGAAGGCCCCGTGGGTCAAATATGACAATAGCGGCAAGAGCAGAACGCTTAGCCTGTGATATTTAAAAGAAAGCACTGATGCCTGGAATTTCAAAACTGGGGAATTCTACATTAGAAAATCAGAATATCTGACAAGGGCCTGTATTTCCATGGCAACCATCTGCCAGCGCAGAGTGACAGCTGCTGCATATAGCCGAGGCTCACGCTCTCCAGAGCCACAGTGGCCGCCACGCCTCTTCACTGCTTCTGTGACATTTGAACTGTTCTCACTCTAATGGAGCTTCAGACTCCAGCTTGGGTCGAGTGTGCACCTTTGGTTCCCAGCCCTGTGGCCACAGCCGGGAAGGCTCCAGGGAGGTCAACAAGAGGTCCTCCAGCCAGGCCAATGCACCCCAGTGGGTTCTTACAAACAGGACTGTCACTGGGCAGGCACCCCAAGAGTTGTTTGGTTCAAGGGAAAGGAAATTAAGGTGGTAGAGCCCACTTGTTACACAAAACATGTTACAATCCAGGCTTTTAGGTTCTAAAGGAGACCCCTGCAAAGCAGAAACAGTAGCCATGGAGGGGAGAAGGGGAGATGGATTCATACAATGTTAAAAGGGCGGTGTTTGAGTTGGACTGGGAAGGCGCAAGCCCCTCTGCCCTAGGCAATAGGAAAAGGTGGGTCATCAAGATTGGAGACTGGAGACAGGGACAAGGCACGAGAGCACGTGCCTGCAATCCCAGCATTGTGGGTAGAACTGACTCCTGGGTCTGCCTGAGCTACATAATGAGACCCTGTTTCCAGAAAAGGGGTGGGAGAGATGGAACGCAGGTCAGAAAGTCCTTGCCTAGCACAGGTGAAACTCTAGGGTTATAGTGCCCCAGGACTACATAAGCCAGGCAAGCGGTCATGTGCCTGGAACCCCAGCGCTTTGGGAGTTCATGGTCATCCTCAGCTCTACAGTGAGTTCAAGGCCAGCCTGGGCTACTAGAGACCCTAGCTGAGAAAACAAACAAAAAGCAAGCCAGCACGTGTCTTTAATTTCAGCACTCAAAAGGTAGAGGCAGGTCTCTGTGAGTTCCAGGCTACAGGGCCCTGCCTCAAAATAAAAATGAAAACAACCTAAGCCGGGCGGTGGTGGCGCACGCCTGTAATCCCAGCACTCGGGAGGCAGAGGCAGGCGGATCTCTGTGAGTTCGAGACCAGCCTGGTCTACCAAGGGAGTTCCAGGACAGGCTCCAAAACCACAGGGAAACCCTGTCTCAAAAAACCAAAAAAAAAAAAAAAAAAAAAAAAAAAAAAAAAGACTGAGATCCCATAAGGAACCAGGTCTGGAGATGACCTACAGAGGCTGGTTTTGGTGATTTTGGCAATGTTTAGCTTGCTGTGCTGTGCCCAGGGTTGTGTAGATAGGGTAACACGATAGCCGTCACCCTTTGGAGGAGATGAGGAACCTCTGAGTCCCCAGGAGGAGGGCAGAGTCAGAGACACGGACACAGGTAACTGGGAAGGATGAGGAGGGCCTGGGGAGGGACTAACCATGAGGAGGTACACTTAGAGCATGGAGCACAACCTGACAGTACACAGTAGGACAACAAGGGGCAGAGCCCAGAAGTCCAGCAGGGACAGTTTTAAGGCAGCAGGATGTAGTTTACATCTTAATTGTATTACCTGAAAAACTGAGGCAGGATTACTGAGCATTTGAAGTCTGCCTGGGTTACAGAGTTCGACCCTGTCTCAGACACCAAAAGGGGTTGGGAGGAAAGCTCAGATGGTAAAAAGCTTGCTATTCAAG
>NC_022016.1:54813941-54833566 GCF_000317375.1 Microtus ochrogaster | reverse complement strand
GACCTGGGTTCTACTCCTACTGCATGGGAGCTCACAGCTGTCTATCACTCCAGTTCCAGGGGATCTGACACCCTTACACAGACATACATGTAGGCAAAACACCAATGCACATAAAATAAAATAAAAAAAATGCAAAAGAAAAAGCAAAATTTATATCAAGCCGGGGAAGGCATGGCTACTGGCTAAAGTAAGGTTGTCTCTGACACGTTACTCTGGGACTGCCCAGGGCCCCCTCCCAGGTGTCAGCTGCTGGTTTGTTTGTGCAGTCCGCAGTGGACGCTCATTGGAGGAGCTCACAGTGGGAACTGTCCCACGAGAAGGCCCCAGCGCTGTGGCTGGGTTTTCCCCTCTCTGCACTGAGTTTCCTTGATCTGATTATCTTGGGCTTGCCTTGCTGAGTGACTCAGGAGCTTGAGCAAGCTTAGGTACTGGGTTTCACAGCTCTGGGGGCGGGGAAGCCTGGCTCTCCTGATAACCAGGAAATAGTCATGAGATGTTGACAAAAGCATCACTGTTGAGCCCCAGCTTCAGAAAAAGACTCCCCAACCCTTGGTGCTTAAATAAAACAAGACTACCATCATCTGTCGCAGCTTCCTCTCAGCCCGTGGGCCTCGCCCCCCTCAGGGGCTGCATATCAGATATCCTGCCTCTCAGATACTTACATTAAGATTCATGACAGCAGCCGGGCGGTGGTGGCGCACGCCTTTAATTCCAGCACTTGGGAGGCAGAGGCAGTCGGATCTCTGTGAGTTCGCCAGCCTGGTCTAGAAAGAGCTAGTGCCAGGACAGGAACCAAAAGCTACAGAGAAACCCTGTCTCGAAAAATCAAAAAAAAAAAAGAAAGAAAGAAAAAAAAAAAGATTCATGACAGCAGCAAAATTCCCGTTGTGAAGAAGCAGTGAAATGATTTGATGGGGGGTGGGGGTCACCACAACATGAGGAGCCGAATTAAAGGGGTGCAGCATTAGAAAGGTTGAGAACCACTGCTCTAAATGGCTGTTGAGAGCTTGTAACTTTGCCAGTTCCACAGCCCAGGGGCCGGATCTGTGAGGTGAGCTTTCACCGTTTGCCTTTTGCCAGGAGGAAGTTGAGAAGCAGATGAAATGGCTTGCCTAGGGCAGCTAGCAAGTACCTGCCCAAACCCCACGTCCTGAACCTGAACTTAGAAATACACCCTGCTTTTCTAAGGCTGTCCCCAGGCGACCAGGTCAAGCCTGTGACCCCTCCGATGAGAGAGTCGTGGGCAAATAGCTAGAAAACAAGGCCCTTCCAAGAAGCTGCTTTTCCTTTAGGAGTTCCGCCGGCAGGGAAGAGACGGGCCTCTACGCTGCTTCTGAGGCTCCCGTCACTGAAGACCCCTTTTGGTAGCCTCCTCCACACAGCTGAGATAAAGAGCCTATTTATTAGCTTCCCCAGAGCGGGTTCTGGAAGCTGGATCTGGCAGGAGGCAGAAGTCGGTCTCTCAGCCACACCTCCTTCTCTCAATCTACCTTCCTTGCCCCGCCCACTGGATTCCCCTGACACCGGATTTCTCCCTCCAGTGTCCCTGAGCACAGGGCGCAAGTATCACTTTCTTCCTAAACTGTCCCTGGAGCGGGGTCAGTTATGCATGCTGCCTGCCACTGTTGTCAGTGCACACTTACAGAGGTTTCTGTGGAATACAGGCTTCAGTAAACACTCGAGGAGGAGGAAGTGGGCCAAGAAATGAGAGTAAGATTGCGTCAGGAGTGACGCACACCCTGCCTTTCCCCCATCTCCGTCTTCAGGGGAGGGCACTGCAGGCAGGCTTTCTTTTCTCCCTTTGGTCTAGGGTAGAGGCAGATGTTGTTGTTGAAGAAGGGATTGTTGGGGAGGGGCCTCAGGTGGGGATTGTTTGTAGTCTTCTGCACCTGGAAGGGAACTACCCAACAGCCTGAAAGACGCAGAGAGAGCAAAAGTGAAGGGGCCCAACGAAAGAGTCCAAAAAGGCTGGGAAGTTGTGTTTCGGGATTGCCAGCCAGAAGCTAGGTTCCATACGCATGAAACAGTAAGAGCAGTGCAGTTCAGCCTAGGGAACAGGGCTGCTTGGTCTGAGACGCCTATTCAGAAGCAGCCGCCTTTGTATACCCACCCTGGGTGGTTTCTATGTCGTATCTGTTGTATCTTACTGAATTCCAGCAACAGCCCTCGGGACTTTTACAAGTAAAAACACTGAAGGGGTTGGAGAGATGGCTCAGTGGTTCAGAGCAAGGCCTCCTCTTCTAAAGGTCCCGAGTTCAATTCACAGCAACCACAAGATAGTTCCCAACCGTCTGTAATGAGATCTGGTGCCCTCTTCTGGCCCACAGGCATGAAAGCAGGCAGAACACTATACATAACAAATCTAAAAAATAAAAAAGACCCTGAAGGACTAAAGTTCAGCGATATCCAAGGTTACTAAATTGAGCTTTGGATAGTCTGGGTCTGTGTGCTGGATGTGAGTGTTTTGTGTGGCTGATTTTGTCTTTTGTTTTTAGGGGTTTTGATTTGTTTTGTTTCGGTTTTGGTTTTTTGAGACAGGGTTTCTGTGTAACAGTCCTGACTGTCCTGGAACTCCCTTTGTAGACCAGTCTGGCCTTGAACTCACAGAGATAGGCCTGTCTCTTCCTTGAGTGCTAGAATAAAAGGCGTGTGCCACCACTACCCAGCTGGTTGTTTCTCAAGGCAGGGCCTTGCTGAGAATTCCAGGCTGGCTTCAAACTCACGACCCTCCTGCCTCGTCTCCCAGTCTCAAGATTATAAGCACACCCGGCTCTTCCTCTCACCCTTAGTTTTGGTGAGCCCACACATCTAACTCCGAAGTGCTTGGCTTTTTTTGATTCTCTCCAGTTAAGTTTGGGTTTCACATCTTTCTGTTTTCCTAGGAAGTGGTAGAGACAGCATTAAGAGAGGCCTGATGGAGCCTAGCCAGTTCGGATGTTCACCTTCCTAGACCAGGATGGAGGGGGGAGGACTTTGGACTTTCCACAGGGCAGGGAACCCTGACTGCTCTTCAGACTGGAGAGAGAGGGGGAGAGGAGTGGGGGGAGGGGGAGGGAAATGGGAGGCTGGGAGGAGGCAGAAATTTTTTCTTTAAAAAAAAAATAAATAAAAATAAATAAAAAAAAAAGAGAGAGAGAGAGGCCTGGTGGCAGGCTGAGGTAGGGAGGACTGCTAGTTCTAAGCGAACCTGGGCTATGCAGTGAGACACCATCTCAAAATGAAAAAGGGGGATGCAGGGGATAGCTCAGCTTAGTAATAGAGGGCTTGCCAGCATCTTCCAGCCTCAGGTTCAATCAGAGAGAGAGAGAGAGAGAGAGAGAGAGAGATAGAGAGAGAGAGAAACCAGCACCTGCTTTGGTGCTTTTTACTCTGGCTCATGCCATCTGCGCTCTCGACTTTCCCTGGGGACAGCCAGCAGTCTGCTGCTGAC
This sequence comes from Microtus ochrogaster, assembly GCF_000317375.1. Taxonomy (NCBI): domain Eukaryota; kingdom Metazoa; phylum Chordata; class Mammalia; order Rodentia; family Cricetidae; genus Microtus; species Microtus ochrogaster. The sequence continues at coordinate 54,830,136 of NC_022016.1, read as the reverse complement.
CAACTATTCCCTCAGATCTGCCAGTACTTGGCCCAGGGCAGGTTTGAATAAAGACATACGGATTCCTGGAGGAATTGCAATTTTTTTAATTTTATTTTTTTGTTTTTTCGGATTTCTCTGTGTAGCTTTGGAGCCTGTCCTGGAACTTGTTCCGTAGATGAGGCTGGCCTCGAACTCACAGAGATCTGCCTGCCTCTGCCTCCCGAGTGCTGGGATTAAAGCCATGCACCACCACTGCCCAGCCAAACATTTTTTTAATTTATTTATTTTTATTTAACGTACATTGGTATTTTGTGGGTGTCAGGTCCCCTGGAACTAGAAATATAGACAGTTGTGAGCCGCCAGGTAGGTGCTATGAATTGAATCTGGGTCCCCTGAAAGAGCAATCGGTGCTCTTAACCCCTGAGCCATCTCTCCTGCCCTCAGGAGTTGCGAATTTGAACCTAGGCCTACTGGGGTCCTTCAGAGCTCCTTCCATCCTCTGCCTCCCTCCTAGGTCCTTGGCTGTGAGGAAACTGAGAAACACACTGAGCCAAGGAAGTAGGCAAAGGAGATCCGAAACCTTTCCCCTTCCCTCGTTCCATTTTCCAGAAGCCGGGAGGGAGAAATATGAAGACTGAACTGTGCCCTGCACCAGCCTCCGCCCCCAAGCTAAGGAATGCAAAAGGTGAGGGTAATGCAAAAAATGTCACCATGGTAACAGCAGTGCCAGGTGTGTTGGTGAATACTTAGTTTCTGGAGCGGAGGGGAGGGGAGGGCCTGCCCAGTGCCCGGCTGAGGAGCTGCAAGAAGCAGCATTTCATTTGTCCCCCCGTAATGGGACATTAGGGGAGATTTTTGCTTTTCATTGCCTCCATTTTCTCCTAAGTGGAAGTTGAGGAGAAAAACCATTTTCTTTCCTCTCCCACCTACTCAGAGAATCGCCAGGAGCCGTGAGCGTTCCCCTCAGAGCCGCCGCCGGTCATGAAACCCCATAATCGCTTCAATTGCTCTATTTTAAAGGTTTGCGAGAACCGCACCAAATCGATGTCGTGCCTCCCCTCCCCCCATCTCTTCTCTCTGTGATTTCTGTGGTCTTTCTTCTTTAGAACTACATTTCCTCAGATCAGGACAGCAAGTGTAGATGGATACCTGAGGTATTCTGTGGTGTAGGAGGGTTTTTGAGGGTACCAAGTTCCTGTCCCCTCCTGCCTTACCAATCACTTCCGTCTTTATTTTACGCAGGATCTGTTGGAGAGGATTTGGCTGGAAGATTCTAAACTCTCTTTAGCTCCCCGCCTTCATCACTGCTGAGCTGAGAATTTAATTACAAAGATGAGAAGAATCTTAGAAGTCATCTGGCTCAGAGATTCTCCATTGTTTAGACTTTATCAAAACTGGAAGTTTGAAAACTGGAGAGGGAGATGTCTGAGAGCTTTTCGTCTGGAAAACCACAAATATCAAATGCACACACTATCTTGTGCGGCAACCATCGCTTTACATTCGTAGACCAAAAGACGGAGGATGGTTTCATTCTCTCAGTGAGGTGGCCTTAAACAGAAGACATGTAGTGCACAAATGGACACACTTTACACGGGGACATGGTGGCACACGCCTGTAGTCCCAGCACTTGGAAGGCGGAGGCAGGGGGATCAGGCACTCACAGTCATCCTCTGTGACACAGCAAGTTCAAGGCCAGCTCGGCTTCATTCACTCTTTTCTCCTTGTTCCACGCGTTAGCGCCAGACAGAGGGCAGGCATTTGAAATCCACTGCTCTGCTTCGCTGCTTTTGTTTGTCTTTGAGACAGGGTTCCCTGTGTAGCCCTGGCTGTCCTGGAACTCACTCTGTAGACCAGGCTGCCCTCAAATTCACAGAGATCAGCCTGCGTCTGCCTCCAGAGTGCTAGGATTAAAGGCGTGTAACATCAATGCTGGTGGTTTGCTGCTCTCCCTCTTTCTATATACAGTAGTGCAACGCCTGCATTATGTGCTACGGTACGATTCGCGAGTAGGGCAAGGGGCTGGAGACTGAAACACACAGACAGACACGGATAATGCCAAGATTGCCTCTTTATTGTTTTCTAGGGCAGCTTATATATATGGGGTCTCCTTCCATGCCCTAACGCTCAGCTGCAAGCTCACCAGAAACCAGTCCCCTGTCATCAGGAACGCTTGAGGGTCTCGTGCTCAGAGCAGCTGCGAAACAAGTTGTTTGCTCAGAGCAGCTGCAAGCATAGGAAAACAAGTTGTGTACTCCGGCAGGCAGGGGGTCACAGTCCCTATCTATCTATCTATCTATCTATCTATCTATCTATCTATCTATCTATCTATCTAGGACCCCAAATCACATGGGGGGTGCCTTTGATGAACGAAGCTGTGACCACTCCTTACCGTTCTCGTAGGCCCTCTCACTTCCAGGCAGACTGCATGTCCCTTCCTTATTCTTCCACAGTTACCATTCTTTTTTCCTCATTGTAGAGTGTTGCCATCATCCTGGTACAGCAATGTTAATTTCTTTTTTTTCTTCTTAAATTCATCCTTCTGCTGCATACAAGAAGCACACCTTAACCTTAAAGACAGACATTATATTTATTACGTACACAGTATTCTGCCCGCATATATCCCTATCGGTCAGAATAAGGCACCATAATTCATTATAGATGGTTGTGAGCCACTATGTGGTTGCTGGGAATTGAACTCAGGACCTCTGGAAGAACAGCCAGTGAGTTCTCTTTACCTCTGAGCCTGTAGTCCCAGCACTTGGAAAGTGGAGGCAGGGGTATCAGGCACTCACAGTCTCCAGCCCTGTTAATTTCTTTTTAAACATTTTAAAATTACACTTATTTATTCTCTCTCTCTCTCTCTCTCTCTCTCTCTCTCTCTCTTGTGTGTGTGTACATTTGTGTCATGGCATGTGTCTAGAGACCAGAGGACAGTTTACAGGGATTGGTTCTCTCTTCCCGCCATATGGTCCTGGAAACTGAATTCCGGTTGTCAGGCTGAGCCCAATGGCACTTGGACCTTCACTTCTTGATGACAGAACGCACGTCTTTTCGCTACTGTATGCTCAGAGCCATCGTGAACTTCATCTGCCAGATTAACGACATCATGAAACCATGGAACCATGGACCCTGAAAACAATGAACATTCTGGGCGTGGTGGTGCTTGTCTATAATCCCAGCATGTGAAGACTGAGGCAGGGGGATCCAAAGTTCAGGCTAGGGCGGGCGATGGTGGCGCACACCTTTAATCCCAGCACTTGGGAGGCAGAGGCAGGCGGATCTCTGTGAGTTCGAGACCAGCCTGGTCTACAGAGCTAGTTCCAGGACAGGCTCCAAAACCACAGAGAAACCCTGTCTCGAAAAAACAAAACAAACAAACAAACAAAAAAGTTCAGGCTAGGACTGGAGAAGGAGACACAATAGTTTAGAGCGCTGGAGGCTCTTGCAGAGGGCCTGGATTTCAGTTCCCAGCACCCACATGACAACTCACAACTGTCTGTAACTCCAGTTCCAGAGGATCTAGGGCCTTCTTCTCACCTCTGAGGGGACCAGGCATGCATATGGTACATGTACCATACATGCAGGCAAAACATTCATATTCATAAAAATAAATAAATCTTAAAAAAAAAGTTCAGGTTAGTCTGGTTATATGGGGTCCTGTCTCAAACAAAAAGCAACAAAGAAAGAAAATAATGAACATTTGTTAAATATGTAATATATCCCCTCAGCTTCTGAAAAGCATATATTTTTAATTGTATGTGTTTATGGGGGAGGTGTATGCATGAGAATGTGGGTGCCTGAGTAGGCCGATGTCAAATCCCCTCGGAGCTGGAGTCTCAGGCAGTTGTGAGCCATCTGACATGGTGCTAGAAACTGCACTTGGTTCACAGTAGGAACTCATAAGCGCTGAGCCATCTCCCCTGCCCCTGCTTCTTTTTATTTTGACTTTATTTGTATGTGTGCAGGTGTTTTGCCAGATGTTATGGAATAATCTTTTGTATACTGTAAAGATGTGTCTTTGCCAAGGTGCCTTCTGACTGGTTTAATAAAGAAGCTGACTGGCCAATAACTAGGCAGTAAGAGGTTAGGTGGGAGAGCCAAACTGAGAGGATGCTGGGAAGTAGAAAGGCAGAGTGACAGAGTTGCCAGCCAGATGCAGAGGAAGCAGGAGATGAACATGCCAAGCTGAAAAAAGGTAATACCACATAGTAAAGCACAGATAAGAAATACGTGTTAATTTAAGTTGGAAGAGCTGGTTAGTAATAAACCTAAGCTATCGACTGAGCATTTATAATTAATTTTACGTCTCTGTCCATTTATTGGGGACCCAGAAGTCCTGACGAAAAACTTCACCTACAGCCAGCACATATGTGTGTATATGCATGCATGACCTGTGTGGAAAGAGAAGAAGGCATCAAATCCCCTTGAATTTGGACTACAGATGGTTGTGAGCCACCATGTGGGTGCTGGGAATGGAGCTGGGTCTTCTGGAAGAGCAGTGCTCTTCATTGCTGAGTCATCTCTTCAATTCCAGCCCGAGGTTCTTAATCTGTGGGTGATGAACCTATGGGGGCCTCATGACTGACTGTGGGAAGCCATGCAGAGATTGGCAACCGTAAAATGTTTCTGAATGTCCACTGACGGAAAATTAATTCGCCACCCCATGAACCCAAAGGTATCTTTGGATTCATCATATTCGTCTGTGTTGCATTGTCAATGTTCACTATATATATAAACAATGTTTGCTTGGTTCTGAACATACAGCATCTATGCAGTGTGCATACAATCAAGCCACGCAACACCAACATTTGCCTGAAACATTTTGGCTTAGATCTGAGATCAGTGTTATGAACTGCAGTGTTTTACTGTACATGCAAAGCTTTTGTTCTTACAAAAGCGTAATGGTTTAATTACAGAAAGCAAAGACTCAATATTTTCTCACTGTCTTTCCTCAGCTGTAAGTTAAGTATCAAATTAATACATCTTTGGATTGTACTGTGTTAGAATGCCTGGCAGAGAAATTTGCTGACTTGAGTTTCATTTAAAAAAACAATCGTTAGCTGGGAGGTGGTGGTGCACGCCTTTCATCCCAGCTCTCGGGAGGCCGAGGCAGGCGGATCTCTGTGAGTTCGAGACCAGCCTGGTCTTCAAGAGCAAGTTCCAGGACCAGCTTCAAAGCAACACAGAGAAACCCTGTCTCAAACAAACAAACAAATCATTAAGTGAGGCCTGGCGTGGTGGCACACAGGTATAGGCGGAGTCAGGAGTTCAAGGCCATCCTCAGCTGCCTGTACTAAGTGAGACTGTTTTAATAAATTCCGTCTTTCAAAAAATAATACATTTTATTACCATTTTTCTTTATTTTTATTTGGTGCGTATGGACCGTGCTGTCTACTGTTCACGCATGGCCTGGCTCATATGTGGAGGTCAGAAGATGACTTGTGAGAGCCTTTCATTATGTGGTCCTTGGGGATTAAACTCGGGCCATCAGGCTTAGTGGCAAGACCCTTACGCTGTGGAACAAACTTTTTGTACACCGTGGATATTCGTTACTCTCATGGGTTTAGTAAGGGCTGAATGGCCAATAGACAGAGGTTAGGCAGGACTTACGGACAAAAAGCGAGCATGGGAAAGAAGAGGGCAAAGTTACCAGGAGAAGCAGAAAGAAGCAGTGCTGAAAAAAGGTACCACTACGTGGTAAGCCCAGATGAGAAATATGGGCTAATCTAAGTTGTAAGAGCTAGTTGGTAACAAGCTTAAGCTATTGGCTGAGCATTTATAATTAATACTAAGTCTCCGTGTGGTTATTTGGGAGTAGGATATCCTGATGAAAAACTCTGCCTACACCTTTATCTACTGAGCTACCTTGCCAGCCCTACGTGAACTTTTGGATTGGTACTAGGACAGGAAGTTCTAACAATTTTTGAAATGGCTCCAAACATGCTTCTGCCTTTCTTTTTCTTTTTTTAAAGACAGGGTTTCTCTATGGAACAGTCCTGGCTGTCCTGGAACTCACTTTGTAGATCAGGTTGTCCTTGAACTCACAGAGATCCACCTTCCCAAGTGCTGGGATTAAAGGCGTGTGCCACCACGATCCTGCCATGCTTCTGTCATTTTGCACTACATATTTATCAAAGTGTCAATTCTCAGCATTGACAATTATAGATTCACAATGTACCAGGAAAACATTGAAGATGACCTGTGTTTTGCAGTATCAAATATTAAGCTAAGATTTAATTCTTTATGTGTAAATAAGCAAGCTCCTCTGTCTCATAGGTATACAAATTTGCTCTAATCTTGAATAAATAGTAGAATTATATGTATACCAAATAATTTAAAAATAATATATATGCATATTTTTGGAGCTGAGGACCCAACCAGGGCCTTCTGCTTGCTAGGCAAGTGCTCTACCACTGAGCTAAGTCCTCAACCCTTAAAAATATTTTGCTTTTGAGTCAGTTGGTGGTGGTGCACACCTTTTATCTCAGCACTCGGGATGTTGGATCTCCGAGTTTGAGCCCAGCCTGGTCTACAAGAGCTAGTTCCAGGATAGGCTCCATAGCTACAGAGAAACCCTGTCTCAAAAAAACAAACCAAAACAAAAAACTGCTTTTGAATTTTTGGCCCAGGTATCATATAGCTCAAGCTAGCCTCAAACTCACTGTAGTGATAATTCATTTGCATTTTAATAAATAAAGCTTGCCTGAAGTTCAGAGAGTAAAACAGCCACACTGATCAGTCTTACAGACCAGGCAGTGGAGGCGCACACCTTTAATCCCAACAGCCACACTAGTTTGCCATAGAAACCGGGTGGTAGTGGTATACACCTTTACTCCCAGCACTAGAGAGGATTATAAAATGGAAGGAGACAGCTCTCACACACAGACTCATTCTGAGATTCCTGGAGGCAACATTGCCATTTTGGACTGAGATTGAGGTAAGAGCCAGTAGCTTGCTCTTTTGCTTTTTTGACCTTAAGGTTGAATGCCATTTTTTTTTTTTTTCTGAGAAAGAGTTTCTCTGTAGCTTTGGAGCCTGTCCTGGAACTAGCTCTTATAGACCAGGCTGGTCTCGAACTCACAGAGATCTGCCTGTCTCTGCTTCCCGAGTGCTGGGATTAAAGGCATGTGCCACCACCGCCCGGTTGAGAACCCCATTTTTTTTCTTTTTCTTTTCTTTTCTTTTCTTTTTTATTTATTATGTATACGGTGTTCTGCCTGCAGGTACACCTGCAGGCCAGAAGAGGGCACCATATCTCATAGATGGTTGTGAGCCATCATGTGGTTGCTGGGACTTGAACTCAGGACCTCTGGAAGAGCAGTCAGTGCTCTTAACCTCTGACCCATCTCTCCAGCCCTAGAACCCCACTAGGCTTTTATTAATCATGCTACAACCCACTATGTAGTAGAGGATGACACTGAATTCCTAATTCTGCTTCTACCTCCAGAGTGTTAGATCCAGGTGTGTCCCTCCACACCCATTTTCAGGTGGTGCCGGCGATCAAACCCAGGGCTTTGTGGAGGTGGATGTCACAAGTCTCTATCAATGGTGTTAGACTCTCATCATGTGAAATAGCTTCCTTATGATTTACTTTCAGTAAGTATTTAATGGGAGTGTCTATTTTTATGCTTATTTTGTTTTGTTTGTTTCTTGAGACAGGGTTTCCCTGTGTCTAACAATTGGCCTCGAACTCAGATTTGGTCTGCCTCTGTCTCCTAAGGATGGCGATTAAAGGCATGTGCCACCTTACCCTGCTGCTGTTCCATACACCTGTGTACCTAGCTATGGCCGTGTGGGAAATTCTAGGCAAAGGGGAGTCACCAGTGGAAACTTAAGAAACGCTGCTGGGTGCTATGTGTGCTTACGTGATTTTGACAAGGACTGGCTTCCAGGGCACTTGGAAGAAGATGAAAATGATAGTGGATGAAATATTTTATTCGAAAAGGATGTTTCTCTGGGTAGTATCAAGATGTTTGTGCAAAAATGTGTAGCATTACTGCTAGTGATAGCAAAAAATTGGCACTAACCCCAATACCAATCAATAGGGAACCTGTTCACAGCAGTTCAGTCATGTTCTGTAGACAGCCTCTACAAAGAACAAAGTAGACCTGGATGCACTGGTGTGGAAAACTGCTAGAGACACGCTGTTAAGGAAAACGGTTCTATTTCTGTTCTGTACACACAGAGAAAGGGGAAGGGGGCGGGGAGAAATGTGCAGAAAATCCGGAAGGGTAATATAACCCGAATTGTTGATAGTGGCTCTTTCTCTGGAACAGAGCAGAGTTTCAGGGATCTTTCCCATTTTGAAGCATTCATCTTTCAGTCACAATGATAGTAATTAAAAAAAAAAATGAAGCCCAGCAGTGGTGGCACACGCCTTTAATCCCATCTCTTGGGAGGCAGAGGCAGGCAGATCTCTGTGAGTTCGAGGCCAGGCTGATCTACAGAGCAAGTTCCAGGACAGGGTTCAAAGCTACAGAGAAACCCTGTCTTGAAAGAGAGAGAGAGAGAGAGAGAGAGAGAGAGAGAGAGAGAGAGAGAGAGAGAGAGAGAGAGAGAGAGAATGGCTGAGGAAACCCAGATTTTCTCTCTAGTGGTGTTTGCATTGGAAGGAAAGCTAGCTTCCAGCTTTGGTTTTAGACCAAAGAAAGACTCCTGCTAGTGTACAGTGTCTATGCATGTAAGCTGAGGACAGGGTAAGGGACACATTGTGGGGGACAGAGGGAGGGGTGCACGGACAGTTTCTATAGCATCTTTGGAAACGCAACAGGAGAAAAGTGATCTCTGATGTGGATAGCAATGGGTGCTGGAGATTAAAGCCGAGCACTCTGGGGAAGGGATAGATCGTCTCAGTTTCGAAGGCTGACCTTGATTGCCTTGCTTAACCTGGCGCTTTGAGTTCTCAGGGTGTAAGAACAAGAACATGATCCGGATGGGGCGCACATATTAAAGATTTACACAAGCACCGATAATCTTGTTGCTCCAGGGAGGAGGTTTAGCCATTTAAAGTTGCAGTCCCGAGCACAGGGAGAGGCTTGCTACGGCGGCCGAAGTGTGGGCCTGTGGAAAAGTATACACTGTGCTTGACTTCCCTGGGAAAATACTCGCGGAGTTCAAATCCTCCTGTCCCTATCATGTATTAGTTGATTAAAATGTAAGAATGGGGGGACCCCAAGACTGCTCAGTAATGATGGCACTTAGGGCCAAGCCTGGTGACCTGTGTTTGATGCCAGGGTCCTGCAGGTTGGAAGGAGAGAATGACTCTCGATGGTATCTACTGACCTCCAATGCCCTCTGTGGCACTCCACCTGGCTCTCCTAACAAAATAAATAAATGTTCAGTTTTAAAAGGTAAGAATAAGATAATGGGCTGGAGACAATTAGTGGTTAAGAGTACCCAATGTTCTTCCAGAAGATCTGAGTTAAATTCCTAGCACCCATGATCAGGAGGCTCACAACAGCCTCTAACTCCAACTCCAGGGGCATCTGAGCCAGGGGTTTTCTAGAACACCTACGCATTCAAAAAATAAAAATAAATCTTTAAAAAAGAATAGGAAGCCGGGCGGTGGTGGCACATGCCTTTAATCCCAGCGCTCGAGAGGCAGAGGCAGGCGGATCTCTGTGAGTTCGAGACCAGCCTGGTCTACAAGAGCTAGTTCCAGGACAGGCTCCAAAACCACAGAGAAACCCTGTCTCGAAAAACCAAAAAAAAAAAAAAAAAAAAAAAAAAAAAAAAAAAAAAAGAATAGGAGGAGCTGGAGAGATGGCTAAGGGATAAGAACATTGACTGTGACCAGGCACACCTTTAATACCAGCACTGGGGAGGCAGAGAGGCAGGCGGATCTACGTGAGTTCGAGGCCAGCCTGGTGTACAAGAGGTAGTTCCAGGGCAAGCTCCAAAGTTACAGAAAAACCCTGTTTTGAAAAACCAAAAAAAGAAAAAAGATAAAAAAGAACAATGACTGCTCTTCCAGAGGACCTGGGTTCAATTCCCAGCACCCACATGGCAGCTCACAACTGTCTGTAACTCCAGTTCCAGGGGATCTGATACCTGAGGCAAAACACAAATGCACATAATATAAAAAGTAAATAAAGAAAGAATAGAAATAATAGTGCAAAATGATAACATTACCCATTCTCTGGGGCTACTAAAATTAAAATATCTAGCTGGGCAGTGATAGTGCCCACCTTTAATCCCAGCACTTGGGAGTCAGAGGCAGGAGGATCTCCAAGTTCGAGGCCAGCCTGGTCTACAAGAGTTAGGACAGCTAAGGCTGTTACACAGAAAACCCTGTCTTGAAAAACAAAACAATCAAAAAGAAAGAAAGAAAAAAGCCAAACCAAGCTGGGCACAGTGGTGCTCTCCTTTAATACCCGTATCTGGGGGCAGAAGAAGGCAAACTCTGTAGGTTCGAGTCCAGGCTGGTACACATAGCGAATTCCAGGACAGCCAGAGCTACATAGTGAGACCCTGTCTCAAAACAAACAAAAGCCCCCAAATTAATGCGTATGTAAAATGTTTAGACTTACAGGGTCTTGGCACTCAGGAAGTACTTAATAAGGGTTAGCGCGAACTACTATTTCCGAATCCCTTGTGGGTGTAGGGAGACTTGCTGAGCCTAACAGTTTTAGCTTCAGTTATTAATAAATCTTTGACATTTTCCTGTTGCCAAACAGGGAAAGCGAGTCGCGAAGCATAAGGGAATGCTGTGAGTTGAACCCGAGGGGGCAGATACCAGCGCGGGGTCTATGTTTGGTTCTCAGGACCTTCTTGGGTAGATAGACACTCTCTAAGCCTCAGTTGCTCCATATGGAAGAGAAAACGATGCCCGAGCCTCATTTCTCAAGTTTCCCCCTCTTCTGACAGTTCTTAAAGCCGTTTTTTCCTTCTATACCGGAAATCCAGTTTCACCTGACTCGAAGACGGGCACCTGGATTGCTGACTACTCAGGGAAAGAAGCTTGCCTTGTGACTGCCCATCGGGTGCAAAGTAGGCTCTAGCCGAAGCTTTCCTGTTCCAACTGGCACCAACACCACGAACTCTGTCTTCCAGAATTCACAGCTCCTCCCACTCCCCTCCAGGCTCCCCCAAACCCGAGCGCGCTGGGGAGGATGCTGCGAGCACGCCACCGGGTGTGTGTCTGACACCCCGGCCCCCGGGGCTTCCTGTACCCGAGGACCTGCGGGCGCGGGTGGGGGAGAGCGGGTTCCGCTGAGGACTGGAAACAGCACCCTGTCCCCCTCCACTTCACCCCAGTGAAAGAGAGCTGTAAAATTCCGGAAGAGAGATTAGAGGCAGAGGATGGGTGGGGCGGTGAATCAGTACATTCCTTCCTCCCCCTGCCTCCTCCTCTAGGGTTATCACTCTTGGGAGGGTTGGGCCGCTTTTCACAGCTTTCCCTCTTGCTTCACTGGCAGGATCCGGACAAACTGAGCAATGCTAGGCGGGGATTTCCCATGTTCATCTGAACTTTGTAGAGCCTGGTTGACTTAATTTGCAGCTCATGACCTATTTGGTTTCAGGCCGAAGGGTTTTAGCTGGGACTTCCAACTTGGCCCTGTGTGGGCATTCATCAGGAGCCCCTAGCACGGTGTCAATTGCTCTTAAGAGCTTATAAACTTATATTTAGTGTCAGAGGCAGGGAAATCTGGGCTCAGAAAGTCTAGGTAACTTCCGCCTGGTCACACAGTGGCTGAGCCTTGAACAGCTTCAGTTTTGTTGGTTGCCTGTATTTCCCACCACACCCAATTACTTCCTTTACTTGAGGTCATTGAAAGGCAGGCTTATTTGTAAAAGGGCAGGGAAGTAAAAAGGATGGACCACTGCCACTGTACCAGATACTTTAAAATATGGTGTCCTTAATTTCTAGGTTCCCACAGCTAGGATGAAAAAGATGTGACCACCATGTTCTGGTCTAGATAAGGAAGCTTTAGCAGTCAGGAATTTTGAGTTTCAAGAGCTAAAATCTCTGTATGTAGAGTTATAGTATGAAGTCTCTGCTCTTTTAGAAGCCATAAGGGTAAGACAGAGACTCATGCTATAGCCCAGGCTGCCCTGAAACTCACTATTAGCCTAGGCTGGCTTCAAACTTGTGGCAATCTTTTAAAATATTTTTTAACCTTTTCTCTATGTTGCTGGAAGCTGAACTCAGGGCCTTGTGCATGCTAGGCAATTGCTCTACTACTAAGCTATATCCCCAACCCTGCTTTTTTTTTTTAAGGATTTTTTAAAATTTAAAATTTATTTATTTGTATTTTTTTGTACATTGATGTTTTGGCAGCATGTATGTCTGTGTGGGGGTGTCAGATTCCCTGGAACACGAGTTATGTATGAACAGTTGTGAGCTGCCATGTGGGTGCTGGAAACTGAACCCGGGCCCTCTGGAAGAGCAGCCAGTGCTCTTAATCACTGAGCTATCTCTCTAGGCCACCTCCCATTCCTGCTTAATTTTTTTAGTGATGGCATGTCACTTAATGAAAAAGTTAATCTTTTTATTTATGTGTGCTGGTGAGCATGGAGGCCAGAAGGCAACCCTGGGTGTCCTTTTGTAGGAGCCACCTACCTTGTCTTTTTTGTGGGGGAAGGAGTATACAAGACAGGGTCTCACTATGTAGCTCTGGCAGTCTTAGAACTCACTATGTAGAACAGACTGCCCTCAAACTCAGAGACCTCCCTCCCTGCTTCTGCCTCCCAAGTGCTGGCATTAAAGGTGTGCACCACTATGCCTGGCCATATTGTCTTTTATGAGGCAGGGTCTCTCACGGGCCTGGTACTCTCTAATAGGTTAGGCAGGCTAGTCAGTGAGCCCCAGGGATACAGCTGTCTCCACTTCCTCAGTGCTGGGGTTTCAAGTGCTTATCACCACTTGAATCACCGGGGGTTTTTTTTTTTTTTTTCCCTGTGAGTTCTGGGGCTTGAACACAGGTCCTCAAGCTTGAGACAAGTACTTTACTAAGACTCGCTTCTTAGCCCTACCCCTTCATTTTACAGAAGGGGAAATGGAGACTCTGAAAAGTGAAATAAGGCTCTAAGAGGTCTTAGTTTGCCTGCTAGTGCTGCGATAAACACCATGATCAAAAGGAGGCTGGGAGCAAAGGATTTATTTCACCTCACAGTTCACAGCCCATCTTGAAGGGAAGTCAGGGCAGGAACTCAAGCAGGCATGGAGGAGTGCTACTCACTGACTTGTTCTTCACAGTTTGCTCAGCTTCTATCTTATATATACCCTAGGACCTTCTGTCCAGGGATTGGCATCACCCACAGTGGGCCAGGCCCTCCCACATCAATCATTAATAAGAAAATATTACAGACTTGCCCATGGGCCATTCTAATGTGACATTTTCTCAACGGAAGTTTTCTCTTTCTGAATCACTCTGGCTTGTCCCAAGTTGTCCCAAACCAACCAACAAACGAACACACACCTTAACCAGGACCCGAGGTTACATAGCAACTTTGTGACCATGTAAGGATGCCAGGTGAAAGGGTATAGACCCACAGAATGGGAACCAGGTACCTGGGCTGTCTCCCAACCTCAGCACCCCAGTTTCTCTGCCATACCCTCCTTACTTCTTTGGTACTATGTGTATGACAGGCCCACACACAGCTTCTGCCTCCAAAGAGATCATGAGCCAGGAATACCGCCAGCTTAACTTCACAGGGGTGCTGGGAGGATTAATAAGGTAATGGCACTTGGACCTGCTTCAGCAATGGCCCTGGATAAATTCGGAGTACTTATGTGTGAAACTCGCTGCCAAGGGTGGTTTGTGTTTAATAAGGCACCTGCAGCCTGGTTTCCAGTCTGTTTATGGCAAGGAGGCAGTAAAGCTGCATTACAACCTTCTCTGGGAATACATCTAGATTGGAGAGACTAGCACACCTCCTTGCTGGCCTGTGGGTGAGGGTAAAGTTTTGATGACCCCGTGGTCTCTTAAGAGGCAGGTCTCCGAAGACTTGAAAGCTTTCCAGCTTAATCCAAGGGACACCAATTATTGACGGAAGTCAGAAACTAACACGATCATTTGAACCCCTGAGGCAGACAAACCTGGGCCAAGTCCTGCTGTCATTTCGTTTCTCCAAGCCTCTGTACTCTTTTAAAATGAGTTAATAATACCTTCCTCATAGGGTTATTTAGAAGCATAAATTTGGTAATTTATTTAAAAGCACCTTGCCCAGAGCATGGAGTAGAGTAAATGCTTTAAAAATGGCTATTAGTGTAGCTATTATTGTTATCCTCATGTTGTTACGTTACTTATTTTTATTTTAGGGCCAGGCTGACAGCCAGATGGAGGGAAGATTTGTTCGCTTGGCTATCTACTAGTTTGCCCTAAGTAGACCTGCCAAGCAGAGGAGAATCATGGATGCAGGCATTTCTAGTATGTTGTACTTGCTATGATAGAGTGTGCATAATAAGGTGTTTTGAGACCATAAAGGGAGCATCAGTAACCAGGAAATGCAGCAAACGTTCTGCAGGGGAGTTAGCTCTTCTTTTGCATGTTATCCTTTGAGAAAACACTGCCTGACTGAGGCTGGTAGAATAATGCAGCTAGCCTCTGAGCTTCCTTCCACACCGCCAACCAGGGGCCTTGATTCTAATCTGCGGTCTCTCGTGCTCCTCAAGGCCTTTTAACTCCTACGCTAGCAAGGACGGCCAGTATTGCCCTAAAATACCCCATCCAGGGCCACCTGCTGGCGGTAAACAAGCTGAGTTCTGTGCTGTGGCTCTATGAGGCGGTCTTTAAGATCTTCCCTTTCACCCCTCCCACCCCCCCAAAAATCTTTCCTTTTAAATCTAAGTTGTGATGGAAGGCTCTGGTCTGCCTTGTGGGGAGGGCTACTGGACACCAACCACGATTTTGCCTCACAGTGCAAGGGTAGGGTTGCTGTGCTGAGGATAGACAGCCCAAGCGGCATTTCTTTTTATTTATTTTTGTTTTGGAGACAGGGTTTCTCTAGCTTTGGTGCCTGTCCTGGAACTTGCTCTGTAGACCAGACTGGCCTCGAACTTACATAGATAGACCCACCTGCCTCTGCCTCCCAAGTGAAAGTGTAGGCCACCACCGCTGGGCTTCAAGGGGCATTTTCATTTTCTTGTAAATAGGTGTCAATTCTGGCCAGGTTAGACTTCCCAGGATGGATAGTAAGCATTGACTTTTCTCCTCCCTCCCATCTCTCTGGGGAAAGTCTTCCCACTTCTCAAACCAGCCTCCAGGGCCTTTTCCTGCTCCATCTGGCAACAACCCAAACCAGTCTCCCAACTCACGGGGAACTACATTTTCCTATCCAGAACTCAGGACACATGAACTGGCAAAGAATTTCTGGCCAGGTTCCAAATGCAAAAGGCAAAAATGTTCCTGATGGAGAATCTCTAAAATTATTTTCAACTTGTTAAAAGGGGCATGGATTAGATTGGCAATCTTGACACCCAACCCAACTTTCCCTTTTTTTTTTGAGGGGCCAAGAGTCAATTTAGGGAGCTATAGAACCATTTCCACAGGTTTTTTCTTTTTTTTCTCACAGTTTTTTAAATCACGCTTATTCTTCATAATTTATATTAGTACTGAAGAGCATCTGTGAAGATGGGATTAGTACTGAAGAGCATCTGTGAAGATGGGATTATTTCCGTTTAATACTTGAGAATACTTAGGAAAAAACTTGTTCCTTAAGATTATTTCCGTCTGCCAAGGAAGAGGTCTGTGTTTTGCTAGCGGGGGAGTGGGCTGGAGAGGCGGACTTTGCGAAGTACACGCCATTCGAGGCCTCCAGGAAGGGCAGCCAAGTACTGAGTTACTCGGTTCCGCACTTCTGAGCAGGAAATCCCCAGCTCAGGCCTCAGTCGCCGCCCAGTCCCAGTCCCAGCGGGATCTGGCCCGAGGACGCGCCGCCCGGGAACAGGATTCCGCCTGCGACCTTGCGGGTCACTGGGCGGTCAGAGGCTCTAACTTACACCAAGGTGTGGGTGAGGCGGTCGCGGCGTAGGCGGGCGCTTCCCTCGGCCACGTTTGTCACCCCGCTCCCCCCACCCCGCGCCGGTCACATGGACGCCTCTTCCGTCGCCCCCAGTGTCGAGCAGAGCAAACCACGAAGAGGCGGAGCGCGGCAGGCGCCCAGGGCAGTGGGTCAGCGCCCCGTAGGCAGGGTGGGCGGGGCCAACCGCCGGGAGCCGCCGGGAGCCAATCACTGGTCCAGGGGCGTGGCCATGGCCGCGCGCCCCGCG
>NC_022016.1:54790276-54813726 GCF_000317375.1 Microtus ochrogaster | reverse complement strand
AGCTTCCCCGCCCGGAGACCGCCATGATGGCGAGGAGGGAGGAGTGGGAGGCGGGGGGGGGGGCACAAGGCGCCCTTCGCTCGCTCCCTCCCTCCCTAGGGGAGTCGTCGCCGCCGCCGCCGCCGCTCCCGCCGCCGCCGCCGCCGCCGAGGTGACTGAGGAGAGAGGCGCCTCCTCGCTCCTGCCTCCGCCGGCCTTCAATGCCCAGTCCCCAGCTTGTCAGCACTTTTCGTTAGAATATACGTTCGGCCTTCAATGCTCAGTCCCCAGCTCGCCAGCGTGAGTGCGCCCCTCCCGGGCGGCCCCGCGCGGCGCCCGGGCCTCGGGCAGGGGAGGGCGGGAGGCGCCGCTGCCATTAGAGCAGGCCCGAGACACGTCCCCGGAAGGAGGGCCGGGCCGGGCAAGGGGCGGGGAGCGCGGCTCGAGGTGGGGGAGCGAGCGAGCGAGCGTGAAAGAATGCGGGAGAAGGTGCGTGTGCGGGCAGCATGTGTCCTTGTGGGGGCGAAGGTGTGGCGAGAGCGAGCGGGGGTGAGGAGGGAGCGTGGCGGGCGAGGTGTGCAGGGGTGCGCCTGCGTTCGTCCGGCGCGTGAGCACAGGCATCCTGGAGGCCCCTTGGTCTTTGTGTTGCTAGTGAACCTCCGTGTCCAGGGTCTAACTCGCTCAGAAACGTGGGATCCGTGAGTTGCGGTCAAGTAAGAGAAAAGGGTTTGAGTCTCCCATGACGCTGATCTTTTGCCCTTTTTTCCCTCCTTTAGTAAAAATGTATGTAAATTTCTGAATTTCTAGAGATGTCTTTGCCATCTCCCCACCCCCAATTTCCCAGCGCTCACTAATCGAGCTTGACTCCTGCCCAGGATCCCGAGTTTTTGCCGGTAGCTTATTGGGAAGCGTAAACTTTTTTTTGGTAGGTAAATGCTTAGTGTCCAGGTCAAGGATATTTAGTGAGGTAAACTGCAGTGCCTTTGAGGCTGTGACTCTCTCTTACCCTTCTGCAGGAAAGCGCCTAACAGTCGTAGTATACAATGTCGATAAGTGCCATAGTCGAGTTTCTGTCTCTGGATTTGTCACGAAATATAAAGTGACTAATGTAGTGTCATTGTAGGCATTCAGCAAATGCGTCGCTACAGCTGGATTAGTATATGTATTTACTTGTTTCCGCGCTCTGTGTTCCCGAGCAGTTTCAGACAGGAAGTGAGAGAAGTTAAGCCTTGTTAGGGTGCAAACGGAAACTAAGGCTATAGAAGAACACATTATCAGGGCTTTGTTTTCTGATCCGGACATTTTTAGTTTCGGATTGAATGGTCCGACTTTATTGTTATTGGATTTTTCTCTGTTTGCTCTTGAAGAAGGAATTACTTCGTTTCATTTGTTTTATTTTACTACTTTTAGATATTCCAAATAGGATCCTTCTTGTAGTTCAGTATGGTCTCAAAGTCTTTGTAACACAGTTTGGCTTTGAACTCTGATCTTGGTCTTCCAAATAATAAGATTATAGGTGTATAAGTAGACTGAATTGGGGATTGGAGATGAAGAATTGTTGAATTTTATACCTTAATGATGTAATCATAGATAGTAATTGGAAATATGTAAGCAAAGTTGAAGTGAAGTTGGTGCTATAGCTCTGTAATCTCCCCTTCTTTGGGGTCAGAGGATGGCCGAATCAAGGGCAGTTTGTGAAACTTTGAGAGCTTTCCTGAAAATAGTAAAAGGGAGTCTGGGGAAATAGCTCAGTGGTAGAGCACTTTCCTTGATAGAGAAATCCTAGGTTTAATTCCCAGTGTTACTACTACCAAATAATATTGGGAATAAGGAAAGTTTAAAAAAGGTGGTTCTTTTTGATAATGAGTATAGACTTACAGACAAAAATCAGTATATTACTTGAAATTAGAAATTTTACGTGTTTGTAATATCTGCTAAAATATTTTTAAGAGTGAAAAGTTTGGTTCTGTAGCCTGATTTGAAACTTACTCTGCAGCTCATGCTTGGCCTGGCATGTGTGGTAGTGCTCTTGAAGCTTCCCCAGTGCTGGGATGGCAGGCATGACCCATCAAGCTTAGGGAGAAATTAATGGTTTTCTTAGTGTCCCTTTTCTTATACTGAGCTTGAGAAGTGGTTTTGTCATTCCCTGGAAGATGGGGGTGATTAAGTAATAAGTGCCATTGTGCTACAGGTGTTTTAATACTCATTCCCTGCTCATAGCCACAATAAAGTTGGAGGATATCCTCATTGGATACCTTGGCACATTTGTGAGATGCTTGTTTGCCAGTCGCTAGGGATTTGGTGACGTGCCCCCTGGACTGTATAGTGATGGCATGAAATATATGAGGAGCAGTTACTTTGTTCAGTAACACAAGAACTGGATTAAAAATTAAGATCATCTAAAGCTCCTGATTTTTTTTCCAGGACACCAAACCATTCTCTCAGAATCGTGTCTGACTTTGAAATTTCTCGTTGTTAAAGAGTCATTCAGCAGCTTGCACACACAGGAGCTGTGGAAGCTAATGGAGAAGACTAAGTGTCTTTGAGGCAAGAGGATCATTGTAGGAGATGCTGACTTGAGGCTTTTGGGGGCCTAAGCTAGGCTTTCATGTGGGAGGAGATTCTGCCTTGAAGCTGTCTTGGGGCCCCAGGGTGTGTGCTTTGAGACAGTTTTTATGAGGCACCTGGGGTATGTCTGGAAGGAAAGTCTGATTAAAGAAATGTAGCAGACTTTCTTTTTGTTGATTTTGTGTGTTGTATGGGGTGTGTTTATTGGAGCTGAGGAGTCCACTGAAGTTGCCACTTTGAAAGTTTGTCTCTTGGGATGTGCAAATAATTAAGAGATTGCAAATCAGTTGTAAGAGAATAAATACACTTGAAAGTACTCTGTTAATTATAAGTTGGACTCCAGATGCAGAGTATTACTAAGACAACAGCTTGTTACATTTATCATCTAAAAAAGCTGGCCTTTCAGAACACCTTCACCAGTGAAAAATAGTTCAGAACTGCTGAACTGGGTATTTTCTGACTCAGAACAGAAGTCAGACCACTCCCTCTATGAGTCAGTCAAGTAATATTTAATTTGATTGAACCAAGTTTGTAGGCAGAAACCATTTACAACATCACTGAACTTTGGTGGCATTAGGGAAGGAAGAGTAAATGAATTATTTTGCTGTTTGTTTCTTTGTTTTTGTTTTTTTTTTGTTTTTGTTTTTGTTTTTCAAAAACAGTTTCTTTAGGTAAGAACTCTGGCTGGCTGTCCTGGAGTTTTCCCTCCTAGACTAGGCTGACCTTGAACTCCTGGAGATCCGCCTGCTGGGATTAAAGGGGTGTGCTACCTTTGCCCAGCCTGTGTGTTTTTTAAAGTCAAAGTTTCATATGTGTATTTATATACTTGTTGAAAATTGTGAGCAGAGTAAATTGTAATTTTTTTTCTTGAGTTAGCCCCCCCCTTACACCTAGGACCTATACTAAACTGCACTTTCAACCCTCTAAGTGAACTTTTTCTGTCCTTCACAGATAGTTTTCCATTATGTAGTAATTGCAGACTACAGTTTTGACACAAAGTTGAAATTCAGTAGGGATTTATATTACAGTTCGACCGTTTATTGGAATTTGTGGTTGGAGATCAGTAAAGCCTCTGGAGAAAGCATTGATAGAACGCTCTGACACACAGCTTTCAGACTTTATCTCTGGAGATGGAAATTCAGTTAGAGCCAAACCTAAGTAATGCATAGGTAGAAGTTGGGGATCATTAAAATTTTGAGTAGAAATCAGAACTCTGTTTAATGTGGTAGAGCAAATAAACTTAGTAAGGAGGATAGTGGTAGATTGTGGTTTGGATGCTTGTAAAGTCCATTAACCTTGCCGGGCGATGGTGGTGCACGCCTTTAATCCCAGCACTCGGGAGGCAGAGGCAGGTGGATCTCTGTGAGTTCGAGACCAGCCTGGTCTACAGAGCTAGTGCCAGGACAGGCTCCAAAGCCACAGAGAAACCCTGTCTCGAAAAACCAAAAAAAAGTCCATTAACCTTCAGTGCTCTGGGTTCCAGCATTCCCGTCTTTAGAGGCCTTTTTATGTCTGATCACAAACCATCACCTTTATGTCCACCCAGGTGACGGTTCATCAGGTAAGGGTGCTTGTTGCCAACTGACAACCTGAGCTTCATCCTTAGAGCTCACATGATAGGAGAGACAAACTGCAGGCTATTCTTTGACCTCCACACATATGCTGTGGCCCTCACAAACACACAATGGGCAAAATAAATGTAAAAAAATCATAAGTCATCACATTCTAAATTTATTAATCTTTATAGTGCTAGTCTTTCATCTTTACTAGTAAGGAGATTGGTTTATAGAGTAAATGTTGGATTCCAAATTGGTTTATAGAGTAAATGTTGGATACCTAGTTTTGGAATCTAAGCTAACAGAACAAGGTGGTGAGTGAAAAATTGTTTTCCTTTTGGAATTAAAGCTCTTACACTCCTGCTGAAGCAGTGGATGGTACTAATTTACTTTGGGAAATGGCCATTTGAATTTAATTTGTTGGATAAAGGAAGAGTTTTCCCCCTTTTACAACTTCAAAACTATTATACACAGAAGTGTCTGGTATCTTCCTGAACTGCTTTGGGCTTTGATGCCTTATCCAAAGGATTATCTGGTGTAGAGGTGAAGTGGGTGTTGTACATAAAGCTCCTGCTCTTGGAGTTGTAGAGGTCTGGGCCATTGTTAAAATAGCCATTTGCCTGCACCTCCATGAAGAAAAACTGCTTACAGCTGTAGGCTCTCTGTCTTCTTCCCACAGTCCTCAGGAAGTTGCCAGAACTTGGTGAGAAAAATAACCTTTCTGTACATTCTACACCTTTTGATGGCATTTTCCCTCTACCTTATTCTCTCTCTCTCCTCTCCCACCACCTCTTTTACCCCCTCCTTCCTGCCTCCTCCTTTCATTTTCTTTCTGAGACAGGGTCTCTCTAACTATCTGGCTGTCCTGGAATTCACTATGTAGTCCAGGCTGGTCTGGAACTCTTAGAGATCACCTGCCACCACCTCCTAGTGCTGGAATTGAAAGTGTTTACTATCACATCTGGGGACTCTTGTACTATGTTTTCTTTTTTTTTTTTTTTTTTTTTTTGTTTTTCGAGACAGGGTTTCTCTGTGGCTTTGGAGCCTGTCCTGGAACTAGCTCTTGTAGACCAGGCTGGTCTCGAACTCACAGAGATCCGCCTGTCTCTGCCTCCCGAGTGCTGGGATTAAAGGCGTGCGCCACCATCGCCCGGCTTGTACTATGTTTTCAATTATTGTAGATTTTTAAAGCATCATAATCTTTCCAAGAAAAATTATTTTGAAAAGTTGACCAGTTACACCTTAGTTTTTGTTATTTGATTGCATGTTCTTGTTTGTAAGCACCAGTTTTTATATTTAGGTTCAGCCTAGAAACTTAATTTTTATTTATGTAATTTATTTTTGTTTTTTCAAGACAGGGTTTCTCTGTGTAGCCCTGACTGTCCTGGAACTCATTCTGTAGACGAGGCTGGCCTCAAACTCACAGAGATCTGCCTGAGTGCTAGGATTAAAGGCATGCACAGGAACTTAATTTTTAATTTTTTTTTTTTTTAAGAAACATTTTTAACCTAGAGGCTGAGGATGTAAGGGAGCTTCGAAGACACTGGGTTACTATGAGGCTATGTCTCAAAATGTTCTTTTTTTAACTCTAAATCTATCAAGTATTTAAAGATGAGGCTTTACTGTGCTCCTTTCTTTGCTAGTTGAGCCTGGTCTGAAATAACACACTTTGACCATTAGAGCAATATCTTTTAGAGAAATGATGTTTAATTTCTTTCATAGTACTTTTGGATTGAAATTTCATTCCTCTCAGAATATTAATTATTTTGGCATAAAATGCACCTATGATATATTTGTTTTAGCAGTTCTGATAAATTATATTTTTATTTCTGCAGTGGTAAAAATGTTAGCTTTAAGTAATGTATCATTTGCCAGCTCAAAATCAGATCTGCTTTCTTCTAGCTGTCTTACAGCTTTAGGTAAAATTTGAACATCTTCCCCTATTGTTTTACAGGAGGTACTGTATCCTCACTTACTTGTGTGTTTAATCTATATGAATGTTTGGTGTTTATGGTTCTTAGTAGCAGGATGAGTTGATGTGTTTTCTACCTTGCATTACAGTGAAAAGCTTATCATAAGGGAACAGAGTGGCTGGTTAGTACAGAAGGATATGAGTCATCAGCAGGGTTTGTCAGCAAATTGAGAAGGATGTGATAGAGGAACAATAGATTCTAGTGACATGATTCTCCACTTCACATGTGTGGTTGCAAACAAGTTTTCATCTGATTGTTAGTTTAAATTATGTAAATATGAGAAGTACTTCAAACATGAGTCACATATGTACATATGCATGTGGTTGGTGTGTGTTCTGTGATCGATGGGAAGCTAACACAGAGCCTTTGGTATGCTAGTTAAGGTATATCCTCATTCCTGACTGTTTTGACAGAATCTTGCTATGTGACCCCGGACCCAAACTGTCAGTACTCCTGTGACAGTTTCTGAGACCTGGATGGAATTCATCATGTTCCACCATACCCAGCTAAGCTATGTTTTGTTTTGCATTTCTAGTGAGGTGAGATCTTTAGTTAAATTCTGTTTCTGGGAGAAGAAAAAAAAAATCAGTGATCAAGTGTGGTTAATGAGTATAGAATTTGTGGGGGGTTGTGTTTTGAGACAGGTTTTCTCAGTAAATAGCTTTGGGGCCTGTCCTGGAACTAGCTCTTGTAGACCAGGCTGGCCCCAAACTCACAGAGATCCGCCTGCCTCTGCCTCCTGAGTGCTGGGATTAAAGACATGCGCCACCACCACCTGGCTGAGGATATTTTTATTGTGAAGTTTTGTCTCTGTATGTATGTGTACGCGCATCTGTGTGTCTGTCTGAGGAGGCAATCCCACTCTGACAGTATTTGCTCAGTTCTTATGATCACTATTCCACTTTGGAATTTTTAAGGATCTTAAGTGCAGTTTGAACTGACCTGAAATTCTCTTGTATGGTCAAGGTCACCTCCAATGTTAATCTGGTTAACCAAAGGCTAATCTTTTCTCAGGTCACGTCAAGTCCACGTCTTTCACTGTGCTTACTTTTTCACTGTTCATACTTTTCTTTAGGAGTCTTTGCTTTCTATTAGGTGTGTGTCTCTGCATGTGTGTGTACATTTGCGTGTGACAGAGGACAATTTAATGGGAGTTGTTTCTCTCTTTGGACCCAGTGGACTCCCACTTTTATGCTTGACAGTAGGTACCTTTACAGGCTGAGCCAATTTGCTGGTTCTCTTGAAGTCTTGATCTTCTTGATCCCTTTTCATTTTTTTCCTAACCTATGTAATGTTAACATGAAAACTTCATGTTGATCTTGCAGGAAGGGGCTTGATCCTGAGTAGGGTGTGTGTGGTGTACACAGCCATACAGATGCCTGGTCACAGATTTTGGTATCATTCAGGACTGGTGGAGTCTTACAAATGGAGGAAGCATTTAGAAGAAGAGGACAAGATTGATTTGATTTTATGTTCTTAAATTAGAGTCCATGTTAAACTAAGTGGCAATAAAGATTCTTGGCAAGACATCGGCGATTTCACCAGTTTTACTTCACACTCATACATAACATACACTATTTATTTTCATTGTGAGTTTTTTAAAATTGGAAATATTTCTATGTGAAATATAACATGAAAATAACCATGCCATTATTGGACAACTAGTGATTAGATAACATATTAAAGAGACCTACAGACACATATGACTATGAAATGGGATTCATAAAAACAAGCATAGAGGAAGTGAGGTGTAACTTAACCAGTTTTCACCGAAATGTAGACAAAAATGCTCTAACAGCAGAATGTTCTGTGGGGCTCAAAACAAAGGACTTTATGCTGACAAATGGGTTTTTGGAATGTCTTATTTGGTATCCTGAACATAGAGAATTTCTTCTCCCTTTCTGGGGTGGATACTGGACAAACTGTGGTTTTTGTCAATGTATTTATCAAACTGAGAATGGAAAGTTCTGATGACCTATGCATAGCTGGGAAGTTCTGCATGACTGTATTATAGAGGCTTAAAAGGGCCATTGGGTTTTTGCTTTGCATGCTGCTCCTGTGTGGTGGGTTATTTTGAAAGGTGATTCATATAACCTTTTCCAAATGTCTGTTTTGCAACCTCAGGGAACTTGCAGCTGCCCAGTCATTTCAACTGTCCTGATGGCAGCGTAGGAAACATTTCGAAGTGGTGTTGACAGGCAGAAGCCAGGTGTCTTGGGATTTTGCTTCTGAATTTGCTTTATTAAAACTATTAACAGTTGAAAGTCAGGATTTGGGTGGGTTTGTTGGTTTGGTTTAGAATTTTGATTCTGGAGATTGAGCACTCTAGGCAAGTGCTTCTACTACATAATAATACCCTAAGCTCTCAAGTGTATCTGTTAAAGAAATAATTCAGTAAGCAGGTTTTGAATTAATGTGTATGGTGAAGTTGAAAGCTGAATTAAAATGATTAAGATTTAAATTGTTTCCTAGGGAAACTAGTCTAGTGAGATTAAAGAAATAAAGATAGAACAAGAAAAACAAATATTATGTTTATTTTGTGGCAGAGGAACTAATTGGAGGTAGTTCTTACTGTGTAAGAAGGTTACCACAGTTGTTTAGAAAATTAATGAGCATAACTTTACAATAAAAGGGGCTTGGGTGTCCTGAAATGCAAATAACTAGTCTTTAAACATAAAGCCCATAGAAAGGATGGCCTCGATACTTTCCTTTACAAATGACAGTATGGATGAGTAGAAACAATATAACAGGAGTTTAGTTTATTTTGGGTTTTTGTTTTGTTTTGTTTTGAGACAGGGTTTATCTGTGTAGCCCTGGCGGTCCTGGAACTCACTATGGAGACTAGATTGGCCTTGAACTCGTTGATTCACCTGCCTCTGCCTCCTGAGTGCATCATCACCATCTGGCCCAGCTGTTTTAATTTTTAAAAGATTTGCTGAAAACAATTAGATGAGCACCCAATGTTAGGACTGGATTATACCATTAGTTTTTTTCATATTATTAACCAGTATAATTTTTAAAAAGAAAAACATAGAAATTAACCCTAATACTGTGAATTTGCATTGCATGTATTTTTTTTGTTTTTTGTGCATTTCAAAAAAAAGATGATTGTTATTTTAAATTGTGTGTGTGCATGCACATGAGTGCAGGTGGCTGTAGAGGCCACAGTTGTTGGTTTCTCTGAAGTTGGAGTCACAGGTGGCTGTGAACTGCCCTGCATGGGTACTGGAAACTGTAGTTGGGCCTTTTGCAAGAACAGTAAAAACTCTTAAACCTCAGCCAACTCTCCAGCCCATTTTGTGTTTTGAAAGCCTCATTCTGTAGTTCAGGTTGGCCGGGAACTCACTGTAACCCAGGTTGACTTTCTAGTTTATGGGGTTTCTATTGCTTTTGCCTCCTGAGTGCTGGTATTACAGGCATGTGCCACCAGGCCCAGATGAATTTTATTTATGGAAGGAAAAATGACATTTTAGGACAAGATATTTATCTGGAGAAATGCTAATTTTTAGAGGAAAAATACATCATGCTGTTGAAAAGTACATTTTCAAATGTGGCTTGAAAAATGCTACAGCGCTTGTCTTAAAACTTTGTAGAGGAATATATCACTAAAAAGGGATTTTTCTAATCACCAGGGTACAAATTTGGAAACCCTTCCTCTTCATTTGGGTGGAAACAGGGCCCACTGGATGTGAGTGAGCAGCTGTCAGAGTGTTCTCGGAAGCAGGTGGTTGTTGGTTAATTGCTTTCCTTTCCATTTTGAGTGGCAGGCCATGTGTCTTTGCTGGTTCTGAAATGTGAAGACATTTCCTACCATCAAGGTCATAGCTTCTTTTTATAGAATGGATTATTGATTTCTGTACTGGAACTTCGTTCTCAAGTTCCCTTCTTAAAGGAGGAAGTGCAGGAGTGGGAATAAGCAAGGAGTGCCTCTGAAACTCTGAGAGCTGTTCTCTTTAACCAGTTAAAGATGCTACCCTGCTATTTTTATCTTATTTACAGATATTTTGGTTCCTGCTTTGTAAAAAACACAGC
The DNA here is from genome assembly GCF_000317375.1 of Microtus ochrogaster. Classification (NCBI taxonomy): domain Eukaryota; kingdom Metazoa; phylum Chordata; class Mammalia; order Rodentia; family Cricetidae; genus Microtus; species Microtus ochrogaster. The sequence continues at coordinate 54,803,618 of NC_022016.1, read as the reverse complement.
AGATATTTTATTGTCTGGGATCAGAGTCAGTGGAAGGAGGGAAATAATATGAATCTTCTAAGTTTCAAGAAGCTGTGCCCCTAGTTTCTGTTTGACAGATTGTAGCATTAGCGGATAAACAAGCTAGGTGACCCGTGCTGGAGAAAGCGGTTGTCTCAGCAGTATTCAAGTTGGAGTAAGTCAGGAAAATGAGCAATTTTAGTTTGAGACTAGTTAACCAAATGGGAAGTGTTTAATTTGTAAACATTAGTTCTCTTCAGAAGTTTTCTCAAATAATCAAAACAGTACAGTATATTTTTTCAACAGTCTCCCTATTTTTGATGGTCAAGATGATTTCGGTCTCTAGTCTGAGTAGGTGCCCATGAGTTTTAACAGTTACTCAGGACTTTGAATTTTACCTTCAGTATTTAGTGTGTGGACACAGCTTTCTAGGTTCTGCTTCAGAATGTATCTGAAGACTGACTTAAGTTATCCTCTGGGTTGTTACTGTGTTCTAAGCTGCCTTATTTCCTAGATTGTAGCAACAGGCCCCCCATATCCATCTTTGTGCTTCTACCCATATCATTTTCCAATCTGTTTTTTTTTTAAGATTTATTTATTTATTACATATACGGTGTTCTGCTTGCATGTATACTTGCAGGCCAGAAGAGGCCACCAGATATCATTACAGATGGTTATGAGCCACCATATGGTTGCTGGGAATTGAACTCAGGACCTCTGGAAGAGCAGTCAGTGCTCTCAAGACTCTGAGCCATCTCTCCAGCCCCCCTCCAATCTGTTTTTATAAAGCAGCTGGAGTGATCTCTTACTTAAAACAAATTGTCATTTTTGAAAGAAACTGTTAATTGGCTTCATTTGAGGGTCATTGTTTTCTGAATGAAAGCCAAAACCTTATGGAGCCTATAAGGCTCTCACTTCTGACTCTGCATTTCTTTGTCCTCTTTTCCAGTAGCACTGGCCCTCCTGTTTTTCCTGGAACACCCAAGGCATGTCATTTATGATTGTAACTACAGCTTATCTGCTTGTCTAAAATGCTCTTGAGTATTTTTTTGGATCACACCCTCTAGGCTTGGTTAAAATGTCACTCTTCTAGCAAGTTCTTTCTTTTTAAAAAATTGGAATCCCTGTTTCTTCTGGAACTACAGATTGTTTTGCTTTGCATTTTTCTCTAAGGAGTGGTACTATATTTATCTTTTTCCCACTAAAATACAAAATTTATTCCAATAGAGAAATTTTTTGTTTTTGTTACTTGCTTTTTGCCTTAAGAGTATATGACATAGTATAAATCCAGTAAATATTTAAATTAATATATCTTATCTAGACACAAATTTTAGGTCATCTGGATAAATTCAGATTAGGTCATTTGTGTTTATTTTAGTGGGAGATTCAGATACTTTTGTTCATGAAGGTCGGATTTCTTTTAGGGAAAGTGCGAGGTTTTGGCGGAGCATACAGTGTACATTTGGCTTTAAATTGCCTGACCATAGAGACTACTCAGACTCATTTGTATGACTTTCTGTCAAAAAAATAACAGTATGTAAACCTGTGTTTTAGACTTTGGGGTTCAGGTTCTATTTCCTTCTGTCCAGAATTCTTTTATTGTGCATTTATATTCTTTTTTTTTTTAAGTTTTTCGAGACAGGGTTTCTCTGTAGCTTTGGAGCCTGTCCTGGCACTAGCTCTTGTAGACCAGGCTGGCCTAGAACTCACAGAGATCCGCCTGCCTCTGCCTCCCGAGTGCTGGGATTAAAGGCGTGCGCCACCACCGCCCGGCCTGTGCATTTATATTCTAATGTGCTGTTTTAATTTGGTGAATACTGGCATAGGTCATCACATTAGAGGCTTATATGACTTGAAGCTGAAAGAGGTGGAAAGCTTGATAGGAGTTGATTGAAGTTATTAAGATCGGATCAAATTAAATAGGGCTGATCTCTCATGCCTTTGAAATGTTGTATTCAGAGTTGAACAGGACTGTAGTTGCTAAGGCATGACTTGAAATTTGCTGAGTCTTTAACAAATATGAAAACTTCTCAGAACTGTAGTAGTTACAGACTTACAGACTTGCCTGGGACAGAGGGACTAGCCCTCTGGAAGTATTTTCTAACCCTGTGATTATTATAGCATTGTTTGGAACATAAATTTAAGTCATTAGAGATTCTTTATCACCCTAGAATTTTTTTTTTTAAAGATATGTAGTATTACCTGGAAAAGCTAAATTCATCCAAAAGGTGTATGTTAAGATAAGCAAATTATGCTTCTGTCCTTCAGCTCCTCCCCACCCTTTCTCTGCCTCCAGGAAACCTTACCCCCTTGTCTTTTTAACCTTTCAGATAGTCCATGGTTGTGGAAGTGCACACGTGCATTTCTAAAAGCATACCATTTACTCTGCCCTGCATCTTTAAATTTGCTTTAAATTAGTGTCTTTCATATATCTTTACATATTTGTTTATTGTATAGATATAGTTTACTACCTTTGCCTAGTTCTCCATTTTAAGACTATACCCTGCTGCTGGGCGGTGGAGGCACATCCCTTTAATCCCAGCACTTGGGAGGAAGAGGTGGTGGAATCCTGAGTTCAAGTCCAGCCTGGTCTACAAAGTGAGTTCCAGGACAGCCAGGGGCTGCACAGAGAAACCTTATTTTGAAAAAGAAAAACCATACATACATATACTCCAGTTAAAGGATGGGTACTGGGTTATTTCATACAAGTTGGCTGTAGATTCTCATTTAGATACAAGCAGTAGAATACTGACCCCCGGATTTATCTCTTTGCTTTATACCCTCAGAGTTTTAAGTAGTTTCCATACTGTCTCAGCTAGTTAGGACTCTGCTTGCTTGCCTATTCTTCTAAACCCCTACATCCTTCCCCTCTACTCTCTATCCCTTCTTTCTAGCCCTCCGCTTAGATCAAAGAGATTAAAGGGGTTTCTTTTCAATTCTTCTGTGACAGTATATTCTTTTGCTGAAATTTAAATATTACATAAAAATGGAATTGTATCAAATATAACTTTCTTTTTAGCCGTGTATATGTCTATGGAGGTATATACCAGTGTGAGAGTGCTATTGGAGGCCAGCTTTATTGTGAACTAACTGCCTGACATGGGTGCTGGGAACAGTGTTAGATTCTGCACTGTTTGAGTATTCTAGCTGTGGTAGATTATGTTGGAGATTTTGTTTTAAAAACAGGTTGTTTGCTTTGCATTGAGTGTCAACTGCAGTTAACATTAGTTCATCTGAAATGATAGGTGCAAAGCTTGTACTGTTTGGTGTGTAATGGAACTCCAGGGAGAATGGGTGGGACAGAAACTTGCTTTTATTATGTGTCTGTGAATTTTGATAGAACATACTGTTTCTTTTGGCAGAAATTCTGTTGTTGGAGCTCTTCAGTATTAAGAATTGAAAATCTAATAAAAAGCTATCATTGTCCCTGGAAATGGCTCTTCCAAAATGAAGTAAGAGGAAGAAGATGGGATAAAGCTTGTTTTGTTTGCTCAGCAGGCAAACACCAGAGACTAGGTAGAGAATTTGATGCTAGGACTCTTAGCTTTTAAGTCTGACTGCCGCTACAATGCAAGCCTTTTAGTGCCTCAGCTCAGCTGGTACACATTAGCTGTGATAACACTGAACCAAAAGATTCAAATGTAGGTTAGAATTTCCTTGTGTTTTGCTGCGCAGTGTATGCAAACCATTGTTTTTGAGTAGTTTCTTATAATCTTTTCCTCACAGAAGGCAGCAGTTACAGATACTTGAAGAAAAGTTAGACTTGCATGTAGAAAGAATCGGTCTTGAAGAATATGTGAGTGCATCCAAAATGGAAGGAAAAAAAATAAGTCAGGAGATCTAGGCTCTTGTTCCTAATTAATAGTGTTGGTCTTAAAAACATTTAGCCTATTTGAACAAGATCTTTGAATTTTTAAAAGGTCAGACTAGTTTATATCTGCATTTCTCCCAGCTTTGCTCTAAAACTCCTTGGCCGCACAAGAGGAGTGTTCTGTAAAATGTCTTGTGTAATCCTGTAATTGAGATTGCAACTAGAATCGAGAATTATAAGACTAGTCATAGACAGTTTTTCTTTTCTTTTCTTTCCTTTCCTTTTTTTTTTTTTTTTTTTGAGACAGGGTCTCTCTATGTAGCCCTGGTTGTCCTGGAACTTTGCTATGTAGACCTGGCTGGACTTCCAGAGATCTGTAGTTAGTCTGGTCAAAAATTTCTGTGTACCAAGAATGACCTTGAATTTGCCCCCCCCCCCTTATCCTGAGATAGAGTTTTACTGTATAGTCATAGTTGTTCTATAACTCACTCTGTACACCAGGCTGACTTCCAACTCAAGAGATCCTCCTGCCTCTGCCTCCTAAGTGCTAGAAATTAAAGGCGTGAACCACCACTGCACAGCTCTCTTTCTTTTTTTAAGACAGGGTCTCAACTCTGTAGCCCTGACTGGCTAGGAATTTGCTGTATAGAGCAGGCTGACATTTGGTTGCTTCTGCCTCCTGTGTGCTGGTTTAAAGATACACACCACAAAGCTGGACCATATTTTAGGAATGTTTTAGTTTTGTATCCATGGTAATATCACAAATAATGCCATTTATAAAACGAGAATATAAGAAAGATGTGAGAATAGAAGATGTTTGTCAGTCCAGGTTCTCTGTATTTCACTTTCTTCACTAAGTGACTTGCACCAATATATCTTTCATATTCTTTTCTATCTGGACATATACAGCCTTTATTTTTATTTTCTGTGCTGGGGATAGAACCTGAGGCCTTGTGCATGCTGGACAAGCCCTCTGTCACTGAAATGTACCCAGCACAAATATATTTTTGTTACAAATTTAATATATTTTTTGAGACAAAGTCTAAAAATGTAGCCCTGGCTGGCCTGGAACTTGGTGATCCTTCTGCTTCTGCTTCTCAAGTACTAGAATTTACAGACCTGTGCCACTATGCCCAGCTTTTAAAATTATTATTACACTAAGTTTTGCAGTGCTGGGATATCAAACCCAGGGTTTTATGCCTGTTGGGCAGTCATGCTACCTCTGGGCTATACTTTCAGCCTTGAAACATCAAATAAGCATTTAGTTATTGGTGATTTATATATAGATGAGCCAAGAAAAAGAACTTCTTAGACCATGTCCCTGTTTCCAGAGGAACCTATCATCTGACTGAGCCTGTTTGTAATGAAAATCTTAAACTATTTCAAAGCAGCAGGCCTAAAATAAAATTAGGATTCTGCTACTGCTCTGACTTACCTTGTGTTTTAGTAATATTTGGAGAGAAGAATGCTGTGGGATCACTGACCTTCAGATAGCTTTTTTTTTTTTTTTAATATATGTGGGTGTTTTGCTTGTATGTGTAGCTGCTCCTAACATGAATGCAAGAGAAGAGCCTTCAGAGGCTAAGAGAGAGGGTGTCAGGTTGTCTGGAACTGGAGCCACAGACAGTTGTCAGCTGCAGTGTGGATGCTGGAAACCAAACCCGGGTCCTCTGAAAAACCAAGAAGTACTCTTAACTACGGATTTCACATTCCTTTTTTCCTTTTATTTTTTTTTTAAGATTTATTTATTTATTATGTATACAACATTCTGCCTCCATGTATGCCCACACACCAGAGGGGGGCGCCAGATCTCATTACAGATGGTTGTGAGCCACCATGTGGTTGCTGGGGATTGAACTCAGGGCCTCTGGAAGAGCAGAAGGTGCTCTAAACCACTGAGCCATCTCTCCAGCCCTCCTTTTTTCCTTTTAAAATTGTTTTTTTTTTAAGGCCTGGAGAGATAATGGCTCAATGCTTGTTCCAGAGAGCCCAGATCCCCAGCACCCACTAGGTGTCTCACAACTATCTATAACACCAGTTCTAGGCCCTCTTCTGGCCTCCATAGACATTACATGTACATGATGTAAAGATATGCAGGCAAAACACAGAAAAAATAATAAGTCCTAAAGTTTTTTTTGTTTTATTTGTTTATTTTTTTAGGTTTTTCTAGATGGTTTTTCTGTGGAGCCTTGGCTGTCCTGGAACTAGCTATGTAAACCAGGCTAACCTTGAACTCATAGAGATTGGTTTGTCTCTGCCTTCTTAGTGCTGAGATTAAAGGTGTGCTCCACCACACCCAGCTCCATAATTATTTTTTGAAAGATTTATTAATACTTATCTAACCTTATTTGTGTATGTGTGCTGGGTATGCACATATGAATGAATGTAGGTGCCCTTGGAGGCCCGAGGTTTTTCATCTCTCTGGAGCTGGAATCACAGGGTATTGGGAGCTGCCCAGTGTGATACTGAAATTTGAAGTTGGGTTCTTTTTTTTTTTGCAGTATACTCTCTCAACCAGTGAACCATCTCTCCAGCCCTAGAAAGGGTCTTACTGTGTAGCCCTGGCTGTCCTGTAATAACTCATTTTTTAGACCAGGCAGGCCTCATAACAGAAATTCATCTTTCTTTACTTCCCAAGTGCTGGGATTAAAGGCATGTTTCTCCAACTCCATTTTTTTTTTTGAAAAAAATTTCCTACATTATTTTTGGTATAGGGTCTCACTATGAAGCTATGTAACCAAGGAGGGCCTAAAAATTCACATTCCAGTCTCAACTTCCTGAGAGCTGAGATTACAGGTGCACTGTACCATGCCTGCTGATTCTGTAATCTTGAGGCGGTGATGTGAAAAATAGTAGTAAGGGTAAAGTGGGCTGGAAATAAGAGGTTGAGTTTGTACATGAGTGGTCAGCAGACAGTGGTGGTAGATCACAAAAACCACAGGGCTAATAGAAGACTTTAGATTGAGACCCAATTAATTCAGGTGACTTGAGACAAGTCCTTTTACTTCTTTTCACATAAATAAATAAATAAACAAGCAAGCTGCAGGGGTGGGGGAGCCCAGACTTGCCCTCTTCTTTTTTTCCCATTTATTTGTTTGTTTGTTTGTTTGTTTATTCAGGCATGCCTTCTTGAACTTGCTGTGCAGCCAAGAATGATCTTCCTGTTTCTACCTTTCATGTGCTAGATTACTGGACATATGCCACCGTACCCAGTTTATGAGGTGCTGGTGATCATACTAGGCTTGTGGATGCTAGGCAAGCACTCTACCAGCTAAGTTACAGCTCCAGCCCTAAAATAAAATATTTGACATGCTAATGGATTAGTATTATAATTGCTGAGGAGGGCAATGTGTACAATTTAATAAGATCAGATCTTTGAAGTAGGATTTTGTTAAATGTCCTCAGCCTATTTACAGATAGATACCGTATTTTAAACAAAGAATACATGTGAAAGGTATATCAGAAGCAGGAAAATATAGTATTTTTGTGATCTGAACAGCTAAAAGTTGTTCAATGAAAGTTTTCAAGTAATTTAGGATTTGAATGAATTTTTAAGATCTAGACATTGAAAAATGAGTTAGAAATAAGTTATTCTCCCATTATCTGTATTGAATCCGTTTTGAAAAAAGATGTAAGACTGGTGTTTAAGACTCTGTGTGTGCACCCTTCTAATCTTTACAGGTGGCTGTCATTGGTCTCCTTTGACCTATCTTGGGCTCTTAGAGAATGCGTTCTTATTTAAGAGTTCATGTTTACTTTGTTATTAGTCTCACTTCCTTTTTCGTATGCTTCTCTTCTCCAGGTTTTTCGTTGGAATATACGTTGCACATTTATGGCGATTCTGAGTGTGAGGGCAGACTTCTGCCAGGCTCAGCACAGCATTTTCGCTGACAAGTGAGCTTGGGGGATATATGTGCCATAATTAACATTGCCTTGAAGACTCTGGACACCGAGACTGGCCTCAGAAGTAGTAGGCTTTTTTTTCTTTTTAATTGCAAGCATATTTCTTTTAATGACTCCAGTAAAATTAAGCATCAAGTAAACAAAAGTGGAAAAGAACCTACACTTTTAACTTGTCTCACTAGTGCCTAAATGTAGTTTAAAGGCTGCTTAAATTTTGTATGTAGTTGGATTTTTTGGAGGCTGAAGGTATCCATCTGCAGACATTGAGGCCCAAGTTGAATTTGGATTGAAGTGGATTCTGAATACTTCTGCCTGTGTTGAAGAGAGAAACTTTATAAGGAGTAAACAAGTTGAATAGAGAAAATAGTGATCAATAATAGGCATTTTAGTGGTCTTTTTAATGTTTTCTGCTGAGGAACATTTCAAGATTTATTGAAGCCCCCCAACCCCATTTTCCTTGTTACACTCACACACGCACGCTCACACTTTTTATTTGCCATAATGAACCGTCCAGCCCCTGTGGAGATCTCTTACGAGAACATGCGTTTTCTGATAACTCACAACCCCACCAACGCTACTCTCAACAAGTTCACAGAGGTAAGATTGTAGCGTAGTCTACTTTTGGGATTGATTTATAGTTAATCCTATTAAAATTAACATTAAATTGTGTGATCTAACTATAAATGGTTTATCCTATCATAGTTTATATTGGGTTGAATTGTTACTATAGAGTTTTTTGAAAGAATACTTAGGAAATTTGGGGATACTATGATTAGTACTTTAAATCTTATGTTCTTTCTCCATTTATTGGCAGTACTTTCTGTCATTTTCAGTAATAAAACACATTTGTTGAGCACAGTATATACTCAACATTGTAGTAGTAAGCACTGAGTGCTGTTTCTGTCTAGGTACAAAAATTTGATATGACACAGGCACTCTTGTTCCCTTCCTCTTACAGATAGTACCACTCATTTTCAAAGCCATTTATTTAGTTTGCCCAGTGGCTCGTTGTATTTGGTAGAACTGACACTGAAGTCAGTCATACTGACACTCAGGTTAAGGGGTGGATGAGATGGGTAAAGGAGCCAGCTGTCAGGTAGGACAACCTGAGTTTTATCCTCGGGACTATGACAACTCATTCCCCCAAGTTGTTCTCTGACACCTCCACACACATGCTACAACAAATTACATTAAATTAAATTTAATGTACATTAAATTAAAATGTAATAATTAAAGAAATAAACTTATGTTATACTTCAAATCTCAGTGAAAAGATACTCCAAACTACTTAGTAACAGTAGTTAGCACAATATAGGAACCCAGAAACTTGGGGAAGGAAGTGGTCATGGGTAGTAGAACAGATTCTCATTCCCCTCCCCCCACCTTTTATAATGAAGAAACTCTACTCTTTAGCAAATATTTGAATGTAAAATTTTTAATCTTTTATAGATTATATCGTCAAATGCAAATTCTGTTGATGTGTAGGTAGAGCAGCTGGGACTCTCATTTTATTGAGGGAAAAGCTGATGTCAAATAGATTTTTTTGAGACAGGATTTCTCTGTAATAGCCCTGGTTGTCCTGAAACTCACTCTGTAGACCAGGCTGGCCTTGAACTCACAGAGATCCACCTGCCTCTGCCTCCGAAGTACTGGGGTTAAAGTTATGTGCTATCACTGCCCAGCTGAAATTAATTTTTAAAATTCCTAGCTGGGAGCTGGTGAGATGGTTCAGTGTGTAAAGGTACTTAACCACCAAACCTAATGGCCATCAACCCATATGGAAGGGAGAGAACTGAAATTTGAAAATTGTCTTAGAATCTCCATGTGTGCATTGCAGTATGTTCATAAGCATAGGCACAAAAATGAATAAATGTAAATAAATATTTTTAAAGACAGGGTCTCACTATATGGCCCTGTCTGTCCTTGAACTCTAGAGATCTGCCTGACATTGCCTCTGGAGAGCCATTCCTGGCTGTATTTTCTGTTTAAAAGAGCAAGGCATTTGTCTATAATTTTAAATCACTTTTTCTTCCTAATTTCAAAATTAAACTTTTGTGCTTTAGAAAATCAATAAATGCTTATTACACAAATACCAAAACATACAAAAAAGCAAAATAAGAGCCAGGCTTGGTGTTGAATACCCTTAATCCAGCAATCAGAAGACAGAGGCAGGCCCGTATCTTGAGTTTGAGGCCAGACTGGTCTACAAAGGCAACTAGGGTTATTACACAGAAAAACCTTGTCTTGAAAAGCAATCAAGAACAAAGTCCAGGTAAACAAAAGCAAAATAATATAAACCAAAAACCAAATTAACTAGGCGTGGCAGAGCAAACCTTTAATCCCAACACTGGGAGGCAGAGGTAGGCAGATCTTTGAGTTCAAGGTTAGTCTGGTCTGCAGAATAAGTTTCAGGACAGCTAGGACAGTTACACAGAGAAACCCTGTCTCAAAAAAATAAAAACAAAACAAAAAATAATGAATTGCTAAATAACTTGGCTTCTAGATTTTCCCCCCTACATGTTATGTATGCTTATAAGTACACATATGTAAGATCATACCACATATTTAAAACTTTCCCCAGTCTCTTCAGTATTACTTTTATAGCTATCATAATATTTGTATGGGTGTACCATCCCTCAGCCATTTCCTTTCTTGGGAACATTAATAAACATTTCTAGTGTTTAGCATTTTGTTCTACTTATGATGAAGATGCTGTGTAAGCTGTTCTGTCTTAGTTACCTCTTTACAATGAAATCCCAAGAATAGAATTTGTAGGTCAGTGTGTGTATGAACTATAAAGTTTTTGTGCTGTGCTACTACTGCCCTTTTAGAAAGATGACTCTTCCCACAAGGAGTGTGTCTGTTACGTGTTGCTGCAGTGAGATCAGTTTTGAACTTTGCCTAAGAATGACACCACATAGTTTCTGTTTATAATAGTACATTTAAAAAAAAAAAAAATCAGGCTTCAGAGCTCCCAAAAAGTTTCCCCTTTTTTTTTTTTTTTTAATAAAGGAACTTAAGAAGTACGGAGTGACAACTTTGGTTCGAGTTTGTGATGCTACATATGACAAAGCTCCAGTTGAAAAAGAAGGAATCCACGTTCTAGTGAGTATATAACGTGTAATGATTGTTGTGTCTCTTATACCTGTTTAAGGTATTGGCGGAACAAAGAACAAAGTTAAATTAAGGGAAAAAAAATTTAGGACCAGGGAATTGAGGGGGATGTATCTGACCTGTTTGAAGTGGATCCTTTAATTCAGCTCTCTGGAACTCACTAGAATTCTTTGGGTTTGTGAAAACAGAAGTTTTAGACACATATATTATATAATGACTGACATATTTTTGTACAATGAAAAAAGTATTTTTAAGACTATGGAAGGCAGCATGAGAGAGAAATTTGATCTGAAATTTGTTTGGTGAGGTTGTTTTTTTTTAAACTGGCAAAACCTCTCAGCTATCAAACAGTATCAGAGATCTTTGAGAAGGATAAGATTTTACTTTAGTTACTGATTATAAAATGACAGAGAACTTACTTGATTGGCACCCAGAGCTACTCTTTAGGGTCCTCCATAGTCGCTGAAGGTTGCATTTGCCTTTTGCTGTTTAATGCAGGGCCTGCCAGGCGCCAGAAGATCCTGTGGTCTAAGAAATCTGTAGGAAGACAAGCCTACCTTGACCTGAGCAGCTAGGCTGTTGATTCCAGCGATTCTGTCCACGTCTGGAGATCTTTAGTTTAGATGAAAGGCAGTTTTGCCCAATGGCAATGGTCAGCACTTGGCAGTCGAAGCCAACTGCGGACAGATTTGTCTTCTGTCTTCTTTGGAGGAAGTAGTGTGCTGCTACTAGGAGCCAACGTGTCTCTTTTGTTATGAAAAGTTTTTTATTAATTAAATATTTAAATATCACATTCCCCAGATCTCTTAGCAATTGAGGGCTGTATATTAGGTATAACTACCATATAGAATCCGCTTGAAGAGCTGGGTCTGAGCTTGACTGTACTGGCTCTTAACAGGTAAGATTACACTTGTAAAAAGGCAGAAAGAAGAAACTCCGTGCAATAGAACGTTAATGGCAGAACTGACAATAGTAGAGAACAGCTTAATATATTTTAAATGAGGGTTGTATTAAATACAGAGTATTCTTGTAAGAGACTTAAAAGTACATACCAGTTTAAAACATGAGACTTATTGTTTTTGTAGTCTGAAATGAGGTGTAATGAACAATTATAACATTAAGCATAGGTGTATTTAAGTTACACGTATGATCACGTATAGAGAGTGAACAAGAATTGGGCGAAGTGGATGCTCTTGCTGGTCATGGCACCAAAATGTAATGGAAAAATTAAAAATGCTGCAGGATCCCCGGTGGCAGTAGGCAGCAGAAATGCTATAGGTCCCAAGAGACAGAGACGTGGATAGGCACGACATGCAGAGTGAGGTTGAATTCAGGGGGTTATGGAGGGGAAGGAAAAGGGGAGAAGGGGAGGGATGGAGGGAGGGGAGAAGAGGAGAGAGAGACAGAGAAGGGAGGGGAAGCTGAGAAGTGGGGAGCGAGGCAGGAACTCAGGCCAAAAGCTGAAGATCAACCTGCCTCAGCCGATGGGGGATGGAGTAGGCGTGACTTGTCTCTTTTTTTTTTTTTGGTTTTTCGAGTCAGGGTTTCTCTGTGGCTTTGGAGCCTGTCCTGGAACTAGCTCTGTAGACCAGGCTGTGTGACTTGTCTCTTAAAGAGACACAACAATCATTACATTATGTCTTTGTTTGTTCCTACAAATATATACTGACATATACTGACATTCTCAAACACTGATATTTATGAACCTTGTTACTCAGGTGCCAAGTTAATAGGCAGTTTTGATAGCAGTCTTTTTGTTTCTTTGGATTAATACATGAGCAGCATTATTCATAGTGTCTTTGGAGTCTACAACTGCAATGTATTTTTAACAAATGTAAAGCAAAATTGAGTATATACATTTATTTCTAAAACATGGAAATTTGGGACTGGGGAATATCTCAGAGGATGAAGTGCTTTTGTCAAAGCATGTGAACTTGAGATTGACCCTCAGAATCTAAACTAAAAGACCATGTCTCAGAAATTGTAGGAAAAAAAAAAGAGGGTGGGTATGGCAGCTCCTGTCTTTATTTAATTCCAGCATTTAGGAGGCAGAAGCAGGAGGCTCTCTCTGATTTCAAAATCATCTTGGTTCACATAGTTTCAGGCCAGCCAAAGCTACCACAGTGAAACCCTGTCTCAAGACTCCCCACGTGCTCATACACACAATAAAAACTGTCATTCTTGTATTTTGGAGATTAATGCAGTATTTAGCTTTTGTTTCTAGGCTACTGATTTGAATATAACAAAGTAATTTCCATCAGAAATACTTCATATGGTAATATCCTCTTCCATTTTGTAAGTACTAGATTAGTGACTTAATATTTTGTGGATAATTTGTAGAGAACAAAAAGACAGGCAAAAATCATCTAAAGATTGGGAGAAGGCATCTTAGTATAGAATAACGCTTCAGTAGGTTTCTTTAGGAGCTCTAGTAGGGTTAGAGTTAGTTCATTTTGAATACAAAGCAAGTTTGCCAACTGCTATTTTTTTACAGACAATAAGAGACTCAATTAG
>NC_022016.1:54778543-54789106 GCF_000317375.1 Microtus ochrogaster | reverse complement strand
CTGAGCCATCTCTCCAGCCCAGCCCTGTGATTTTTATCTTTTGAGGCAGCCTCATGTTGTAGGTAGGCCTCAGATTCACTGTGAAGTTGATTCTCCTTCTTTTACCTCCCAGTGCTGGGGTTTATGGGTATGTGCTGGTGCATTTGATTTATGTACTTTTGGGGCATGAACCCAGTACTTCATAGATGCAAACGCTCTGCCAACTGAGCTATGTCCCCAGCCTAGTTCTGTTTGTTATCGGTTTTTTAATTTTAATTGTGTGCATATTGTGTGTTCATGTTCTGATCTGCTAAAGCTACAAGTGATTGTGAGCCATCTGATAATGGTTCTGATATTGAACTTGGGTCCTTGGAAGAACAGTAAGTGCTCTTAAACACTGAGCCATCTTGCTACCTTGTTTTAAACTTCTATGAATAAGATTTTCTTTCATTATTGTGTTCATGTGTAGAACCATCTAGCTCTCCCTCCCCCAGCCCTGTGTATTTTAAGGAAAGATTTTAGAATCTTGAACTGTGGTGCATCTCTGATCCAGCACTTTGGAAGCTAAGCAGGAAAATTACAAGTTCAGGACTAGATTGGTTACGATGAAGGAATGTCAAGGCCAACCAGAGCTTCATAATAAAACCCTGTTTCAAAAAAACAGAAGATTCAGATTCTGAAATTAAGCTGAATGTGAGTTAATTTTTCCCTCTTCTGTGTTCTTTAGTGGGTACATGAGAAATCACCTTGTTTTGATAATGAGCAGCATGAGAAGACTTTGGATTGACCATACTCTTAGCATCAGTAATGTTGGCAAACACCTTTATAAAACAGAATGAACTACCAACCCTAAATTAGTTTGTAGAAGATAATGTTAGGTCTGGGATTTATTCCAATCCTTTAAGTTTGGCTGTTTTGTTTTAAATAGATTTGCCCAGATAAAATTAAAGGTCTAACTTAAACTTGAAGAAAATAGGGAAGTTACCTTTTCCTACACAGGTTTATTTATATTTTCCCAGGAAAAAGGTTTTGGAAAGAGTCCTCTAGAAGGGTAGTCTACTAAGCACAATTCCTTAAGTGCTCTTGCCAGGTACATTGAGATAAGCTAGCTAGTGGTGATGTCAGTATCGTTAGTGTATAGGTTCTAATGTCTCTAAATTATAATAATGCTTTTTAAAAAAGGACTGTTGTTAAGTCAGTCTGTTAATCTCAGCACTTGGGAGGCAGAGGCAGGCAGATATCTGAGTTTGAGGCCAGCCTGGTCTACAAGAGCTAGTTCCAGGACAGGCTCCAAAGCTACCGCAAAACCCTGTACAGAAAAAAACAAACAAAAAAATGACTGCTGTTGTGTTGGCTATGCCTGGAATCCCAGCACTTGGGAACTGAGGCAGGAGGTGGGGGAAGCCAATTTGAATTACATTGAACAAGTAAAAGAGCTAATGGTGGTATACTTGGGAGGAAGAGGCAGGTGAATATATGTGCAATCAAAACCAATCTAGGTCTACATAAGTTCCAGACCAGCCAAGGCTGTATACTGAGATGACCCTGTCTAAAAATGTAAAAACCCAAACAAAAAACCACAGAAAGAAACTGCTTTTCAGTCAGGGCCGCATGTTCTGCGCATTGTTCCTTATCCAGGTGTGCTGTAAAGGAAGTGTTGGAGGAAGTCAGCTCTCCGCTAGGGTGCTTGTTTACAGTTGAAGTGTAGTGGCAACTGTTAGTAATACTGTGGTGGCCCTTTATAGAGGACATCAGTGACAATTCAAACATGATTTGCTGTTGTGACTAGTGGACTACTCAGAATGTTCCAATAGTGCCGATAATGGTTGCTGAATCGGTTTAGTGCTTGATTTTCTAGGGTTCTTAGTTTCAGTACAGTAGTCTCAAGAGCTTTAAAACAATTCCCCATTTCATTTTGTCCTTTAGGAGGGAGGAAAGAGTGCATAAAATGTGATGAATCCTGTTCATTTCTATTGGAGTTATTAGGAACTCGTTTGGTTTTTTGAGACAGGGTTTCTCTGTGTAGCTTTGGAGCCTGTTTTCCTGTTTGGAACCAGTTCCGTAGACCAGGCTAGCTTCAGACTCACCGAGATCTGCCTGTCAAGTGCTGGGATTAAAGGTGTGGGCCGCCACTGCTTGGCTAGGAGCTCTTGCCTAGTATCAAGGAAGATTTGACAAGCAGGTGTGCTGTTAGGGAAGTGCACGGACTGCAGGACAGTTCAGATCGATGCTGGACTGAGGAGCTGGATGTGCTCATGTTGGCACACCTTTAATCCCAGCAATGGGGGACAGAAGGCTCTGAGAAGTTCAAGGCCTGGCAGGGCTATCTAGAGACCCTGTCTCTTCACTAAAAAAAGTGGGGGAGGGTATTTCAGCACATGTCTGTAATCCTAGAATTTGGGAGGTGGAAGGATTCTCAGCTTAGACTACAGGGGACCATAAAGAGAATGTTTAAGAAAACAGTCTCAGGAGCCTATCATTGACATTGTCCTTACTAACTGACATATATATAATTTGGGTAGTTTAATCTCTCCCCACCTAAAACTAATTTTATTCACACAAATATAGTAGTATCTCAGAAAGAAATGATAAAGGTGATTTCAGGAAACCTTTTTCTAAGGAAAGATATTTTAGCCAAGAGGAATAATTCTCAGAAGCACTTGTGAATAAACCAGTGGGATTCCATCTGGCACACATGACCAGGTGTACCTACATCACGTTAGCAATGTTTGGTCTCAGCTTTAGTAGTTTTTCTCTATCATGTCTACCTGCTACTCTGACCATACAACATCTGAATTTGTGACAGAGATTTTGGTTAAGACAGTGCTTGGTGGGGATGGGGGTGTGGGGAGGTTGGAGAGATGACTCAGAAGTTAAAATCATTGACTTCTCTTCAATTCCCAGCAACCACATGGTGGCTCACCGCCATCCATAATGAGATCTGGAGCCCTCTTCTGTTGTGCAGACAGACATGTAGACAGAGTACTGTATATATAATAAATAAAATAAATCTTAAAAAAAAGAAAGATAGTGCTCAGTGTTGTGGTAAGAATGCTTGCCTAGCCTAGTATCAATAAGCCCCTAGGTTCGGTTTGCAGTATATAATGTGTATATTTGTCTGTCTTTAGGTGTGTATGACATTGATTATATTTCATTTGAGGAGACTTACTTGGCAGATTCAAATTTTGGTCCTGGATAGTTTTTCAGCGGTGATCAAAATTGTGTTAGGAATAGGTGTACAGAGCTGGGTGGTGGTGGTACATCCCAGCACTTGGGAGGCAGAGGCAGGCAGATATCTCTCTATGAGTTCGAGGCCATCCTGAGCTACAAAGCAAGTTCCAAGACAGCTAAGGCCACACAAAGAAACCCTGTCTCAGAAACAAACAAACAAAAGAATAGGTTTAAGTGATATAGTTAATCCAGTTAAGCCTGCCTGCCTGCCCTGACTACTAATTTCAGTATTAGGGTGTTAGTCCCAATTTAATATACGAAGTCATTTCTTTTCAGGATTGGCCATTTGATGATGGAGCTCCACCCCCTAATCAAATAGTAGATGATTGGCTAAATCTGTTAAAAACCAAATTTCGTGAAGAGCCAGGTTGCTGTGTTGCAGTGCATTGTGTGGCAGGATTGGGAAGGTAAAAACTCTACTTTTTTTTTCTGAAGTCGTTGTATCTAAGTAAAACAATTGAAAATTTCACCTTGGTAGAATTTGCATTTAGTAACTAAACGATGCTAAATTACTGGAAAGAAAATGAGCAAATGCCAGTGTAATAAGCTCTCTTAAGAGCCAGTTGTGTTGGGTCTGGATCTGATTCTAATGTTATATTGCCTGTAATGAGGATCCCTACCCCATTTCAACAAATTAAGTGGGCAACAAATTATTTTTTTTAAATATTTATTTATTTAGTATACAATGTTCTGTCTGTATGCCTACAGGCCAGAAGAGGGTGCCAGATCTCATTACAGATGGTTGTGAGCCACCATGTGGTTGCTGGGAATTGAACTCAGGACCTTTGGAAGAACAGGCAGTGCTCTTAACCACTGAGCCATCTCTCCAGCCCTGTGGGCAACAAATTAAAATTAAAATAATTTTAGAGGTTAAACTATATGTACATAGTTGAGTTTGGATTGAGATGAAAGGGAATTTGACAGGTTACTTTAAACTCTTGAACAGTGATGCATGGACAATATGAATTGACTGATTTTAGAACCTTTCTTTTTCTTTTTCTCTTTTGGCTAAATATTGTTTGAGATAGTGTTTCAACACTTTGATCAACAGAAGGTTAAATGCCAATTTATGGTGTGCCCTGTGACTCAGAATATTACTGTGAGGTGCCATTGCCTCAAGGTGATGGTGACTTCGGCCGTTAGCGCTGCTTACTGCTTGTCTCAAGTATTCAGAGATGGTGTCCTATTAATGGGCTTTCCAAGACACTTTTCTTTGAGTGGGGGTGGGGTGTAGGGAAGCTGAGTATAGTGGTGCTGGGAGGGAAAGACAAGTAAGTATAAGTGAATGTGAGCGCAGCCTGGTCTACATCGTGAGACCTTGTCTCAGAATGAAAGAAAACATTAGATTACTGAGTTAAAGAGGAAAATCTTTAGTTATTTTTTTCTTTATCTTCTCCCCTCCCCCTTCTATTTTTAAACTTTTTTGGAGACAAGGTCTCTCTATTTTATAATCCTGTCTGTTCAGAGCTCTCTCTGTAGACCAGGCTATCCTTGAACTCACAGAGATCTTCCAAATGCTGGGATTATTTAAGGCGTGTGCCACCACACCCAGCACAAAGCTCAAATTGGTAATGTATAAGCATTCAGTTAAAAAAACAAAAGTCCCTTTACATTCTAAAGACTTGTGGATACTTATGATGATGACCTCCTCTCTGCAGGGCTCCTGTGCTAGTGGCACTTGCATTGATTGAATGTGGAATGAAGTATGAAGATGCTGTTCAGTTTATAAGACAGTGAGTATGAAGTTGTATGTTCAGAAATCCCAAGTGGGAGCTATGCATGAGGAAGAGGTTATAGAAAACAGTCATTTGGAATATGTAAGAAGTGGCTGGTTTGGGCTTAAAATACTATTTGAAAATAGAGGAAAAGATAAAGGCAAGTGACAAAGACTACCAGGAGTTTATAAGATTGTTCTTCTAATTTAGATGTCAAATTTGGGCATAATAGTATATGGTTGGATGTCTAGGAATCTTGACAGTGAGTAGATTGGTCAGTGTATCCCATAACAGCACCCAGTGCAATTTCATATGACCAGCAGACAAAAGGAGTACATGGAAAAACAGATTAGTCACTTGGTACTTTTTAAAAAAACTTTATCTTTTTAATTTTATGTGTATTGGTGTGACGAAGTTTCTGTTCCACTTGGTCCTGCAGCCATTCAGTCCCAAAGAAACACACAGAGGCTTTTAACAACTATAAACTATTTGGCCTATTAGCTTAGGCTTATTATTAACTAGCTCTCAGAACTTAAATTAACCCATAATTCTTGTCTTTTATTGGTGAGGCATTCTCATCTTGCTTCCTCTGTGTCTAGCTGGTGACTGTAGACTGAGCCTTTCCTCTTCCCAGAATTCTCCTAATCTGGTTGCCCTACCTATACTTCTTGTCTGGCTACTGACCAGTCAGTGTTTTTTTTTAAAACTAGTATGACTGACAGATCTTCACAACACATTGGTGTTTTGCCTGCATGTATGTGTGAGGATGTCAGATACCCTGGAACTGAAGTTACAAGTAACTTTGAGCTGCCATGTGGGTTTTGGGAATTGAAACCAGGTCCTCTGGAAGAGCTCTTAAGAGTGAGCCATCTCTCCAGCCCCCACTTGTACTTTTTTGTTGTTGTTGTTGTTGTTGTTGTTTGTTTTGTTTTGTTTTGTTTTTGGAGATAGGGGTTTCTCTGTAGCTTTGCAGCCTGTCCTAGAACTAGCTCTTGTAGACCAGGCTGTCCTCGAACTCAGAGATCCGCCTGCCTCTGCCTCCCGAGTGCTGGGATTAAAGGCGTGCACCACCACCACCCAGCCACTTAGTACTTTTTAACGACCTGTTGTCATACAAAATTAAAATGCTAGTAACCTGGCTTTCCTGACATTGGTCTGAAATAGATCATGCTGTTCCTTTCTTTAACAAAGGAAACAGAAGACTGACAGGAAACATGAAATGTATGGTTCTCAGCTCTGGGACAGTGGTGTCCACTGTCTGCCACCTCAGTCTGTCCTGAACCTGAGGCTTTGTCTTAGTGTAATCTAGTTTTAGTCTTTAAGAGTGCACTAAATACTTGTTTCTCATTCTGATCTGAAGAATCTGTTCATCTGGGCTGGCGAGATGGCTCAGTGGTTAAGAGCTCTGCCTGCTCTTCCATAGGTCCTGAGTTCAATTCCCAGAAAATACATGGTGGCTCACAACCATCTGTAATGAGATCTGGTGCCCTCTTCTAGTGTGCAGGTGTACATGGAAGGAATGTTGTATACATAATAAATAAATCTTTTTTAAAAAAGATTTATTTTTTAAAAAAGAATCTGTTCATCTAATTGAATAAACTAATAAGCCTTGCTGATCTTTGTTTAAATAAACTACTATTACAGGTAAAGAATGGCATCCTACTCAGCCAGGTGGTGGTAATACATGCCTGTAATCTAACTAAACTTAGTGGCAGAGGCAGGTGGGTCTCCGAATTGAGGCCAACCTGGTCTACAGAGTGAGTTCCAGGACAGGCAGGGCTACACAGAGGAACCCTGTCGAGTGGGGGAGGTGGGAGATGGGGAGGGAGAGAGGTAGGTAGTGGCAGACGCTTTTAATCCCAATACTTAGGAGGCAGAGGCAGACTGATCTTCAGGAGTTTGAGGACAGCCAGGGTTACACAGGGAAACCTTATCTCACACACATACCCCCCCCCCAAAAAAAATCCCTTCATGTTCTCACTTTTTAAGATGATGTGGTATGGGAAGTATGCAGGTTTTCGTCTGGGGAGAGCTAGCTAGAAGGCATTATACTATAAATAGTACATTTCAGTAAGCCATGCAGCTCTGGCTACATGATAATAGTGTATTGTTCTTGTATTTTCAGAAAAAGAAGGGGAGCATTCAATTCCAAACAGCTGCTTTACTTGGAGAAATATCGACCTAAGATGCGATTACGCTTCAGAGATACCAATGGGCATTGCTGTGTTCAGTAGAAGTAGAGGAAGGCTTACTGGATCGTGGCATTAGAGGGAACTCTTGGTACCTGGAAATGTGAATCTGGAATCTTACCTGTGTCATCAAAGTAGTGATGGATTCAGTACTCCTCAACTCCTAAGGATTGAGAAGAAAGCAAGCGATAAATCCCTCTATAACACGAATAAAATGTTTAAGAAAAGACAAAAGAAAGGAAAAGGGATTAATTTAGTGAAAGATGATTTTGCTCCTAGTTTTGGAGTTTTGATTTCTGCCAGGATTGAATTATTTCAGAATCTCCTGTGTTTTTTAAACTTTTTTCAAAATAGATCTCTGAGGAAAACCAGCAGAATATTAACTAGTGTGGAGCCAGTTGTTGGGGAGCACACACTTCCATTATGCTTGGCACATAGGTCTCCTTGTGGGATTTGGGGAGGTGGATTTTCCCTATCTTCTCTCTTCCTTCCTGCCCCCTACCCCTTCTTCCACCTCCTGATACATGTAGATGGAATAGAAAGAAGCCTTGTTGCTGTAGATGTGTGTCTGGCAGCCTTAAGCCCACCTGGGCACTTTTAGGAAAATTTAAAAAAACAAAAAAACAATACCCCCCCCCCCAAAAAAAAAAGCAAAGAAAAAGCAGTACAAATATTTTATACCATCTAAGAGTTTTTGGTGGGGAGGTCATCTTAGTTTCTTTTTCTCACGACCCTGACCTGACATTAGGTATGAAAGTTAGCCAGGAGCCTTTTTTGGTAAATGGTGTAGAAATGACATCTTAAAGAAGAGTCTGTCTCCTGGAACTTAGCTGAGAGTAGAGTCCTTTTTCCCAACAGTGGAAGGAGTGGGCATCCCAGAAACTTTATTGAAGAGTCAACTCTAGGTCATCGATAGCATGTCCAGGCGAGTTAGGATGCTTCTAACCGTAGAGCCGTAGGCTGTGGATTTGCTCTCCGACAGTGTCATGGGAAAGCAATAGTAAAACTTTAGAACTGATTTCAGAAAAGAGGAGCTACAGAACATGTACAGTATTTTGGTCTTGAGGAATGTCTGGTGGTGGTTTTCCAAATTATTCTCTGTAGGTATAGTTAGTGTAACCACCTATTACCTTGTTACTGATAGATCCTTCTGAGATTAAAGGGAAAAAAAATCACTGTCAAAGCCAGTAATGCTTAGAGAGTGTGTGTCCACAGGCTGTAGCAGGCAGTGGGACTGCGCTATGGCATCAGGGGGCAGCGTTTTTCGTGTTCTCTGTTAAGTAAGTGGGCTGACACAGAAAAGCTGCTTTTCCCTGTTTGCAGAAGACAGTTGGCCAGGCTGCAGTGACAACGCAAGTGGAGGGGCATCTTCAGGGACTCTGGACCTCTTCCCCTAAATGTTCCTTACTTGACAGTGCCCTGCTGCCCAAGCCCTGAGTGCAGGCCTAGCATCATCATCTTGTCCCAGTGGGAATTTATTATGCAGAGCCATAAACTTCCCGTTTTGTTAGTATTGGCTAGGCCAGTAGGATGAACGGCATCTCATTTGGTCCCTCAGATGCTGGCAGCTTTGTGCGCTGCCTCTTTACTGTTGCTGGAATTGTTCTGCTTTTAACTCAATTTAGATCTGTGGAATCCTTCCTGCCTTCCAGAAAATGAAAAATAATGCTTTTTTTTTGACATTGTTTCTAGAATTTAAAGTAGAAAATGATGATACAATCCAAAATTTTTTTATTTCAGAAAATGACAATAGATTGCTTTAACATAGACTCAAGATCAGAATATGTTGCCCTCTACGTTTAGATTGACTGTTGACTCCAGGGGTTTTTATCAAAACCAGCAAAGCTTTTTTCACTAGACATGCTCAGAACTTTGCTGTGTACATTTGTGCACGAGCATGTGTGCTCCTATGAGGGTGTGTGCATGTAGGTGTCCGTCAGCATCAGTTCCTGCCTGGGACAGAATTACATTCATGGTTCTGTGAGGAGAAGGGTGTATAAAACATCACAAAACAGCCCTCATTTTGCTTTAAATAAGACTAATGTTAATTGTTCTCAGAACTGGACTTTTTTTTTTCCTCAAAATTAAAACTTTTTTATTTTTCTTTTGGATTTAATGAAGTATTGCTAGCGAAAGCCAGTTTGGCATGGTGAGAAATGTCAGACTTTTGAAAGGTGTGCAGCCTGATTTAAAACCAAACCCTGAACCCTTTTAAAGAACAATAAAACATATTTTACATGCTCTTTGTGCATTTTTTCCCCACCTCCAAATTGACTTTGTTTGCTCTCCTGTCTCTGGTATTCCCAAGGCCCGAGTTGTGTCCTGATCATGTGCTTCCAGAGGTGAAGTGAGAGAGGTGTTCGGTAGGATGTTCCTGACTGCAGTTCGGATACAACTAGTACAGTTCTGGTTCAACTCTTGGGTGCAACATAGTAATTCCAGCATCTCCGTTTAAAGAATTTGTTTACATCATAGGTTTGGATAAGGCATTACAATTTTTCTTAAAACTCTTAAAAGTGGAGAATTAGCCGCTTTATGTATCATATAATTTGTCTTTAGTCACTGGTAAACTAGGTAAGTGCCGAGAAAAGAAAAGATGAATGCTATTTTAGAGGGCCTCAGTTGTGAGGAAACAAAGTTCTAGTGGGTAGACGCTGGGTGCGGGCTTATCTGTAATCTAAGCACTCTGGCTAGGGGCATTCAAGGCTACCCTGGGCTACATGACAAGAGCCTGTCTTGGCTGTGGATGGCTTTGTGCTATGTCAGCTACAAGCTGTTTGTCCCACATTTTAGTGTTAACCTTGTCCTCTGTATTAGCCCCCTTGGATTCTATGGCTGGTTGTGATAATTGCTCTTAGCTCTATGGGAAATTGTTACACCTTGTCATTCTGCCTGTACTATGTGTGGTTAAGCCAAGTACTCCACCATCTCTGAAATTGTGCAGTTAAATATGCTGATGAGTCTAAAGTCTTGTGGCCTCATGCCATTGTCTCACAGACCTGCCACATCTGTCTGATTTACTCTATTCTTGGAGGGTCCCAATATCTTTAATGCCTTTTTCCCACCCTCTTTTTAGCTGATTGGTTCTTAAACCTAGAAACAAAGGGCCAGAAAGACTGCTCAGCAGGAAAAAGGCTGACTTCATCCCTGGAGCCGCTTAAAGAGCTGGATATTTATAATCCAGCCCTTCTGTGGAGAGATGGAAGGCAGAGGCAGAACTGTCTGGAAGTCCCAGGTTAGCACTGATAGTGCTGCATAGTCTCAACCGTGATGCTTTGAAACAACTACAAGCAAACACTGCCTTGGCTAGTGTGCCAACACTGAACCAAAGCTCTAAAAACTTTCACAGCTCTCTGACACATGTCTCACCCATCTATGGTGGACACTTAAATTGTTAATACCAACACATTGGACCCCTGTTTAAAGGGTCTGTTCTATAAACACTTTTT
>NC_022016.1:54770101-54778085 GCF_000317375.1 Microtus ochrogaster | reverse complement strand
AAAAAACCCAACCAACCAGAATCCGTGTCCTCTGCAGAACCAGCAAAGCACTTAACCACCAAGTATCTGCCCAGCCCTCTCACTCAGGTTTTGTTTTTGTTTTTTAAGCTTAAGGCAAGCATTTTCATCTATTTGACTTAATCCCTTATTTGAATAAAGGGTTCAGATTTAAATTCCTTTCTCTGATACCCTTTTCATTTTCTTTCCAGATCATTCCCACCAACCTATAAACATGCTATTTCTTGCATACAAAAAAATCAGCTGGACCTGGTTGCTCATTCCTTTAATTTCAGCTTCTGGTGACAGGCGGATCCCTGTGAGTTCAAGACCTCCTTGGTCAGTTCCAGGATAATCAGGGATATGTAGAGAGACCCTATCATTGGGGAAAAAAAAAACTGCTAGGAGATGTTCATGTCTTCTGGAGGCAGAGGCAGGTGAGTTTGAGTTTGAGGCCAGTCTGGTCTACAGAGCTAGTCCCTGTCTTGAAAAACTGAAAAAGAGAAACATCTTTTTGAGGAACTCAAGCAAGATGGCTCAGCAAGTTACAGGCAAGTGCTACCAAGCCTGGCAGTTTTGATTCTTGGAGCCCATGCTATGCTACATGTGTACAGGTGTACACATGTAAAAAGATAGAAACCTGGTTGATTCCATGCCTACCTTCTCCACCCTTGCCCTCCATCCCTTTTACTGGGAATTAGATTTAAGATTTTTAGCATGCTAGGCAAACACTTCCATCAAGCTTCCTTAACTGCAGTAAAACCAAACTTGTATTCTCTTGAATCTGTCCAGCAAAGATTTTCTTTTGTGATTTTTTTTTAAATTTGTTTTGAGACAGGGTCTTTTTAGTCTAAGCTGGTCTAAAATTTATTTAGACTAGGCTAGTCTCATCTTGGGGTTTTATCATCCTGCCCCTTTTAAGTGCTGGGAGTTAGGAATACATTATACTTGCTGGTGCCCAGTAAAGATTTTGACATCCCTGGATTTGTCCTCTTTTTTTTTTTTTTGGCTGGTGAGGGGTGTTGTGGTTGAGACAGGATTTCTCTAACATTTCTGGCTGTCCTGGAGCTTGCTCTGTAGACCATATCCTCAAACTCTCAGAGATCTGCCTGCCTCTGCCTTTTGAGTGCTGGGATTAATGGCATGTATCGCCACCTCCTGGTGGGATTGCCAGAATCTCTGTTGTACCTAGTTCAATGATAGATTCTCCAAGCTTTGGGCATGTCTACATGATGGAATTAGTGACATTTTGACTTATTGGTCCCTCAAGGTTGCACACACCTTAAGTCCCTGGGCCCTATGAATATGAACCTGAGGGTGAGGTGAGTTGGTGAATGTGATTGTATCGTCAAAATAGGCACCTCCTAGGTGACCTGGCTGATCAGGACAATTGCTGGCTTTGAAGATGTATGAAGGCCACAAGCCAGCATTACTGGCAGTACCTAGGGCCCAAAGAAAGCAAGGGAAGATCCAAGGAGGAGCTGCAGCACCTGGGCTTTGTTTCCACTGGGATCTACAGAACTATAGCATGAGAACGTCCACTCTTTGTTTTGTAGAAAGGTTTCACTCTGGTCAGACTGGCCTGGAGCGTCCACCCTGGTGATAGTGCTCGGTGACAGGTGTGTGCCATCATACTTCACTGTAAACCTTCATTTTTTTTTTTTATCCCTGTCTAAACTGGAGTCTCACTATGTAGCTAGCTCTGGTTGTCCTGGAGCTCACTTGGTAGACAAGGCTGACATTGAATGCCTTCTGCCTCCCCAGTACTGGGATTAAAGGGGTGTACCACTACACCTGACTTTGAAACTTAATTTAAGAAATTACATTTGTGTGTGTGTGTGTGTGTGCGCGTGCACGCACACGTATGTGCATGTGTACTCCACAGTATTTGTGTGGAAGTCAGAGGACAACTTGCAAGAGTTGGTTCTCCCACCATGTGGGTCCTAGGAATTGAATTGGGGTTGTCAGGGCATGATGCCAACCACCTTTACCTTCTGAGCCATCTTGCCAGCTCTTTATTTTATTTTTTTGTTTTGGGCCATATAACCCAGGTTTACCTAGAACTCCCAGTGGCTTTTCTTCTACATGTTACTGGGATTTCCTAATAACCAAGGGGCTCATTGTGGTGGCATACACCTATAATTTCAGCCTTTGGAAGGTGGAGGCCTTAAGTTTGGTCTAACCTGGACTACATAGCTCCTGTCATGTTTCGAGATTAAACAGCTTGTTGAGTGCTGACACTGAACCCCCTCTGAGAGGGAAAATGATGCCCCACCACCTGTTTACCCCCGTTGTAGGCACTGAAAATATGGAGGGGAGCATGACAAACTGGTCAATTCTGGATAAGTTTTCAGGTTGTGATGAGTGCTGGGAAAACAGGAGGAAAAGCAGAGCATAGTAAGCGGTGACTACAGTGACGTTAGGTGGCTGGCCGGGGACTGCAGAAAGAGCCCGTGTTTCAGTGACTACAGTGACGTTAGGTGGATGGCCGGGGACTGCAGAAGGAGCCCGTGTTTCAGTGACTACAGTGAAGTTAGGTGGATGGCCGGGGACTGCAGAAAGAGCCCGTGTTTCAGTGACTACAGTGAAGTTAGGTGGATGGCCGGGGACTGCAGAAAGAGCCCGTGTTTCAGGCAGTTTGTGTGGGCACAGCAGTGCAGACCCAATGAGTATATTTGCGTAGGTGGTTTGTGATGTGATTTATGGCAGACATCTCAGTAAATGGACAGTGTATTTCTTGAGGGGATAGGCTTAGTCATGTGTTATATTAAAAATATTCATGTCTAGATATCATTGATATCATTTGGAGGGTTTTTTTTTGTTTTGGGTTTTTTTTTTTCTTTTGATTTTTTGAGACAGGGTCTTATATCACCCAGGCTGGCCTTGAATGGGCTGTGAATGGTGGAGAATGGCGTTGAATTCCTAATCTTACAGCCTCCACCTCCTGAGTGTTGGTGTCAGAAGTCTGTACTACTAGTTTTGTTTTTGAGACAAGATTATGGCTAGTTTAGGCTGAAATTTCCAATCCTCCTGTCTTAGCGTCCAAGGCGCTGGGATCACGGGATCGGAATGACATCCAGCACACTCACCAGCTGCATAGGAGCTTCTTCCAGCAGAGTGTTGCTGTTTATAGAGCAGAGCCACTGAAGGTCAGCAGTCCCAACAGTTACAAGGTCAGATCTCTGTACAGAAAAGGTTATGTAAGAATCTCCTTGAGTTAGAGGCTATATTTGTAAGGTGTGACTGATCTGTACTGTGCATATGGTATGTGTCAGCCAACTAAATAAGAATGAACTGGAGAGGCTAGAAGCTGAGGGATCCTAATGGCTAGTGACCGGCTGCCGTGGTCCAGGACAAGTTTCGAGCCTTAACGAGGGAGCAAGAGAGGCCTAGGGTAGAAAAATTCACTTCTCACCAACACTGTAGATCTGTGTGAAAGGCAAGCAGTATATTCTCAGTTAACAGTTCAAGGAGTTAACTGGTGGCCATAGAAAGGTGTAGTTAACCTTTCCCACGCCCACCTGTCTCCACTCTCCACGGATCACATAGAAAGCAATTAGAATACTTTAGGCTTGCAGCTCTGCCATCAGCCCTGCGAGAGGCCACTGTGGCACTGGTGTCTCCTTGTTTTAAAGGTAGGGAGTTAGAAATAGGGAAAAGCAAGGGACTAACACTACCAGTGTCTGTCTAGTTCTACTGTTCTTAGGGTTTGTCATACCTGTTGGAATTAGTCTTCGTAGGCCTCACCGCCGGTCCCATTTATAAGCGAGAGACTACAAAGTAAAGAAAGACTGAGCAGGCCCTGGCAGGGTCAGGATACTAATCCTGGAACTGACTAAACTGGGCCCTTTGCTGCCCAGCTGGACCGCTTTGTAGACTGGGAAGCGATCTGCTGGGGATTTCTTGGGCATAGAACGTTGCAAAGGAGCTCTTGTTAATTGAGCTGCATCCTTATATTCAGTGCGGGGGCTGGAGAGGGTTGGCATGCTTGTGCATATGCGTGTGTTAGCAATTCTGACTTGTCAGTGGCTTCAACTTGTGCAAACTGTGTGTAATGGGCCTTGCCAGTAACAAACCAGGACATTTGAGCTGAGTGGTTTATAGTTTATAATTGGCTTCTTATTACTGTTGGCTGCCTTTCCTGCACATAGAGTATTACCCCAGGATTGGTATTTGAGTTAGGAAATTTTCAAATTGATTTTATCTTCAGTGCATTAATGTGTGGCCTCAATTCCTGCAGAGGCATCAGATAAAACCAGCCTGGATGTGTTTTAGGAATCGTAACTGGATCTGAGCTGCCAGTGGCCCAGCTTTCAGTCAGCATAGATAAATCACTTTTCTTAAAAAAACATTTCCTACCTAAGTCCATCGGCTTCTTAGGGTATCTCAAGTTCAGGGCCCATGCAACTGGAAAATGCCTTCCATATAATGCTAAAACTCATAAATGGGAATTTGTTAACATGGGTTGATCAAATCACTCTCTTCTTCTGGAACCCAACACATAAATATTCAAGGAATTATTATGGAAATCAGCCTGATTTTCAAGGGTGCCCAATTGTGATGCCTTGTCAAAATCTGGAGTGTGGGTGTGACCTCAGTAACGAAAACACTGTTAGCACAGTTGAGTGCATGAAAAACTGGAGGGTGTTCTTTCTGCAATTTCATGAGGATTAGCATAGGTAAATGTTTTTAGTTGTTCTTTTTTTCATCTCTAGAAGTGCAGGTTAGATTGCAGCTGTGTGGAAATGCCTATTAATCATCTTCTAATGCTTTTATGTAAATGCTTATATTTGACTTTCATTTAGAGTTGCTATTAACACCTAGAACTCTAAGATGGATAATAGGTAAAACTTTAATGAATGCATAAATATTTGAGTCATGTTTAGGTTAATTTATAGCCTCTTTGTTCCTTCCTCGTGCCCTCCTGACATCGAAAACTCACGGGGTAAGACAGGAAATAGGTGAGGAGCGAGCTTTGAGCTTGGCATCTGTTCTTGTTGTTAAGATGTATTTGTTTTTATGTGTATGCATGTTTTACCTGCAGTGTGTATGTGCACCGTGTGTACCTGCTGCCTGAGACACTAGAGGAGGACATCGGGTCCACCAGCATAGGAGTTACAGATGACTCTGGCCCCCATCTGGGTGCTGGGAATGAAGCCCTAAGCTTCTGGACAGCGGGTGCTCTTGGCCTCTGAGCCATCCTTCTATCCCCCCCCTCCTTTTGGCGGAGACAGAATTTTACTGTTGCCCTGGCTGGCCTACAACTTATATGTAGATCAGGCTGGACTTGAACCTACTACAAAATCCACCTGCCTTTGCCTCCATTCCTCCATTCTTTGCAAATAATTAGGCTATGTCAAATATATGTGTAGCAAGAAGACGTTTTGTTCCGTGTTCTAAGAATATAGATCCTTTTTATATTATTACATTGGTCTTGGGGATTTTTTTGTATTTGTTTTTGTTTTGAGTCAGAGTCTTGGCTTTACAAGCCTGACTGCCTTCAAATTCACTATGTAGACCAGCCATACTGCTGGTCTTTAACATTTAATCCTGCCCTGCCTCCCAAGTGTCCAGATACAGGTATGTGCCATCACATGTGGGGTTTCAAATACAAAATAAAATTATTTATTTATGTATGTGTCTGTGCATGTATGAATAAGCCCTAGGGGGCAGAGGTAGGTGTTGGAGCCAGTTTGTGCTGGGAACCGGACCCAGGTCCTCTACAAGAGACGCCAGTGAGTCACAGGTGAGCCCTGGACTATCTCCAGTCCATACCTGGCTTTTTTATGTCTTCTAAATGACATTTTTTTTTCCATCCTATAAATCTTTAAAGGTTTTTGGATTTTCAGGACTGGACAGATGGCTCAGTGGTTAAGACATTGACTGCTCTTACAGAGGGCTGGGGTTCATTCCCAGAAACCACGTGGCAGCTAACAACTCTCTATAACTCCAAGATCTGACACCCTCACACAGACATACACACAGGCAAAACACCAAAGCAAATAAAATCATTTTTAAAAAAGTTTTTGGTTTTTCTTTTTCTTCCGGATTATTTTTTTTTCTTTCTCTCTCTCTCTCTCTCTCTTTTTTTTTTCCTGGCAAGGTCTCAGAGGCCTAAAACCTACACTATAGTTCAGACTGATCTTAAATTTACCACAGTCCTCCTGTCTCAGCCTCCCTGATGCTAGAGTTGTAGGAATGAGACACTATACTGAGCTTAAAGATATTTTCAGGGTGACAATTCAAATGAGTTTATTGTAGGAAATTTGGGTATTGTATTAAAAACTCTGTCCTAGCTGGTGTGGTGTCTCAAGCTTTTAGTCACAGCTCTCGAGAAGCAGAAGCAGGCAGATCTCTGAGATAAAGGGCCAGCCTGGTCTACACTAACCAGGACTGCATACTAAGACCCCGTCTCAAAAACAAACAAACAAGCAAACAAAAACCGAAAAATTAAAAAAAAAAACAAAAAAACAGAAAAATTGTTCTGCCACCCAGTAACCACCATTACTAGTGAGAAGGGTTCCTTTATCCCTCATGAATAATTGTGATTGTATAATTATGTGCCCTGTTTTTTTCACTTAAGTATTTAATGCGTATGCTGTTATCTGAAGGTCCTCACTGTGCTCAGAGTTTTAGTCCAGTATCTTTTGAGTAGGCGGTGATAGTTTCCAGGAAAGCTCAGACTGAGTGGTGACTTGCCTGCTGTCATATGTCTAGAAAGTGGCAGAGCTGTAATTCTTACCTGTCTAGTTCAGAAACATTGATTGAGCGGGGCATGGTGGTACAAGTCTGCGGTCTCATCACTCAGGAAGCTGAGGCAGAAAGACCGTGAGTTCCAGGCCAGCCTGAGCTACATAGTGAAACCTGGTCTCAAACAAACAAAAACCAAAACAAATATTGACTGTGCCACCCGATGTACCCACTTTCCTCTCAGTGAGAACCATGATGCATTAAAACCAGATTGTTTCTTGAACACACAACTTTCTCTGTAACCTAAAAGACAGAGGCTACTCGTTCTCCCATGACCCATGCACTAAAGGGCAGTGGGAACTGATGGGTCAGCTCACCATGTTTATGTTCAGACCTTTTTTCCCCCCATCTTGAATAAAACAGTTTTGACTGTGCCCTAAAGGTTGTCATTCCCACCCCACGGTCTCTGGTCCCTGCTGCTCTCCCCATCACACAGCAAACAGAGTTCCTTGATCCCACCTCAAACAATTGATTTAGCCTGTGAATTCAGTCACTTGTAGCCCCTCACTACTGAAAGCCTTAACACCTTGTGATGGTGGATGTGAAACCACTGTGCCTCTTAGGGAGTCAGGAAACTTGCCAACGTCTAAGGGAAAGCAGCTTTGTGGATAAATACACAGATCCACACATGTACATGTTCTCACACGAGAACACTGTTTAGAGCAATAGCACATGAAGTGTTCATCATGGAATTTCCTACTTGACTCCACAGAATCCTCGTGTTCTAGCCAGTATGTGGTTGTGACTGGCAAAGCCAAGACGAATGTTGACTTTTCTCTTTTCTTGAAGGCCCAGAAGTAAAACAGTGAAGACAATATTAAAATCTCATTTGTTGGGGCTGGAAAGATGGCTCAGTGGTTAAGAGTCCTGGTGACTGTTCCAGAGGTCCTTAGTTCAATTCCCAGCAGCCACACAGTGACTCACAATCGTCTAAAATGGACTCTGATGCTCTCTCCTGTCATGCAGGCATATACACAAAAAGAGAATTTATGCATAAATAAATAAATCTTTTTAAAAAGTTCTTCAGCTTCAAAATTCTGGGAAAAAAAAAGAAAAAAAATGTTGTTCATTGGAGGTGTGTGAGGTTTCCGTGGGTCTAGATGACAGTCTTTAAATAGATGCTTCGGTTTTGGTGCATTATTTTGTGTCCTTAAAACATCATTATTGAGGACGTGGTGCGCTTCTAAATTTAACCTGCATCCGGGCAGTGGTGGTGCACGCCTTTAATCCCAGCACT
>NC_022016.1:54766892-54768426 GCF_000317375.1 Microtus ochrogaster | reverse complement strand
ATCTGCTTTTGCCTCCTGGATGTTGGAATTAAAGGTGTGTACCACCATATCAAGCCATACAACTTAATTTTTAATATTGGCTTTATCTAACCAGGTTGAACTTTTTCTGAAATTGGGTGAACAGTGGTGGACGCTGGTTCCATGATCCCCTTATTTCATTATCTCTGCAGCTCTCTGGCCACACCCCATCATTCCCCCCACTCCCCCCCCCCAGCTGTAGCAGCATGCCTATCCTTTGGCTGGTCTTCTGTTCACCCCTCAACCCACCATGACCTGACTTTTGTACATCCATGACAGAATGTGTTAGAACCGAAGGGCCCTTTCCTCCACTAATCCCCAGCATCCAGGGTTTCCTGGGACTCATTTTAGAAGTCTGTATTTCTCCTCCTATGCACTCTGCTCCCGTGACAGCATCCTAACCCTTGCAGCTAGGTGTATTGATGGCCCCACAGCCCTCTAATGTCCCGGACCCATTTGTCCAACAGTCTGTTCAGCAATTCGCTGCCTCATCTGTTCAAAACACATTACAGTAGGTTCATGGCTCCTCTGAGTCAGCTGACCAGACACCTCGCCGTCATCCTGGCCTCCTCTCTGCTTCATCGCTCTCACTTTCTGAGCCCAGACTGACAGACACATCCATTCATGTATCCTCTGAACTTTTCAGAATATCTATATAGCAGTTGCACAGTGTATTGGGTAGGCGCATTAGTGCTTGAAGGCAAACCTTCACACATAATTTTTATCTCTGTCATTTAGCCAGCTTTGTAAGCTTGGGGAACTTGCTCAACCATTCTGTTTCAGTTTTCCTAAATACAGGGTAGGGATTACAGAATCCCCCTTATAGGCGATCTCAAGGAATATCGAATGGGCCCAAACACTGAACACAGCTTGCCACAGAGCGACCCTCAAACTGGAGCCATTGGTGTTGCTGCACTGCTCTTTATGCATCACCCACAAACAGTGGTGCATTGGTTTCCTATGGCTGCCATTGCAATCAGAGGACAAACTTATCTCTGACAGTTCTGGAGGCTAGAAGCCAGAAATCAAACTGTCAGCAAGGCTGCGCTCCCACTGAAAAACCTCCTGCGAATCTCCCCTGACCTCTCCCTAGCTTCTGGTTGTTTACCGAAACTCTTGGCTCCTTCAGCGTAATTCCAGTCCCCGACTTTGTCATAACAAGTGTTCTCGCTGTGTGCTTCTGTCCTCACATGCCTGGTGGAAAAAGGCAACAGTGGCATTGGCTTAGGTTCTGCCCTCCCGCAGAGTGACCTCGGGAATTACATCTGTAGCAACCTCGTTTCTAAGTAAGGTCATATTCGAGGGCACTGAAGCTTAGGACTTCAGCATAGGAGTTCTGAGGGGTCACAACCTACTGTAGTTGAAATGTTTATGCCCTTCCAGACTTCCTGTGTTGAAATCTTAGAGCCCCTCTAGCTCACATTAACAAGGGGGGGGGGGCTTTGGTACTAAGGCACTGGGATTAGTGCCTTTATTAAAGAGTTCTCTAGACACTGTGAGGACACAGGACAGTGGC
>NC_022016.1:54764511-54765691 GCF_000317375.1 Microtus ochrogaster | reverse complement strand
GGGTGCGGCTGGGGTGCTGGGGACGCAGCCCCGTGTGAACTAGGTTGGCCTTGAACCCATAAAGATCCATTGTGCCTGTCCCTTGAGTGCAGGTATTAAAGGGACAGATCACTCACTACCTGCCCTTGAATTGATGTTTCACCAAAGAAGCCATATAAAAGCACATGAAAGGCTACACAATGCCATTAGGGAATTGCAAATCAGAGCACAGTAAGGTATCACTCTTAGTGGTAAAGGGCTTGGTACCCATGAGGTCCTAGGTTCTAATGCCGGCACTGCAAATAAAGAATTGTGTCTTTTCACAGTAAGATGACCACTTCATTGCTACTAGTTTGTTTATAACAAAAAACAGTAGTACTGATAAGGATGGAGATGGAGATTGGAACACTTCGAGGGGAAGGTAGGATGGTGTTGCTTGGGTGACATTTTGGGAGTTTTTGTTTTTAAGACAGGGTCTTTTCTGTTATATTCTGTTATATGTTCCAGGACAGGCTCCAAAGCTACACAGAGAAACCCTGTCCTGAAAAACAAAAAGCAAAACAAACAAGAAAACCGTGTGGATAAAGATTTTACTGTGTGACTCTCAGGGTCACACGACAGTTCCAGGATGAAGTTTTTTCCTTCTTTCTTTCTTTTTCCCCTTTCCCTTTTTCTTTTTTCTTATTTTTTTTTTGGAGGGGGGAGGTGGCAGGAAATGGGTGGGATCAGAAGGTGTGATGTGAAAGACACAAAGAATAAATAAAAAGAAAGTAAAAAAAAAATAAGGGCAATAAAAGGAATGCATCAGTAGATGCTGGAATGCAGATGAGCCTCAGAAATGCGCTGAGTTAAGAGAGCCCGGCCTCGGTCCAGTTACGTGAAGTGCTCAGGAGAGAAATCAGAGGTAGAGCAGGGGTTTGCTGAAGCTGAGGCAGTGGAATGAGGAAAGACTGTTCAAGGAATGTAGGATTTCCTTTCGGGCTGATGAAACGTTCTGGAACTAGATAGTAGCTATGGTTATATAACATGATGGCTACGCTAAGCACTGCCTTAAAAGGTTAAAATGATGCCAGGTGGAGGTGGCATTAATCCCAGCAATTAGGAGACAAACAGGCAGATCTCTGTGAGTTTGAGGCCAGCCTGGTCTACAGTTCCAGGACAGCCAGGGCTACACAGAGAAACCATGTCTTGAAAAACTACA
>NC_022016.1:54763375-54764299 GCF_000317375.1 Microtus ochrogaster | reverse complement strand
GTTAAAATGGCGCTTTATCTCACATCTATGTCACAATACAAGTATTTCCTTTAGAAAGGTTTCCTGAGATGACAGCAAAGCATGTGGACATTTGGGGTGTGTTGCTGAGTTCATGTTGAGAAGGGATCACCCCCTTCCCTTGCCTTTCTACACTTGGTAGTGTGGCTAAAGACAGAACAAAATAACCTCGCCACTTGGATGTCACCTGCTTCTCCCGAGGGGAGTCTGTGGGCTTCTGAGTTGATATGAACACAAAACGCTCGGAGACCTGGAGAGTATCCGACCACTGGATGGCACCTTCAGGGTCCACCGATACCCAGGGGCACCTTCTATCCTGCGGAGAGGCTCTCATTCCGTAGAACCTGGGAGTCTTTGTGCGACAGCGTGAATGAATGCTGCCGTGACCTCTTGGGTCTGAGTTCCTGCCACGCTGCCTGTGAGCCTGCCCGATGCCTTTGGCACCGCTCAGTTTCTTTGCCAGTGAAACCAGGTCGGGGACGTTGTCTGCCCAGGATTGTTTGGGGGTTAGGTGAAGGGATGTGTCATAAATTTAGGATTACAAGCCTATGAGTTTAAGAGAGAAATAAAAGGAAAATAATTACTAATAAAGTGGTTTCTTTGTCCTTTGTGTCCAGGTGTATGTTCGCACCTGGAGGTCAGAGGTCAGCCTTCCGCATCATCCATGTGGAGGTCAGAGGTCAGCCTTCCGCATCATCCGTGGCTTTTTGTTTGTTTTTGTTTGTTTGTTTTTGAGACAGGTCTTTCACTGGTCTGGGACTCAGCAAAGAGCTGTCCTCCTGTCTCTGCTTCCCCAGTACTACAATTCCAAGCATGTGCCACCATGCCTGACTTTTCTGTGGCTGCTGGTGATCTAACAAGGTCCTCTTGCTTCTGTGGCAAGCACTTCACCCATTGAGCTTTCTC
>NC_022016.1:54759808-54762505 GCF_000317375.1 Microtus ochrogaster | reverse complement strand
GGTCCTCTGGAAGAGCAGTCAGTCCTCTTAACCGCTGAGCCATCTCTCCAGCCCCTCCCACATTCTCATACATGCAGGCAACACATTCATACAGGTGCTGGAGAGATGGTCGAGTGCCAGTTGGGCAATTGTTCTCCCAGAGGACCCAGGCTTAATTCCCAGCATCAGCGTGGTGGCTCACAGCCCTCTGTAGCACGATCTGATGCCCTCTTCTGACCTCTCCAGGCACCAGGCTTACACACGGTGCACATACATACACACATGAAGGCAAAACACTTAAACGTAGAAAAGAAATTTAAATCCATATATATATACATATATATATAAAATAAAAACAATAAAATACATTAATTAAGAAATAAAAATAAAGTCATCTGTGTGGCTACGTGTATCAATACTTATCCGCCTTGAGGGTTATTCCTTTGCGTGGGACTTAGTTTGTTCACCCGCTTGTCTACTGATACATCCTTGAGTTGCTTTTAGTCTGGGATTATTAACAACAGACACAGGCCGTCATGCCCACATCTTTACGCAGACACATACTTCCTTTTTTCTTGTCCAGGAACCTGGGAGCTGGACCATGCATTACTCTTTACACTGTAATAAATGGCAGACATCTGCCGTTTGCTTAAGCCAGTCCCCTGCAGGACTGAGACTCGGTTCCTTCTGCCCTGACGTGCCCCTAGCTGCTCGCCCGTTCTGCAGATAGAGCGGGTGCCCTTATCTTCCCGAGCACGTTGCCTGTGAGAAGCACTGTTGTCTCACAGAAGCACACTGACCTCTTGCTTTCCAAAGTGGAAAATCATGACATCTTTGCAAGTGTGCTCTTGCCGCCTCTGGCCCCGCATGCTAATGTGGAAGGGCTTGTCTGCCTTGACTGTCTGAGAAAAATATGGCCGAGGCCGGACAAGGTCAGGGGCTGACTTGGGGAAGGAACACTTAAGATCAGCAGTTCTCAACCTGTGGGTCAAGACCTGTTGGGGTCGAACGGCCCTTTTCACAGGGGTCACATATCAGATACCCTGCATATCAGACATTTATATTATGATTAATAGCAGTCACAAAATTACAGTTATAAAGTAGCAACAGAAATAATTTTATTGTTGGGGGTCATGAAGAACTGTATTAAAGGGTTACGGCCTTAGGAAGGTTGAGAACCACTGCTCCAAATGAGGAGCATGAGGAACGGAGAGCTATGGGGACTTCTGTGGGCATGTGCAGAGATAGAGGCCTGAGCATTCAGCAGCTCCAGGCAGCACCAGGCACGGGCAGCAGCTGGTTTAGAATTCAAATGCAAGGCTAGGTGTACAGTACTGAGAGGAATTGTTCTCTAAGTCATTTCTCCAGTCACCTGATGTCCCCAGAGGTCACCCCAGCTCCTCTCACAACAGCTTCTTGAATATTCTTTCAGAGATTTGCATATATAAATACATGCATGGCCCAACAGTGGTAGGTGCACACCTTTAATCCTAGCAGCAGGGAGTCAGAGACAGGCGGATCTCTGTGAGTTAGGGGCTGGCCTGGTCTACAGAGCTAGTTCCAGAGCAGCCAGGTAAACACACAGAGAAACCCTGTCTGGAAAAACCAAAATAAATAAAAATAAACAATTATGTGTGTGTGTATTTTGAAGTGGGCTTTTTTTCTTTTACACAGTCTCACTATGTAGCCCTGGCTGGCCTGGAACTCACAGCATAGGTTTTTAGTATTAGCAGACTAACCAGGTTGCTTAATACTTGTGTTCTTACGATATATCATTTATTTATGTTTTATATGCTTCTGTGTGGGCATGTGTGCCACTGTGTGCTTGTGGAGGCCAGGGAATGACTTGTGGAAGGCCATTCTCTCCTACCTCGTAATACTGGAAATTGAATTTAGATCCCGCTGCTTGCTTGGTGGCCATCTCTCCAGCTTCTACTTCATGTGTTTTATAGTGTAGTCCACAGCACAGGGAAGACCCTCTTCGTTTATGTTCTGTATCTTTATACTCTTCTGTTTTACTGTCCAAGTCTAGGCAGCATCCGAACACTGGTGTTGGTAGGAGCAGGGCCTCCAGGGGTAAAATGAGTGGACAGTAAATAATAGTGAGGTGGCAGGGGACACATGACAAGCTCACCTGTGATATATTGTCCACAACAGCGGATGAAAAGACAGGTCACATTTCTGTGGCCTGATAGGATAGGCCTCTGGTGCCCTAAGTGTGGTTCTTAGACTCTAGGGAGTTGAAGTATGGCCAGGCAGCTGGCCCTCAACTCCCTGCCCAGAAAGTCTTGCTCACTGTAGCCTGAGGTGGTGGGAGCTCATGATTCTAAGACACGCGATCCTCTGAGAGTTTTAAAAAGCTTGCTTTGCAGGAAAGCAAGCAAGTAAACAAACAACACCACCACCCAGCTTCCTCTCAGGGAATAGCCAAGTGGGTCATTAATTCAGATGGGGAAATGATTTTATTCCCGGGTTTTCACTGCTGGGGAGATTTAACTTTTCACGAGCAAGTGAATGCCTGTTCCAAGCTGCTGCGGAGGGCAGGCAGCCCCACCCTACCAGCTGGTCCTTTTCCTTTCTGCCTTTTCTCTCTCTCTGGGAGTCCTGCCAATTGTCACCTTTGAAGAGACCAGATTCTTCCTCCATCCCATACTGCAGGGAGGGCCACCCCAGTGGAGGACGTGGAGCTTGTCCCCTGTCAGAGGCAGTGTGGTGGGC
>NC_022016.1:54748233-54759579 GCF_000317375.1 Microtus ochrogaster | reverse complement strand
GTCAGAGGCAGTGTGGTGGGCTAGGGGAGATTTGGGGGTCCCCTGTCAGAGGCAGTGTGGTGGGCTGGGGGAGGTTTGGGGGTCCTTTGTCAGGCTACTTGATCCTCGTGATAAATTTGAAAGCCATCTTATAGTAAAGATCCATTTGTATTTATGGTTAAATCTGTTTCTCAAGGATTGGGCTATGCCCCACCTGTAATCGTAACTACAAATGGTTCTGTGCTGCCTGTTCCAGAAAACACAACTGTGTTGTTCATTCAGGAGGTTGTTTGCTTGGTTTTTGAAGACAGGGTTTCTCAGTAGCTATGGAGCCTGTCCTGGAACTCCCTGGGTTTGGGGTGAAAAGGCAGCAAAGGTTAATTCTCCCAAGGGTCACGACTGACTCACTGGCCCTCTTGCTTCCAGTAGGCTAGTTTTAGTTTTCATAATGTTTTAAAAGAAAATTTAGACTGCTTACATGCTTCACGATGACTAGAAAATTCTTTTTAAATTTAAAATTTGTTTGTGTGTGTGTATGCACAGGTGTGCATGTATGTGTGTGCGTGTGTGGTTTTCTCTTTTCATTTTTACATGTTTGGGGCTTAGATCATCAGGCTTTCATGGCAAGCACCCCACGTTACCCCTGTACCCTTTCAGAGCTAAGTATCTGGGGTTAGGGTGTCGCTCCAGGAATAGGGTGTGCTTAAGCATTCACGAGGGGCACGGTGGTGGCTGTCACATGTGTAAGCGGATCGAAACCTAGCTTGCAGGCAGCCATCTTATTCTGTCGCAAGCCCAGCCGTGTTCCAGAGAGGCTGGAGGGAAGAGAATTCAGTTCTGAGCCTGCTCACCTGAGATGACTGTGGCAGGAGGGACAGAGGTGGCCTCTGGGGCTTGAGGTGGCTTGCTCCCATGCCTGTATGTACCTAATGCAGTGTACCTGCAGCTGAACCCTTGGAGCCTGCAAGGCTGGTGTATAAAGTGGGGACCGTGGTACGCACTCACTCAGAGGGCTGCCTGCAGGACTCAAATGACACAATGGATTCCAGGTCCTTGGTCTCATTCCTGGGCCTCAGCAACTGCCTGTATTGCTTACTTTTCTGGTTGCTGTGACCAAACGCTTGACAAAAATCAGCTTGAGCCAGGAAAGATTCACCCTGGGTCATGGCTTAAGAGGGTCCAGTTTATCACAGCAGGGAAGACGGAACAGCCGGAGCTGTGATGGTGGCCTGTGGGGGGCTGCTTGCTCCCTTCTTAGGAAGCAAAGCGCTTGGGCTGGAAGCAGTGCCAGGCTACAGTGCTCAAAGCCCTTGACTCCAAAGCCAACGTCCCCTGCATTCCCCCATTCTTCTGTCTAGAAGATTCCACAGCCTTCATGAACAGCACCACCAGCTGGAGACCCCGTGTTCACACACTTGAACCTGTGGGGAACAAAGTCACTCTGCATATGAATGTTATTGTACCTCAGGGCAGGGCGGTTGGGTGTGTGATGAGTGTGTTAATTTTATGCCATGGTATAAGACTACCAGCGCAAATTGAGGGTGGCAGGATTTGCTGGGGGTTCCCATTTCAGGACTTTCCATCCATCATGGCGGGGGGGGGGGGGGACGACACACGGCTGAGGAACTCAGTTCGTGGATTAGTGGAAATCTGTGGCAGAGGCTGTGCCCGCCGCGTTTGAGCAGAAAACAGAATGAGGCCGAATCCGGGTGCCAGATTCTACCTTGGAAGGCTCGCCCCTCCCTGGCGGCTCGCTGTGGTTAGCTAGACCTCCCCTTCCCGAAGGTCCCAGATCCTCCCAAAGTCTCTCCACCAGATGGAGGATCAGTGCGCAAAAGTGAGCCTGCGGGGGGCATTTTAGACTCTCTCCCTATGAGAGTGGCCTTCAGTTAAAGCTGGGTGAAACATGAGTGCTCATAACAACACTATTTACGAGAGCCAGAGGGCTGGAAATAATCCCAGTGTCCACTCATCAGTGAACAATGATGCAAATTCTCTCTCTCTCTCTCTCTCTCTCTCTCTCTCTCTCTCTCCCCCCCATCTCCCTCCCCAGTTTCTCTCATGAGGGAATATTAGTTAGCCTTTAAAAAGGAAGAAAAGAGCCGTGGAAGTGGCCCTGTAGGTAAAGCACTTATCAAGCCTGGCAGCCTGAGTTTCATCCCTGGAGCTCACATGGCGAAAGGAGAGAAGTGACTTTCACAGCTTCTCCTCTGAATTCTGCTCACACCTTGTGGCACTCCAGCATCACTAAACACACACACACACACACACAAGCGCACGCACACAAATAAAGAAAAAGGAAGACTATCCTTTTCGTAACTTGGATGAGCCTTGACGACATCGCACTCCCCTAAGGGAATCAAGCCATCTTGAAAAGGCAAATGCCCAGGGCTAGAGAGATGGTGCGCAGGTTGGGAGCGCATGCTGCCCTTTGCAAAGGACTTGGGTTCGATCCCCCACACTCACAGAGTGGCTGACAACCATCTGTCGCCCCAGTTCTAGGGAGAGCCAACAGGTACACACGTGGTGCATATTCCTGCGTGCAGGCAGAACATTCATACACATAAAGTAAAAATAAGTCTTAAAATACATTTTTTTAAAAAAAGAAAAGGCAAATGCCACTTTAACAAGGTACCTAGAGAAGCTGGCTCCCCCAAAAGCATCAGAATGGCGCTTGCCAGGAGCTGAGGAAGAGGGAGGGTGGGATTCTGTGCTCCGAGGGTGGAGCTACAGTTTGAGGACAAGGAAAGGGTTCAGAGGTGGAGGTGGTGGTGCTCTCGTGATGCCGTCGTTAGCAGAGCTGAACCGCCCACTTAAAAACACTCAAGCGGCGCATTTCTGTTGTTGTTGTTGTTGTTGTTATTTTTCAAGACAGGGTTTGTCTGTGCAGCCCTGGCTGTCCTGGAACTCGCTCTGTAGACCAGGCTAGCCTCGAACTCAGAGACTCGCCTGCCTCTGCCCCCCAAGTGCTGGGATTAAAGGCGTGCGCCATCACTGCCAGGTAAAGGGGCACATTTTATACCATATGTATTTCACCCCAATAACAAAAGCCAAGTAAGGCTTCACCTGTTCCAGAAAAGAAACCGCCTCATTTCTTGGTTCTGTTGCAGGGTGCATCAGGAGCTCCTTTTCGACCTGGACCATGGGGTTTTATCTTTTCCTTTATGACTCCATCTTATTACATGGTCATTACTCTAAGGAATTAAAGGACAGTTAAGCATAAGGAGAAAGCTAGCCACGTGCCCGTCCCGC
The DNA here is from genome assembly GCF_000317375.1 of Microtus ochrogaster. Taxonomy (NCBI): domain Eukaryota; kingdom Metazoa; phylum Chordata; class Mammalia; order Rodentia; family Cricetidae; genus Microtus; species Microtus ochrogaster. Next base: position 54,756,348 of record NC_022016.1, on the reverse strand, counting down.
TGCAGCAAGCATTGCTAGTGCTCAGCACGCCTCCTTCCAGGCCTTTGCTAGCACTTTGCACGCCATTACACACTCGTCCGTAGACATTTCTACGGTCTTGCATTCAGGCGGAAAATCAGGTCATAGCATAAAAGAGTGATATGTAGCCTACTTTCCCTGCTAAATAATAAATATGCGAGCAGCTTCTACATCAGGCACAAGTCCGCATCATCGTTTTTAACAGCTGCCCAGCGTCCCCCTGAGCACGTGGGTGTAATGTCCTTATTTAACCAAGTCTCCAGCCAGAGACTCCAAAAAGTTCCAGGGTTTGTTGCTGTAAGCAAGCTGTGATGGATATAATAATACTGGCATCGTTATTGTTTGCTAGGTAGCAGACCCCTCTTTGTATATAGCAGAGGCTGGCCTCAAATTCAATATGAAGTTCAGAGAGGCCTTGAGCTCATGACAATCCTCTTGCCTCAGCCTCCTGAGTGCTGAGATTAAAGGCTTGTGCCACCGGGCCTAACCCCATCTAGTGCTTAAGAAACCAAAATGGTGTCAAAAAGTCCTGGGCTGGTGGCTCCCTCTCAGGCTCCATCTATTAGTGCTGATTAGTGCAATTCTTGACTCTCATCGGAGAAAGGTTTTCATCCCCCTCCCCCACCAGTGGTTGGAGGTCGATAGAGAGAGCCACAGCTAGTCAGAACAGGAGAATGAGTAATTCTGGAGTCCCTATCCCTAAATGCGATTGTTTGTGCTGCACCCACTCCCACTAAGGCTGGAGAACATCACTGAAGATTGGGTGGAAAGATTCTAAGAACGGAGGGACCAGGAAAACTCCTTCAAATTATTGTGTTCTGGACATGATAGGGAAGCTGTACGCATGGACCCCCCCAACAGCCGTGATGCCCGCACATGGCTGAACTGGTCATCATTCTATCACAGAGACGGGGAGCTGCATGCATGGACCCCTCAACAGCCGTGATGCCCGCACATGGCTGAACCAGTCGCTATTCCATCACAGAGAGGGGGTGGGCTCACTTCTAGTTGAGAAGTTACATGCCCTCCAAAGTTGCTAGAAGAGGGAGACTCAGGTTTTTCTTCAGGGGGTGGCCCCTGGTAGGTGACCCTTACTCCAGTGGATAACCCTGCATATCCGGGGAGCACCTACTGGACTTAGTGAACTTAACACAAAGAGGGTTGGTGTTGTGGGGAACCACACACACACACACACACACACACACACACACACCTTTTTTTTTTTTCAGTTTTTTGAGACAGGGTTTCTCTGTGTTGTCTGACTGTTCTGGAACTCACACTGTATACCAGGGTGGCCTTGAACTCACAAAGATCCACCTGCCTCTGTGTCACTAGTGCTGGGATTAAAGGAATGTGCCACCACCTTCCTGCTCCCTTTTGGTTTTTGAGACAGGTTTTTTCTGTGTAGCCCAAGCTATCCTGGAACTCTGTAGACCAGACTGGCCGTGAACACAGAGATCTCCTTGCCTCTGCCTCCATCATACCTGGCTGTAGCCCGCACCTTTAACCCCAGCACTCATAAGGCAGAGGCAGGTGGATCTCTGTGAGTTCGAGACCAACCTGGTCTAAGAGTGTGTTCCAAGACAGGCTCCAAAGCTACAGAGAAACCCTGTCTTAAAAAACAAAACAAAACAAAACAAAACAAAACAAAACAAAACAAAACAAAAGCAAGTTCCTGAACTAACTGGGCACGCTCCTCTGCTGGGAGGGAGTGGACCTCGCATAACTGAAGCCCAGAGCTTAATCCCCTGCACTGTATAAAACTGGGTATGATGGCGCATGCCCACAGTCCCAGCGCTCAGGAAGGAGAAGGTCAAGAGTTCAAAGGCCAGCCTGGGCTACATAAAACCCTGGGGACTGTAGAGATGACTCGGCAGTTATGAGCACCGGCTGCCCTTGAAGAGAACCCGGGTTTAGTTCCCAGTGCGCATTGTTGTTCACAGTGGTCTGTAACTCCGGTACCAAAGGATCTGACACCCTCGTCTGGCTTCCATGGGCACCAGGAATGTATTAGGAGCAGATACAAACCCACAGGCAAAACAATCATACACAGAAAATATAAATAAATAAATAAATAAATAAATAAATAAATAAATATTTTTTTAAAAAAAATGTTTGTGGACTTCTTAACAATGATACCGATTTCTCCCCTGGCCACTGACAGCCTTTGACCTGGGTGGGCACTGCCAGGCAGCAGCAGGCTGGGTCATCAGTTGCCCTCTGAACCCAAGAGAAGCACACCGTGTGCCTTAGCTTGCCTTGACAGCAGAGACCTAAGAGGTGAGGCATCCAACCCTAAATTCTGATCATCCTTATCGAAGGTTCTCAGATTTCGCCAGCCTGTTGCCTCTGTGTGCACATGCCCTCTGGAACAGGAGCCACACACACAGGCCTGGGAAAAGAAGTCAGCATCGGCTCCTGGAGACATTGGTTGACTTTACCGTACGGGGCTTAGAAGAGGGCAGGAAATGCCAGCAGGCGGAGGATGGCCAGGAAGGGTGAGCTGCAAGCTGAGAACCCTGGAAATGTGTCTCAGACTGTGTCCAATGAAGCCAGGTTCGGCCACATGTCCTCAACGAGGCAATTAAAAGAGCCAAGTTAGGGGGCTGGAGAGATGGCTCACTGGTTAAGAGCACCGCCTGCTCTTCCAAAGGTCCTGAGTTCAATTCCCAGCAACCACATGGTGGCTCACAACCATCTGTAATGAGATCAGGTGCTATTCTGGCCTGCAGGCAGAGTACTGAGAATACTGTATACATAATAAATAAATAAATCTTAAAAAAAAAAAAGAGCCAAGTTAACAGAGGAAAACAGAGAAAGATTTCAATGTGGGCACACCTGGAAGAGGGGCAAAAGATCCAGTGACTCCGTCACCCTCAACCCTAAATCTATCTTCAACATCCTGACCTGAGGCTAGGGCTTAAACAGGAAGCAAGAGATATGTATAATCAAACAGTTGGGCCAGGTGTGGGCCCCTGCCCACCACTGTCTCAGCTCCCAGTGTCCAGGGCCTCAGCTGGTTTCTGTCCCAGCAGGAGACTCCTGGGGAAACTCTAATTTCTTGGGGTCTATTCTCTCAATCACTAGTCCGATAGCTAAAAGGGGTGAACCAGTGTCTCTTTAGGATGTATGAATCCTTTTATGTATTTATTTATTTATTTTTAATTGAATTGCATTGGTGTTTTGCCGTGGTGTCGGGTCCCTGGAACTGCAATTACAGACAGTTGTGAGCTGCCATGTGGGTGCTGGGAGCTGAACTCAGGTCCTCTGGAAGAGCAGTCAATGCTCTTAACCACTGAGCCATCTCTCCAGCCCCGGATGTATATATTCTTGCCAGGGATGCAGGTTCTGAGAATGTCACAAGGCCACCGTCACTGACGCCCAGTGGGGGGAAGGAAAGCCACCTTCCTACACCCGACCTTGGGCCCCTAACAAGGCAGAGAGGCCCCTCGTGGCTTCAGGTCCTGTGAACTTGAGAGCAGACTGGTAAGGTCTGAGGGGGGCAGGTGGGATTATGGACAGTGCCCGATTGTCCTGGGTACCACACAGGAGCTAAATCTTCCCACGCCCAGCCCCAGATATGGCTGGAAGTCACATTTTAAAGATCCATGTAGAGTTTGCGTGTATTCGAACTCTTAACTCCTAATTTACATTCTTTTTGCCTGCTTCTTCTGAGAGTTGGTTTTTCATCTTGTTCTTATTTCCTGACTTGAAAGCTGTCCTCTCTGGTTCTATTCTTCCGGTACCCTGGTAATTCAGCTTGCTACCTGGCTTATGAAATCTTAAAATTAATCAATGTCTCATTTTCGCCCCCAGAATGAAAAACTGCCTTAAACGCTGTAGCTTCATTAGCCAGCCTCCAGCCGTGCGCTGGCGTGCCTGTGTTTTTTTAACTTTGCTCATTTTTTTTTTAACCCTCGGAAGACATCGTTATAATTTTATATGTAGTCAATGACTAACATGAATTATTTAGAAAGATCTTCGTTTCCAAATAATGGTTCTTTTTGCAGTTACCGTTTCTTTATTAATTTATGATATAAACGCACTGCGGTCTGAAAACATCCTGTGTAATTTTAATGCTTTGAAACTTGCTCAGACTGAAGGTCCCACGACACATTGGGTTGTTGGGTTTCCGTGAGCGCTGGAAGGGAAAGGGGAGTCTGCAGGTGCGTGCGCATGCGCTGTAGGTGCCTCCTGGGTCAGGCCTGGGAACTGGGCATCTTCTGTGACTGCTTTTGTCTGTTGGTCCCAGTAATTACTGGAGCGCTGGGTTACAATCTCCTGGGATTGTGGTTTGTCTGCTTCTCTTTGTCATTCTGCTTTCCTCTTTTGACTATCCCTTCTGGAAAGTATGTTATTAAGTACACACAATTTTAAGATTGCTGTATCTTCTGGAAAATTGAACTTTTTAACATTATAAAGTGACCTCACATATATATATATATATACACACACAATATGCACATACAATATATGCGCATATATACATGTACATATGCTATACATATACATGTACATATGCTATACATGTATATATACAATATTTACATATACACATTATACACACACAATATATATGTATATAGATTGCCTTAAAAGCCACATCTCGCTGTGCGGGCATCCCTGTTTTTTAGCATTGGTTACGGTTTGAATGTTTCTCCCACTAGAACTCATGTCAGACGATGAAAGCGGAACCACAATTTGAAAGATGTTTTATATTTATTTGTTTAATTATGTATGGGGAGGGGCTAATGCCATGGTTGGCATGTAGAGGTTGGAGGACCAATCAGAGTTCTCCTTCTGCCATGGGGGCTCAAGGATGGAACTAAGATCATCACACCCGATAGCACCCACCCTCACCAGGTGAGACACCTTAACCCCAGCCCCCCAGCCCCGACTCCGGTACTGGGAACTGAAGGGTCCTCCACCCCTGGCAGGCAATTGCTTTGCCCTAAGAGGCAGGCAGAGCCTTTGTGAAGCACGTGGCCTCATGAGGGCACTACCCTCCTAAATGGGCAGAGGACAGAAGTAGTCTGTCTGTCTGTCTCTCTTGTTCTCTTTCCCCTCTTTTCATCTCTTTGCCTTTCTGCCTTCTTCTATGTTAAGACACAACAAAGAAGCCCTTGCCAGATGCTCGCACTATGACCTTGGGCTGCCCAGCCCATAGCACGGTTCTTTGCAGATTGATTACCCAGTCTCAGGTATATAGTCTTTACATTTGACTCAAATATTTATTTCAGCAACCTCATTATTATTGTTGTCTGTACATTCACTGTTAGGTCCAAAAGAAACTCATGACCAAGTGGCTGTCTGTGGACCTATCAACATACCTTCATACCTTGTAAGCCTGCTGTTTCAGTCACTCTCTCCCTTCTTGTCTTCCTCTCTCTGTCCACTCTCTCTTGCCCTTCCCTCTTGGTCTTCTCTCCCAGTCTGTGCCCCACCCCTATGGTCCACTCCAGTCTGCTGGCCATGTTCCGTCTGCTGCTCTCCCCGCTCTGGACTCTTCCAGATGCCTCTGGTTGTACTCTCCCTCATCTCTACAATAAAACCCTTCCCCTCAGCCATACCTTGGAGTGGTCGCGTCTTCAGTTTATACATCTGGTATGGAAACTCTCGGTTTATACACTGGGCTCATTTAGAGCTGCTACTTGGGATCGTTTTCTAGCTGCCTGAAGTAAAATATCTAGAACATCTGGGATGTTTGAGTTTGCTGGTCACCAACCGCTTCGGTCACCTCTTCTCTCGTTTCTCTCCTCCTTTCCTCTCCCCTCTCTCCTTCCCTCTTCTTCCTCGTTTTCTTTCTTGTTTTGGAAAGGGGATCCAGGGCCCTGTGGATGCCAGGCAATATTCTGCCTCAGTCTTACGTTTCAATTTTCATTTGTGTGAGCGTGTCACCTGCTCGGCTACTTTTATCTCAGCTACCTAATAAGCCGAGAGTGTGAAATGCCAGCTCAGGATTCTACATCAGCAAAAAGTGTCCCCCAAGAATGAAGAAGACACACGGTCATTCCCCTGGGTTTCCCTCAGGGTTCTCTCACTCCAAACCTGTTCACTAATAAGCCCCAAAATTTGTGAAATCAGGAGGAGAGTAGGGGGGCTATCCGATATCCATTTTCTTCCTACTTATCTTTTATTTTTCTTTATATTTATCCATTTTTGAAATAAGTCTCACCAAATAACTCTGGCTGTCCCAAATCTCACTCTGTAGACCAGACTGGCCTCGAACTCACAGAGAACCACCTGCCTCTGCCTCCCGAGTGCTAGGATCAAAGGTGTGCACCACTACACCCAGCCCTCAGTCATTTCTTACCCAACTTCTACCTTAGTTCAAACTACCATTGTCTCCCACTCAAACCACAGCACCAGCTCCTGACTGGGCTCTATGTCTCCTTGTTTGTTTGTTTTGTGTGTGTCTGGGCACCCTCACACTAATGCCACGCTGCCTGTGGAGGTCAGAGGCTAGCTGGTGGGGGTGGATTTCTCCCAGGCACGTGTGTTCTGGGGACTGAACTTGGGTCTTCGGTCTTGGTAGCGAGTGCCTTTACCTGCTGAGCCGTCCACCCACCCTCTGTTTCGTTTCTTGCCACCCACATCCTATTTTCGGCTCAGCATCCTTTTTTAAATGTAAGAGAGATGTTCTTTCTCTGCTCCAACCCTCCAAAGCCTTCTCACCACACAACAAAATGCAAATTCAGGGCCTGTGTGTGCAGAAGCCCCAGCTATTCCCGTCCTACACAGGTGCTTCTCCAGACACACCTGGGTCCTGCTCACCTCCCTTAGCTCATCTCAGGGCCTCCTCTAGAAACTTCCCCACAACCCCCACCAAGGCCAGCTCCACTCTCCTCCTGCCTGGAATGTCCTTACCGGCTTCCAGCATCTCTGCCTCCTTCCCTTCATTCCTATGTCTGTTCAAGTGTTTGTTCATCCGGAAGGGCTGTCCCCACCTTTCGAAAGCAGGGCCCTGAGGTGCTATCTTGTGTGTACTCTGACAAATAAAGCTTGTCTGAAGACCAGAGGACGGGGCTAACCACTAGTTAACCAGAGAGGTCTGGAGGTTTATATGGATAGATAGGAAGTGATATGGCTGGGCGGTGGGAAGAATATAAGGCAGGAGGAGACAGGCGCTTGGTCCCTTTTTCGGCTGAGGAGTTAGCAAAGTAAGAGCTGGCTGTGGCTGACTCTCTGTCTTTCTGATCTTTCAGCATTTACCCTGATATCTGACTTTGGGTTTTTACTATTAAGACCAATTAGAATCCATGCAGCAAGGAGTTCCACCACTCCCTGGTCCCTTCTGCACTTTAATTTTCTCTGTACGTTAGGACCCCGTGACATTCATGTCTACGTTCTAGGCTCTAAGCTTCCTGAGGCCAAGAACCTTGTCTCATTCACCTCGTTTATCCGCAGTTCTAGAACACTTGCTGGCACAGGAGAGCCTCTCAGCACATGCCTGTGGACTAAACCATCATCCCTTGTGTGTATGCTTTACGGCAAGAACACAAGTGAAGACTATTTTAATACGCACATGGCTCAAGCCTCCGACTCCAGCAGCTTGCTGCTGTAGATTGGGTTTAATTCCCTGGTTGTATTAACACCCGATTTGGGTGGTGACAAGTTCTCGGTTCTCCTAAGAGGGCTCCCCAGTTATCTCTGGGTCTCCACAGAGAAAGGCTCACAGGAGTGGCCCTGGGAATCTGGGCAAGAGAGAGCTACTTGCTAAATCTGCAGGAATTCTGTGAGCTGGGTGTTACTCTGTGGTAGTTTGAAATTGGCCCCAGTGGGAATATTTACCTCATGGAAGTGAGCAAAAGCCGCAAAGCTGAGGAGTTTTGATTTTTTTTTTTTAAAAACCCATTTTCTAACACAAGGATCTCCCAACTGGTTAGTAAAGATGATCCCCAGGTGGCCTCTGGGCTCCTCCGGCAGGGGCCCCAGTGAAGGCTCCTGGAGTCCCACCCCCACTGCCATTCTGAGAAGGCCAGTGTCCCTGCCAAGGCTGCATGCCATAGCCTGTCAGCCAGGAAGGGCAAAGTTCAGGCCTGGCTCGTACAGAAACGGAGCAAGTGGGGGTCTAGAAAGATGGCTCAGTGGATAAGA
>NC_022016.1:54746377-54747853 GCF_000317375.1 Microtus ochrogaster | reverse complement strand
AGAGAGGAAGAAAAAGAGCAAGTGTCCAAAGGTCTGCTCGCCCTCTTGCCCTGCTCTCTACACTCGGGGAACATTTAGGGACTTAAAATTGCGAACAAAATTCTGCACGTGCATCGGCAAGATAGCGTGGATGTTAAAGTGTGTGCGGCACAAGGGTGAGGACCCGGAGTTTGGGTCCCCAGAGCCCATGTGAGGCCAGGGTGGCCTTGGGAGCCCGCTGGAAGGCAGAGAAAGGATCTCTCCAGAATGGGCTGGCAAGGCTAGCCATGCTGCTGAGCTCTGGGTTTGACTCACTCTACCTTAGTGACTGAGGTGGAAGAGCAGGAAGGAGGAACGTTTCTTTTTCGTGTGTTGTTTTGTTTAGGAACAGCATCTTGAGGCTTGGCATTGTAGTTCAGTGATAGAGTGTTTGCCTGACATTGACTAAGTGAGATCCCTGGGTTGCATGCCCAGAGTTACAAGTCACAGTTTGGGGGAGAGGATGGGGGGGGCATGGGGACAGGCAGATCTTGCGCTGCTCGGGGTGGCCTCACGCCCAAGCTTCAGTGATCATCCTGTCCTGGCCTTCTGAGCTAGAATTTATTTACTGCAGAGCAAGTATAGATTTATTAGAGAAAAGCCCAAGTCTAGCAAATGCCAGCTGTGTAAGCTTTGGTCTACTGAGACCGACTGGAAAGCCTGCCAAACACTGACCCCTCCCCAGGGAGGGAGGGTCAGGGCCAGTCTCACAGGCTATTTAGGTTTGCACCAGAAAAAAAGAAAGCATGGGTTCGGGTTTTGTGTGTCTCCCATTCTGTCTTCCCCCGCCTTGCTCCCATGCCCCCGCCCCCGGGGGTGTGGCATTTATTAAACAGTGGGCATTTTTGAGTTGGTCTAATCTGGTCTAATTGGAGTTACTTTGTGTTGGTGGAGAGGCTCTTCTTAGGAAGAGCTCTCCAGTGGCTTGGCTGCTTTGCTTCTCTGATCTTCAGGTTGAACCCTAATATCTGTCTCTTTTATTATTCTTGCTACATGTGTGCATGTGTGTATCTCGTGCAGCTTGATGCTGGCGTGTGGGTTCACGTGAGTTCGTGAAATGAAGACTCAGACACATTGAGAATGAGCTTAGCCACTGCGCTGCAGGGGGCTCAGCGTTTTCCTTTCACCTCTTGGCGTCTTTATTATTTTCCTGTATTTACACTTTAGCTAGTAGATTTCCACTTCTCAAAACAAACTGATTGAATTCCCACAATACAATGCCAGGTGCAAATATCTGATTCATGAGGTGCCATGGTTTTCTGTGTTTGCATAGGCTTTGTATCCATGGGAAACTCACAGTCAAGATTCACATCGGGGAACAAAAGGTATTTGTAACACAAAGAAAGGACTAGGGGCTGTGTGAAAACTTAAAGCTAGGCCAGGTATAACCCAGTGGGGTTTCATGGCTAGAGGAGGTTGCTTGCTATCCCTTTGGAACCAGGCCAGCGGACATTATAC
>NC_022016.1:54743994-54746017 GCF_000317375.1 Microtus ochrogaster | reverse complement strand
CTCCTAGACCTGGAGTTACAGGTGGTTGTGAGGAACCCTACATGGGTGTGAAGAATTGAACCCAGGTCCTCTGGAAGAGCAGCAAGAGCCCTCTCTCTGGTTCCTTTGACTTTTATTTCTACAGGTTTATTGTTCAAATTCTCTTTAGAATCACTTAGCAAGCTTCTAAGTTATGGCCTTTGAGAATTCTGAATATGACATTTGTTTGAAAGAGCTAGATTATGATTCTATTTTGTTTGAGACAAGATCTTACCTGGTTGGCCTGGAATTCACTATGTAAACCAGGATATGCTTGAACTCACAGAGATCAGCCTGCCTCTGTCTCATGAGTGCTGGGATAAAAAGCATGCACCAACATGCCAAAATTTTGTTTTGTTTTTTGACACAGAACCTCACATAGCCCAGCCTGGCCTCAAATTCATTTTGTGACCATGGATGGCTTTGAACTTTTTTGGTGGGGGTGAGGGGCTGGGGGCCGGTTGAGCTAGGGTTTCTCTGTGTAGCCCTGTCTCTCCTAGATTTTACTTTGTAGACCTGGCTAACCTTGAACACAGAGACTTGCCCAACTCTGCTTCCCAAGAGCTGGGATTAAAGGCCTGTTGCCACCTCTGCCTGGCAAACTTAAACTTCTAATCTTCTATCTCCACTTCCTAAATGCTAAGATTACAGTTCTGTGCCACACTCTGGTTTTATGTGGTGGTGCTGGGGATTGAACCCAGGTTTTTGTACCTGTTCAGCAAACACTCTACCAGCTGAGGGCTTGATTAAGTTTAAGTGCCAAGTTGGCTATCTCCAAGTCTTCATGTCCTTCCACGGAATTTTTCCCTATAAATGCTTTGTACATTGTAGTAAGTTTATTTACTTTTTTATAAACACATTTTGTTTGTTTCTGTGTATATAGGTATTTTGCCTGCATGCATCTCTATGCACAACACCTGTGCTGAAGGAGGCAGAGGACGGGGCCAGATCTCCAGTACCAGAGTTAGATAGTCATGTGCTGCCTGCCATGTAAGTGCTGGGAATTGAACCTGGGATTCCTAAAACAGCAGCCAGTGCTCCTAACAGTTGAGGCATCTCTCCAGCCCACTTTTTTTTTTTTTATACTTCCTTTATGCCTTTAAGATACTGTGAATGGACTCGTTCTGTCTCATATTTTCTAAGTACTTTTTATTGTTTGATTGGAATACTATTGATTTTTGTATATTTATTTTGAAATTGGCCAAGTTCCTGGACCCAGTTAATATAGTTAATGGATTTCTGGGAGGGATTTCTAGATATTTAATCATACCACTTTAAATAATGATTACGTTGCCTCCTCTTTTCTAATATTTATCTCTCTTTTCATGTATTTCTCTAATTAAATTAACTAGGACTTCTGGAACAATGTTAATTAAGAGCTGTGGTATGGAGAGGGCAGGAGCATCATGTGTTTGAGGTCAGTTTGGACGATGAAATGAGATTTTGTTTTTAGAAAAGCTACTGTAAGCGCTCTTTCTTTCTTTCTTTCTTTCTTTTTCTCTTTTTGGTTTTTCAAGACAGAGTTTCTCTGTGTATCTTTAGCTCTTCTGGAACTAGCTCTTGTAGATCAGGCTGGCCTCGAACACACAGAGATCCGCCTGCCTCTGCCTCCCTAGTGCTGGGATTAAAGGCCTAGGTGTAGGCGTTGTTAATTGTTTTTCACCTAGAAGAACTATTTGTACAGTATTTATATAGTTTTATACACACACACATGTACACATACATATATACATACACACATACATACTATGCACACACACACATATATACATATACATACATACAGGCATATACAGATATATATATACATATATATATATATGCATATAAACACCACTTGATACAGATGCTTACACCTACCTTGGTATGTTAGAAACTGTGCATTGTAGGCGTTAAGTCACAAGCAATGCCACACCAGTTTGGAATTATGATTAATAGGGTGGTATTTATTTAAAGGAGAAAAAACTTACAGATCACCGTCCCAGACAACAGCCCTCTGCGCAAT
>NC_022016.1:54737968-54742434 GCF_000317375.1 Microtus ochrogaster | reverse complement strand
GGTGTTTTGCCTGCATATATGTCGTGTCAGAACTTGGAGTTACAGACAATTGTGAGCTGCCGTGGTCCTCTGGAGGTGCAGTCAGTGCTCTTGACCGCTGAGCCATCTCCCCAGTCCAAGAGTTTTTTGACTTGGTTTTCGTTTTCAAGACAAACTCTGTCTGTTTGGAACTCATTCTGTAGACTAGGCTGGCCTCAGATCTGCCTGCATTTTTTGTTTTGTTTTGTTGTTGTTGTTTTGAGAGAGGGTTTCCCTGTGTAACAGCTCTGGCTGAGATTAAAGGCATGCATGAGCCACTACCTCCTAGAGACACAGTCTTTCTAAACTGCATTAAAAATGCTCTTTCTTCTTTTTTCCTTTTTTTTTTCTGTTCTCTAGTGTAGTTGTCCGTGCTAACTGATGAAACTATCCAAAATGTAGGCTGTGTTATTCTCATCTAGCATCTGAACAGGATGAGACCCACAGCTATCACTGTGGAGCCTGGGAGGTGAACTTTGCTACTGAGGGGCAAGGCAGCTAAGCCGGCTGGGTGGTTGTCTTAGCTGTCTGTGCTGTGCTAACAATACCCTCGTTGGTGTGGCGTCACGCGGGAGGCTGAGGAAAGGAGGAAGGAGGAGCTGGAGTTCAAGGTCAGCCTGGCCTCTCTGAGGTCTTGTTTCCAGAAGCACAGCAGCCGTGGGTGTGTGGTTGACAGCCTGTTTCATTTCTAATCTACATTCGTACAGGATAGGAGGAGGAAAGGTCAGAGGATTAGCTAGTTGATGAGATGCTGTGCCTATTGTGGAGTGCAGTGGGCTCACGACTTGGTCACCTTCAGCTTCACCTCTTCAAACCATTGCCTTGAGGTTTCGGTTCACACACACACACACACACACACACACACACACACACACACACATTCAAAACACACCAGTGGTTCAGTAGGGCTGTAGGAACAGGTTAACCTGGCAGGCGAGCTGGTATGGGACATGGAACTATCAGGGAGCCTCCTGAAGTTCTCAGGAGTATCTCACAAGGTGGTGTGGAAAGGAAGAACAGGAATATCTGGCCCAAGGCGAATGCTAGAGAGACAGGCTTTGAGAACCAGCAGGGTACCAAGAGGCAGGTTAGTCAAGCGGGCATGAAGAAAAAAGAAAGACAACCCCGGCAGTTCTCTTTCCAGGGGAAGGAAAGCCTCAGAACTCTTCTCTGCTTGTGGCGGTACCTTTGTATGCCATCTAGATCCTGCACCCCTTGTCAGGCTAGAGATATGTGGGCCCCAAAGTCAGCTCTCTGCTTACCAACTCAGATTTGCCTAAACCTGGGTCCTACACAAATCCCCTGGCCTGAGGCTGTATTGGAAGATTCGCTCAGCAGGGAGTCGGGGAAATTCATGTTTACAACGGTTTGTCTGTAATAATGTAAAAGTGGTTGTGAATGTTGAGAGGGTGGATAAAGCAGAACCTACGGGGAAAAACTGGACTCGCTGGATTCATAAGGTTCTCACAATGTAGCTCTTATTGACCTGGAACTCGCTCTGTAGACCAGGTTGGCCTCAAATTCAGACAGATCAACCTGTCTCTGCTGGGATTAAAGACGTGTAATGCCATACCCAATCTTTTAATCTAAATTCTTAAGTTACAAATTTAGTTCATTTTATTTTTAGCTTTTTTTTACAGTGAAATAATTTGAAGATGTAAATTAACTTCTGAATACTGATCATGCCTATAGATTCTATAGGTTTTATATTATAAAGCATTTCCATTTTAATTAATGTGGTTATTTAAATTTCTTATATGTTTTCCTTTAAAAAATATCTTTAAATGGGGGAAGCTAAGGCAGTTCTCCACTACCACAAATCATCTGTTTGAATTTCCCAAATTTGAAGAAATTCAAGGGATCAGGGCAGCCTGAGTGCCTTGGATAAGCCTCACTCTGGGAAAACCACCTTCTTGAAAGTGATATCGCCTTTGCTGCCACAGTGAGCTGGGCCCTCAGCTTCATTCTAAATCAAGACCCTCCCCCTCCGGCGTGCCCATTGGCCAGTCTGATCTGGGTGCCTCTGGACTGAGACTCCTCTGCTCAGATGGCTCTAGGCTCTATCAGGTCTTCAGCTAAAACTAAGTAGGCACCAAGGTCAGCTTTGAACACCTGATTTCCTTGCCTTTGCATCCCAAGTGCTGGGACTACAGGCATGTGCCACTACACCCAACTTCTCACTGTGAACTGTAGAAAGAGCTGACCCTTCTTAACGAGTATGTGACTATTTGTGTGATTATCTGTTCACTTCCTCCCCACACTGAGCTCTTGAACAAAAGGATCATGTCTGTCTTTTTCACTATTATGCTTTTGGGAAATAAACAAGTGCCTGACACTTAGTAGGTATATGATATGTGTTTATTGAATGAATGGCTAAAAATGGTTGTTGTTGTAAATATAAAATAGTGCAACTCACTTGGGGGGGGGGACTTAAAATGTCCTAGAAGAGAGAGACAGTGTTATGCATTTTCCCTTTGACCCAGTAACCCTACTTCCAGTGTTCTCAACTGAAGGGTCATTGGGAAAACAATACCAGAACGACTTCCACATGAGGTTGCTTGTTCTGAATTATTTGAAACAGCAAAACACTGCAATAATCTAAATGCCCACCATTAGAATATTACCTGAGCAAACTGGAGTCTGTTCACACGATGGGATGCATTGAAAAGAGGCGCGGAGGGTGCAGTGCATGCTATGGCTTCCAGGATGTTCTGGGAAGTGAAGAGCACAGCGTGCAGGGCTGAACACACAGCGCGGTGTCCTATTAAACAGCAGGGTCAGAGAATGCCAGCCTCCACCACTGTGACAAAGTAGCTGGGGCAAAAAATACTTAAAGGAAAGAAAGACTTGTTTTGGCTCAGAGATTCCAGCCCATGGTTGCTGGCCCTGTTGCCTAGAGCCTCTCATGAGGCGGGACACTACCATAAAGCCTGTAGCGCCTGTGATGAGGCGGGACAGTAGAGCATGTAGAGCCTGTGACGAGGCAGGACATTACAGCAGAGCGTGTATGTGGAGCGTACAGTTGCTTGCCTTGTGGGGACCTGTAAACTGAGAGAAGAAATGAAGGCGGGTTTTTCTGTCCCACCAGCTCACTCCCAAATACCCACACAGAGAATTAATCCTGATTGTAAATGTGTGGCTGGTGGTGTAGGCTTATTACTAACTAGCTCTTACAACTTTAATTGACCATATCTCTTTCTTTGTTCTACCGTGTGGCTTGGCACCTTATCTCAGTGTGGCACAGTTCTCTCCTTTGTCTGTCTTGCTCAGAGACTCCTCAGACTCCACCCTTCTTCTCCCCAAGGTCTTCCTGGTCTGGCTCTCCTGCCCAATCTCTTCCTGCCCGGCTATAGGCCAATCAGCTCTTTACTAACCAGTGAGAACAATACATGTTTGCAGTATACAGAGATTGTTCCACATCAAGGAAAGACCAGGGTTCCAATATCCCCAATAACCTAAACTTCCTTCCTGTAGACTCCACTTCCAGATGGTCTCACATGCCCTGTGCCATCAGCTGGACACCAAGCCTTTAAAACATCAGCCTGTGAGGGACGTTTGCGACCCAACCCAAAGCAGAGGGCTATATCTGTGTACACAAACGGTTTATATTCGCAAGAAAAAGGCCCTGTCAGGATAAACAACTGAGCAGAAAGCCATAAAAAGGATTGCTTACAAGGGAAGGAGCCGGGTGACGGAGAGTGATGGAAAATGGAACTCTCTAGATACTTTTATGTGGTTTTGACTTTGGAATCATATAAATATTTAATAGATTCAAAAATAACATTAAATCAAAAGGGAAGGAGGGGGAAAAAAGCAGCCTCTATGGTTTGAAGACACTCTGAAGGGAAGACCTTCAGTGTACAGAGAGCGGGTGATGTAATCACCCAGTGCAAATGGCCGACTCGAGTGGCTTTACCTCATACGTCCTTAAAGGAACGTTTCCGAAGAGAAAAAGAGCTCCAGAGGAGTCTTAAAACTTTGTTTGAAATTCCTACTGTAAGAGAAAAAAAATAGTGTCGCTATTTTTGAAATTTTTATAAAAAAAATCACAGGGTAATATAAATAAGTAATTATGCTAATACTGAAATCTGAGCTCGTCAGTGTGCAAGAAAGGAGATCTGGGGAAAGATCAAAGAGACTAAATCAAACCCTGAAATGTTATATTTGACTTGGAGGGACCAGCAGGCACGCACCATCTTTTGGCTTTCCTGTTTGAAAGTGCATGGATTTTCTGTCTCCCACCCCACAACCTTGAGAAACAGTAAAAATCCAGTCATTGGGCACAGCCTGGGTCAGAATGTTCTCCAAACATCGGGAACCAGGGCTCCTCAGAGGAATGCCTGAGCCCAGGGCTGGGCCAGGAGATAAGCTGTGGAAGCTTGAGAAATCTCACTGGACCAGAAAGTGTGGACACTGGTCAAGGTTGGCAGAGCCACTTGGAAAGGACA
>NC_022016.1:54730056-54737795 GCF_000317375.1 Microtus ochrogaster | reverse complement strand
GCTGGGGAGGACAGAGGACCTAAGGGAGGGGATGCCCACTGGGGAAGATGAAAATGTTAAGTCCATTGAACTACATTGAACATGTAAGTACTCATCTATTCTGGTTTTATTAGCTCCTTCTGAGTTGCTGTGACAAAATTCTTGCTAGAAACAGTTTATGAAAGGAAAGATTTATTTAGACTCATTGTTTTAGAAGGTTACAGTCCATAATTACAAAAAAGCCAGGGAGGAACGGCTGAGCCCATGTGGCGGGAAACGGTGCTGTGCCTAAGCACACCCCTGCTGACCGGAAAGCAGAGTAGATCAGAGCCAAAGTTGGCCTCTAACCTTCAAAGGCCTGGTCCTGGTGGCCTCCTCCTCCTCGTTCTAAAGACTTATTGTTACTATCACCATTAGCATTATTCTTACCATTGCATGTGTGATGTGTCTGTGCATGTGTGTGTGAAGGTCGGAGGTCAATTCCGTGGGGTCAGTTTTCCCTTTCCACTGTCGCTTGGTGTATTGGTTAGTTTTTGTCAGCTTCCCACACACTAAAGTCATACGAGAAGGGATGCCTGTGGACAAGTCGGTGGGACGTGTTCTTAGCTGATGGTTGATGTGGAGGGCTCAGCTCACCACGGTGGGTAGTGCCACACCTGGGCGGGTGGTCCTGGGCAGGTGGTCTCGGGTTGTGTCGAACGCAGGCTGAGCAAGCTATGGAGAGCCAGCCAGTAACGATCATTCCTCCATGGTTCCTGCACTGACTTCCATCAGTGATCAGCGGTGATTGGAGCATGGGAGCCAGATTAACCCTTTCCTCTCCAGTGTCTTTTGATCATGATGGTTATCACAGCCACAGAAAGCAGACGGGGATGCTCACTGGGCTCCAGGGACTGAACTCGGCTTGTCAGGTTTGCCTGGCAAGTGCTCTAGAACATGAGGCTCTCTTGCCAGCTCCTCCTCTTCTTTGAGTGAGTTCATGCGTGAGATGGTCCATGGCGGGTGGGGTACACACGATGTGTGGGTGTGGGCATGTAAAGCCAATGTCATTGCTTAGGGCCCATCCAGCTTGTTTAGTGAGACAAGTTCTCTCATGGACCTGGGGCTTTCCGGTTACTCCAGGAGGCTGGCTGGCTGGCTGGCCGAGGCCAGCTGTCCCTGCCTCCTCAGCACGGGGATTACACGTATGTGTCACTGTCCCAGACTTTTGTACATGGATTCTGGGGACTGAACCTGGCCCTCATGCTTGCAAGACAAGCCATCTCTCTAGGCCTTTAGTGACATATTTCTATCTGTTAGGCCTCACCTTCTAAAAACTCCACTGCCTCCCAATGTTGAGCCACCAGCCAGGAAGCAAGCAGCCAGAACAGGAGGAGTCTTGGGGGACAGTTCAGATTCAAATCAGAACAATACTGATAGAAACATGGGGTGGGGAGTGCCTCAAACCCATCAAATGTCATTATAAATACCACTGGAAGTAACTAGGGCATAGTTCCTCATCTTGAGAATTAGCTATGAGGAAAGAAAGAATCAGGCCTTTAGTCTGTCATTCCTTTGCTATTTCATCTCAACTTGAAAGTTCTGGCTTATGAGGGAAAGATATATATATATATACATTATATGTATATATATACATATACATATACATATATACATGCATATATATATATCCCAGCTAATAAAAGCAGAAGGATTGATAGGACTGAAAAACCACTTTTTTATAGCCTTTAATAAAATAATTGATTCAGGCAATAATCGCTGATGGATGGGGTGATTAATCAGAGAGGTTGGTAAGCTGTGTCCTCTGATTGCATGGACATCTGAGAACTCTGTGTGTCCCTTGAGGTGCTGTGACACACAATGCCCCACCTGTAAAGTGTTTTCCAAACCAGAGACCCTAGGGAGGGGATCTGGGTCCGAGCGGCTTATTGGAGAGAAGCTCCTAAGGCTGAAGGAGAGGGATGGTGATGCCAGGGAGGGCGAAAGCCAACGAAACAATTATCAGGGCTGGGCGGCTCAGTCGTGAAGGGCTCGCTAACGAGCGGGAGGCTCTGGGTTCAGATCGCAGCACACATGTAAATCCCGGTGCAATGGGGTATACCTGTAATCACACCACAGCAGAGGCAGAGACAGGGGACCCCAGCACCTCACCAGCAGTCAACCTAGCTACATGGGTGAGCTTTAGGTTTGGTGAGAGACTCTGGGAGCAAATGAGGAAGACATCCCACATTGACCTCTGGTTCTACATGCTCTCACATGTACACACGCACACGCACACACAAACATGGATACACACACACACAAGTTTTAAAAAATTAACTATTGAGTGGGTCACACTCAGGCAACTGGAACTCAGACTACAGAACATTCCAGAAGCTTCCCCTAGAGAGTTAAGGAGGCTGGGGATTTATCCTCTGGTTCCCACTCTGTCCTTCTCTAAGTGTCCTCCACGGACGCTAACCTCCTAGAACGTCTCAGGACCAGAGAATTCTCCTGAGTGGCAGGTTCAGAACACACATGGAGAGTCTACTGGTGACCTCCAGGACTGGTCAAGGACATGTGGCCAGGCAGTGCCAGAACCACTATGGGGCCGAACCTCAGGCTGAACCTCTAGTTACTGGAAAAACAGGGGGGAGGGAGGAATAAAGCGAAGGGCACCATGAATAATGCAGTAGATGCGTTCTGACGGGGGCATCTTACAGCACGCAGGATCCTCCAACAGGGTGTTCTCTGAGCTGTTCCCACCCAGAGCCCCTGGACTGGATCACAGTGGATGACTCCAGTTCAGGCCTCTACTTCCTGGATTTCCAAACTGCGCCTACTCAGGGTTGAGTGGCTTCCCGGTGAAGCCCTGATACAGAAGAGCTGAGGTCATGGTCAAAGTGGAGCTCAGGCAAGGGGCAAGCGATGGATTCCCCAGCATCTGCAGTGTCTGGACAGAGTTCCACCCACGTGGGTTTGAAAACTCAGTTACTGCAGCCAGGTGCAGCACCTGTCCCCTGAACACCAGAGGGCCCTCACTAAACACAAGCACTTCTTCCTCCCTTCCCCCCTCCCTCCTTCCCTCCCTCCCTCCCTCCCTCCCTCCCTCCCTCCCTTCCCCCCTCCCTCCTTCCCTCCCTCCCTCTTTCCCTACCTTCCCCCCTCCCTCCTTCCCTCCCTCCTTCCCTCCCTCCTTCCTTTCTTCCTTTTTGTTTTTTAAGACAGGGTTTCTCTATGTAGCCCTGACTGTCCTGGAATTAGCTCTGAGACCAGGCTGCCTTACACTGACAGAGATCCTCCTGCCTCTGCCTCTTGAGTGCTTGGATTAAAGGCGTGGGCGACCACAACTGGCGCATAACTGATGTTTGTATTTTTTTCTTTTAATATCAAGTTTTCCTTTCATTCTTTATGCTCATTTTTCTATTGGGTTGAGGATCTTTTTGTTGATTAGTAGGGGCTTTTTCTAAGTTATGGGGCTATTTAACCAGGATAGATTTTACCAGGATCTACCCTGTTGCACCTAGGTCCAGGCTCTGGGGAGATTTTCACTTCCATACTAGGGCTTCTTCTGTGGGTATCAACAACTCTGCCCTCTGCTCAGGGAGGCTGAGTGTTCACAGGCAGATGGGCCCCACAGAAAAGCCTGAGCAGGTAGGTATTGCTCCACAGAAAAGCCTGAGCAGGTAGGTATCGCTCCGCAGATAGTGAAGGGCTCAGTGGTTAGTGTGGCTCTCCCGACAAGGTGGCCACAGCCACAGCGTGGAAGCCGGAAGTGGGAGGAGGGGTGGCCAGGATCCCAGAAGTTCCAGAAGCTCCTGGAGGGGGTTTAGCGACCTCTGAGCACTGATGGCCCCACTTTGAAGTCCTGCAGTGCCCACTCTCTCCTCCCACATCCCTTGACCTCTCTCTGCCAAGGTCGCTGTTCTCACCCACTTCCCTTTTCTCTCCCTGCCCAGTGCCCCACGCACTTTCTTCCCCAGGGGCACACAGTGCTGGCCAATCTCTAGTTAAGGCGTACATTTATCTCCAGCTTTCCCCGGGGCCTTCTCTTTTGATTTCAAGAACATTTTCTTCTCTCAGCCAAAGCAGTCCTTCCGAATCAAAGGCTTCGCCTCTCTCAGCCGCGGTTTCTGATGTGGGCTTCAGTGGACTGGCTGGGAAGTTACCGAAACAATGACAGGGGAATGCTGGCTGTTTCTCTCTCTCTCTCTCTTTTTTT
This sequence comes from Microtus ochrogaster, assembly GCF_000317375.1. NCBI lineage: Eukaryota > Metazoa > Chordata > Mammalia > Rodentia > Cricetidae > Microtus > Microtus ochrogaster. Next base: position 54,733,615 of record NC_022016.1, on the reverse strand, counting down.
TATCATCTCTCTGTAAAAGCTCTAATTCTCCTTGAGGTAAAGTGGAGCCTCTGACTGACGTGAGGAAGCGGGGAAAATGAAAGCCAAATTATTATTATTTCCAGTTGTGCTCTTGCAGCGTTCCGAACGTCTGTGGCGGGCTCGTGTTCCCAACGTGTTTGTCATCTTTTAACGATATTCACAGACACCTCTGTCATTTGCAAGTGAACCATTTTTATGTAGTCAAGTCTAGATGTGTTTCATATTTTTCTTCTAATGCTTTTTTTTTTCTGGGGTTTTGTTTTTTACGTTAGGTTCTTCATATCAAAGGGACTTTGTATGGGTGTGGAGCATGAACTAGAGTTCAGATTTTGTACTTTTCAAATTGTTGGACCATTTATCCTCATGTTTATTAAACAGTATCTTCACCAAGGGGTTGAAATCCTGCACTTTCAGAACATAGATGGATAGATGGAGTTCCTCTTGTCTTATAAATTATTTTTATTTATGGCTTGACCAGTCCCTCATTTTCCCGTGTGTGTGTGTGTGTGTGTGTGTGTGTGTGTGTGCACGCGCAGGCCAGAGGAGGAGGTCACTGTCCTCTGAAGCTCTCTGCTTTATTTCCTCCACAAAGTCTTCTTTGAGGCAATCTCTCCCTGAGGCTAACTTCACTTTTTTTTTTTTTTTCACTTCCAGCTAGGCTAGCTGGACAGCTTTTCCCAGCTATCCTCCTGTCTCTGTCTGACACTCCCAGCTGCTGGGGTTATAAGCACATGTGGCCACTCCCACTTCTTTGTGCACGTTTGAGATCCTGACTCAAGTCTTCATGCTTTTCTAGCGGGCACTCTTACCCACTGCTGACCCATCTCTCCATCCCCAACTCATTTGCACTCAAAAAAAAATATGTTTTTGTTTTTGAGACCGGATTTCTTCACAGAGCCGTGGATTACCTGAAACTCACCATGTAGACCAGGCTGGCCTGGAACTCACAGAGATCGACCTGCTTCTGCCTCTGAGTGATTCACTCAGCTTCTTCCTTTGTGAGGCATGGCGGCACATGCCTGCAATTCTGCCACTCTGGAAGCTGGAGTGAGAGGTGTGCTAAAGAATCTGAGTCAGGCGCATATACTGGGGGCTACATAGTGAGTTTGAGTCCAGTCTGGATTATGTGGCAAACCCTATGTCAAAAACCACAAGAATAGGCTGGGGCGATAGCTCAGTGGGTAAGAGCACTTGTGTGAGGACTGGAGTTCAAACCCTCAGAACCCTCCTAGTCACTTTCTGCTGCTCGGGAGGAAAGGGTTTGTTTGACTCATGTGTCCCTGTCACAGTCCTTATGTGGCATGTCTTCCTGTACACTGTGAATGTGTTGCTCTCATTGGTTGATAAATAAAGCTGCTTTGGCCTATGGCAAGTCAGGATAGAGCCAGGTGGGAAATCCAAGCAGATACAGGAGAAGAAGGGCAGAGCCTGGGAGATGCCAGCAGCTGACCAAGGGGCAACATGCCAGAGCACCACTGGTAAGCTGAGGGCCACATGGAGATACATAGATTCATAGAAGTGGGTAAATTTAAATGTAAGAGCTAACTAGTAATAAGCCTGAGCCACGGATCCAGCATTTATAAGTAATATTAAACCTCTTCTTTGGGAACTGGTGGGCAGGAGAGAAATGCCCAGTTGCCCAGTCCACATCTGAGCTAAGACAGGAACTCAAGGCGGGAACCTGGAGGCAGAAGCTGAAGCAGAGACCATGGAGGGGTGCTGCTTACGAGCTTGCTCCCATGGCTTGCTCAGCCTCCTTTCTTGTAGATCTCAGGTTGGCCTGCCCAGGAGTGGTGCTGCCCACAGTGGGCTGGTCTCTCCCACATCCATCAGTCATCAAGGAAACGCCCTAGATATACCTACAGGACAAGTGGATGGAGGTGATTCTTCTGTCTCAGTTTCCTCTTCCCAGGTGACCCTAGTTCGTGTCAAGTTGGTAAAAGGGACCAGCATGCCATCTGTAGTGTGTAACACACTCCTAGGGCCAGACGGAGATGCTCAAGGGCAGTTAGCCCCTGTGCACAGCCACAAGACAACCGTCGAACAAAGTGGGAGGTGAGGTCACCCTTTAACCTCCACGTGTGCCCGCACTCACACTCCAAAGTGCATACAAACACACGGACATACATTCGACATACAAAATTAAATACAAAGCACACAAAGTAATTGTTTTCTTTCTTGCAGGAGGAGTGCGGAACAGGAGTCAGTATTTAATAGGCATAGCGTTTTCATTTGGTTCTGGAGACGATGGTGCTGATGACCGGCCCCAAGGCATCTGGAATATGCTGAATGATACCGAGTCACACAATTAAAAAGGTTAAAATGTGAATGTTATGTGTGTTTTTCTATAACAGAGCACTGTATTTTTAAATTTTGTTTATTTATTTTTTACATACCAATCCCAATTCCCTCTTCCTTCTCTCCTCCCACTCTCCCTCTTCTCTCCCCGCCTGCTCCCCCATCCCCAGTCCTCAGAGAGGGTAAGGCTTCCCCTGGGAAGTCAACTAAGTCTGTCCCATCACCTTGTTGAGGCAGATCCAACCCCTCCCCGACACACACCCAAGCCTAGGCTGAGCAAGGAATCTCTCCATAGAGAATGGGCTCCACAAAGTCAGTTCATGCATTAGAGTTAGATCCTGGTCCCACTGCCAGTGGCCCCATATACTGCCCAATCCACACTATTGTCACCTGTATTCAGGGGACCTACTTCGGTCCTAGGAGGTCACCTGTTGTCAGTCCTGAGTCAGTGATCTCCCACCCGCTCGGGTCAGCTGATTGTGTGGGTTTCCCCATCACGGTCTCAACCCTTTGTTCATATGATCTCTCCTCCCTCAGAATACTGTATATTTTTCTGGTGTGTTTTATTCTTGTGTATTTTTTTCACTTCCAGATTAACTTGAGAATCAGCTTGTCCTGTTCTATTAAAAGTCCCCTTTGATATCTTTACTGCAGTTACATCAAGTTTATAGATTGCTTTGGGGAGAGCTGACATTTTTATGGCCCTGAACCTTCCCCAAGGTGGAGCGCCTCCCATTGACTGGGATCTCTCTTTATGCCCTTCAGTAAAGCTGCGCAGATTTTCCCTATCAGCATGTCCTTAGCTTTGTGACAGTTTTAGTTGTTTCTGTGATTAGAATCTTGGGTACAGCACAGGGCCTCTTTCTCCAGTGGCTCCAGCCCAGCCCGGGGATGCATGGCTGACTCCACTAGCACCTGGAACAGGAAGCTCCAGGAGACATTTCACCAGGGCCTCCATGAAGTCAGCAGGGGGGTCTGTGACGGTGTCATGACAAAGGGACAGTAGGGTTGGGCTCAGCAGGAAAGGAGCTGGCAAGGTTCAGCGGAGGGGCCTTCTGGAAGGATCTTCTAGGTCAGAGGAACCTGAACGTGTCATCAAAGGGATCACGAAGAGGACAGGACTGAGGTACTGTTGCTTGTTGGACAAGATGCCTCTCAAGCCGTGGCACCATTGTGGCCTCGGAGCCAAGAGATCCTGCCATGCACTGAGTTTCTTGGTTTCTCAGATCCTTACTTTCCT
>NC_022016.1:54720056-54729956 GCF_000317375.1 Microtus ochrogaster | reverse complement strand
AGGCTGGCCTCGAACTCACAGAGATCCGCCTGCCTCTGCCTCCAGAGTGCTGGGATTAAAGGCGTGCGCCACCACCGCCCGGCCAAGGGTGGATGCTAAGAGTAGGTTTCCCTGTCCGCACTGGGCTGTCACTGCCTGAGACAAGGACTGTGTCAGTTGGCGTCATTCCTGGCCAGGGTTCTTGCCGGTCGGTCCCCAGTGGACAGAGGTGGCTCTGAGTCCACAGTCTGGCAAACAACGGGGTTGGTACTGTGTTCCTACTTACTCTTGGGCCAGGTACCTACCCAGTACCCAGTCTGTGCACCCCATGCTGAGCACACGATGATGTGTGGGCAGTGAAAAAAAAAGACTAGATATGGGTCTTCCCCTTCCCCAAAGAGTCCTAACTTATGCTCCAAAAGAAGCCCCCTGCTTCCTTTTGTAGAACACCATGGAATCTTCCGAATGTCTCAGTTTGTTGACAGTAATTTCCGTCCCGCCCAGTCCCACAACCATTCAGTCCCAAAGAAACACACAGAGGCCTACATTAGTTATAAACTGGGTGGCCTATTAGCTCAGGCTTTTTTTTTATTAACTCTTATATCTTATATTAACCCATTATTCTTGTCTGTGTTAGTCATGTGGCTTGGGACCTTTTATCAGTGAGGCATTTTCATCTTCCTCTGTGTCTGGATGACAACTGCAGACTGAGGCTTTCCTCTTCCCAGAATTCTCCTGTTCTGGTTGCCCTGCCTATACTTCCTGCCTGGAATAATAAATGCCTGGAAGCATTTTTATTAAACCAGTACAACTGACAAACCTTTACAGGGTTCAAGACCACTGTCCCACAGCATCAATTTTCATTCTTCTTTCTTTTTATGAGGGCTCTCAGGTAGCCTAGGCTGGTCTCTAACTCACTGTTAGGTCTCCAACCTGGGACAAATGGCTGAGGGGCCTACCTAACACATCAAAGCAGACAGTGTCCGGCCAGGTTCTCCCTGTGTGTCTCAGTCCCACCTATTACCTACCGGGCCCTCCTGGCTGGCATATCCCACCCATTACTCTGACTTTCTCCAGCCCAGGGGTTGGGCTGCCCTCCCCCAGCTGCCCTTCCCTATATAATCCAGCCATTTTGGTTACCCCTCTCCATTTCCCTCCCCCTCTCCTCACATGGCCTAGCTTGGGCTGGTCACGTCCATTCTGGACTCTCCCAGAAATTTCTGCCTCTGGCTGTGCACTCTCTTTTATCTGTGATAAACTATTTATCCCACCACACCCAGGACCAGTTACGTCCTTTCCTCTATTTCCCTTTTCAGCCACTCATTATGTAACCAAGGACGGCCTTGAGCTTCTGAGCCTTCCTGTGCTGGGGATCAAGCCCAGGACTCCATGCATGTTAAACCTGCAGCACCAGAGTTACAGACAAGTGCCATGGGGGTGCTGGGTATCGAACCTGGGTCCTCAGGAAGAGCAGACAGTGCTCTCAACCGCTGAGCCATCTCTCCAAGACCCCTGTTTGTGTTGAGGTACGGGATGGCATGGGACCTCTGCAGGAATGGAGAAGTCGACGATCTGGGAGGATGGGTGCTCCTACTTACATTAGACTTGGAAGCATCCGTGGCATACACTTCTTAGGTGAGATGGGAGTCCCGCTTGCTTAACAGAGCTTTGAAGAGTCCAGAGACATGGTTATAAAGAGCACCCAGGGAGGGAAGCTGCATGATACTCATGTCCCCTACAGCTGCGGCTGGCAGCCTTGCTACATTGTCACAACAGGGCTGTATAGTCCACCCACCCACCTATACAAGTGTGCTGTCCCGCAGCCTACTGCTTGTATGGCAAACCTGCCGGCGTTGCCCCCACACTACAGACCAAGGCTGCCTCCTTTTAATGAAGCGTTTGACGTGGGTAGAGGCTGTTTGTCTCATCCCTTTTAGGAAAATACTCCTCTATGCTTATGGCCCTATCTCTAAAGTCCTGTAAATGATCCAATAGCAAAGTCAAAGATGTTGTGCTTCGAGTCTGTCCCCTCACATCAGTCTCGTAGGTCAAAAAGAGGGAAAGAAGGCCAGGTGTGGGGTCACACAGCTTTAATCACAGCCTTGGTGAGGCAGAGGCAAGTGGATTTCTGTGAGTGAGAAGCCAGCCAGGTGTTGTAGGAGTCAGCCATGATAAGCCAAATATGAACAGATCACCCAAAGGAAGTTCTTTACTTCCAACCATTATCACCTGCCAGAGTTGAACTCAGCCATTGATAAGTTTAATGGAGGCCTGAGTCTCAGCAGTTTACCTTGAAGCAATACCTGGTTGCAGGAAGGATGATAAGATTATCTGAGCACCACCCAAGAACAGCTCATCCAAAGGAAATGCCTAACGTTCCAACTGCTGTAGATAGGATCACCTGCCAGCACACAGTCACCAGGACACCCCTAGGCAAATGTCAGCCAATCAAAACCTCAGAAACCCCTCACCCCACCTTAACTACCATAAAAACCCATCTCTAACTAAGCTGGGGCTCAGTTATTCCAATACTTTGGACATACGGAGAGACTGAGTTTGCAGACTTGCGTAAAATAAAGGCTCTTTGCTTTTACACATGGGACTCAGTCTCTTTGTTAACTTCTGGGGAACTTCGCGGATTTGGGCATAACATTTGGGGGCATAACAGTCTACACGGTGAGTTCCAGGGCAGCCAGGTCTGTTTAGAGAGACATTGTCTCAAATAAAGAAACAAACAATAGAAGTAGAAAGAAAAGTCACAACTGAAAGACAAGGAGGTTCCAGGCCCTGAAGAGCAGAGAGGAGCATTCTAGGCTAGGGGACAAACATGCAAAAAGACCTGAGTCTGGATGGCGATGTTTGGTACCTTTGGAGAGCTGAACATTAGCCAGAGTGATTGGCCTTCCTTAGAACTGTCAGCAAATTGGTGTCCCTCGGGATTTGCAATGGTCCTGCCCTCCATGAGCACAGTGAGTGATAAGTTTTGAATTCCTGGTTAATGGGACTCCGCTGCTGCTGATGCAATAAGCCAATCAAACTGAATTAATAAAGCCAGGTTTAATCTCAGCAAAACACTCCTGGGTGACCCTCTGGAGGGTGGGGGAGGAATCACATAGCAAATATTTCTACCAGGTCTTAAGTAGCCTATAGGCGTGGTCTTGATCAGCCCCAAAGAGGGGTTGACTTTTGGTATACTTACTTAGGCACGGAGTTTGAAGAGGGTGGCTCCAGGGGAGGGGGCCATGGCTCGGTGCCCTGAAGGCGGGGTTGGGAACGGAGCTCCGAGCTGGAGATTCCAAACCCCCCAGACTTTTTGGGTATATATGGATGCCGGTAGGGCATCCACCTAAATAGTGAGTTTAAAGGACCCGATACACACTGTGTTCCTGTTTTCCCTTCCCCAGCCTGTTCATTACATCCCACAGGTCAGGTGACAATCCCAGCTCCACCTGTGTTGCCTGTGGACCCTGTCAGCCGGCCAGTCTCCTCCTCCATCTGTAACACGGAAGTTAAGACTGGCAATTGGAAGATTCAGCCATCAGTAAGTGCAAGGCCGGGGGCAGAAGAGCTTGCCCAGTCATAAGGCACTTGCTGTCACCTGTGAGGACCAAGTTCTACCTTCAGCTCTCACATAAAAAGCTGGGCATGGTGGTGCACAGATGCAATCCCAGCACTGGGCAAGCGGTGACAGGGCCAGTCCTTAGGACTTGCAGACCAGTAGCTGAGCCTGATCAGCGAGCTCCAGGCCCAGGGAGAGATCCTGACTCCAAAAATAGACTGCGTGCCTTCTGAGGCAGGTTGGCCTGTGGCCTCCACGCATGCAAGCCTCCCTTCCTCCCTCCGTTTATCAGATGATCTCGTCACGGCCTGGCTACCCTTCCTCTCACCTTCTTCTCGGTCACAAGCCAACTCACCTCTCACCTTTCTAACACTTGGACACAGGACCCAGCACGTGCTCACATCTTCAGGCATCCATTGCAGAGATCCAGGGATGGACCTTGGACTAAAACTCGGATCACCGTAAGGAAGAAGCTGAGTTCTTCCATCAAAGCCTCGCCATACTGTTCCCCAGGCTCCAGGCTTCCTGCACACCTTCAAACATTTTGCCTTTGGCTTTTACACTCAAACAACAGAACAACAGTTTGGCTGAAAATTAAGTATGCCTACATACACACACGCACGCACATGGGCACACACACGCGCACACACACATGCATTCACACACACACGCACACATACACACACCGACACATGCGTGCATTCACTCACACATGCGTGCGCGCACACACATGCTTGCATACACACACTCACATATGCATGCACACACATACGCGTGCACACTCATACACACAGGACTTTGTAGGTTTTTACATCTAACACGAGATGCTGCTATGACGGAATCCGAGGCCAGCCTGTGGTTTTCCCACTTGCGTGTTGCTTGTTCCTTTTGTTTAGGCGACCAAAGGATTATTTCTTAGATTTACAACCTCATAACTTTTATTACAACCGATTTTCCAGGGTCTTAGTAACTGTTCAATACACCTCTTTTTTCTCTAAAACATGTTCTTTATGTTTTAGAATATTTAATGCTATCTTCCTTGTCTTCTTCAAAGACTTATTATGCATCTATGATCCATGTTAGGTCTTTGTCACCGTAACGACATACCCAATCAATCTTTTATAGAGAAAAGAGATTTATTTATTTCCCAGTTCTGATCAGCATGGCACAGACTCTGGTGAAGGTCCTCCTGGAATATGTCACACCGCTGATACAGCTCTGCTTCCGTGTCACCTCTCTCCCTCTCCTTGTGAAGACACTCGGATCCAGGCTCGGAATTTAACTCACATGACCTAGTCGGGTCCCTTGCCTCAGGCCCCACCTCTGAACACACAGTCAGACTGAGTTTCCAACCTCTTACTAACTCACCACACTGTGGCTTCAACCCCTACGAGTTCATGGGCCTATGTTATTGTCTGTGTCCTGTGCCGCTGTAACAAAGCACACAAATCTGGGTACAGTTTAAAGAAAAGAAGTTGGTTTAGCTCACGTTCTAAAGATCCAAGAGCATGGCACTGGTGTCTGCTGGCTCTGGTGAAGTCATGGTAGGTAACATCTCCGTAGCCAAGCCCCTGTGCAGTGTGGGTTCCGGAACCTTGACTAGAGTCATCGGTGGGATGGAGAAAGGACAGAAACATGCACACACACACACGCACACACATACACACGCATGCACACGCACATGCACACACGCACACAGACACAGTAAAGCCGAGATCAGGTGGGGTTCTGCTGCAACTTCAAAACCTCAGTGGCCTCTGTAGCTGAGCCGTCTCTGGTCTCTGGCTATAAACACCGGGAGGAGGAAGCTGCAGTTGCTAGTCTTTGTAAACACCAGCCTCTGAGCCCTGCCCTCCACAACCCAACTGCCACCCACTAAGCCCCACAGCACCCAACAGTGTTACAGGGCCGGCTGGCCTCCAGCAGGTGTGCAAGGTACTCATAGCTTCCCGGCCACAACAGTCGCTTTCTCTCTCATCAGTTAAACTTAAAACGGTTCAACTTCCTTTTCCCTTCCCCTGGGGGCCCGGATGGAACTCAGAGCCTCCCGTGCAGTGCAGGCCTCTACCACTGGGCTCTTCTTCCAGCCCGCTTCCTCCTGGCTTTCCTGTTTTTCCCATCGCCTTTGCCCTGCGTTTTGGCAGTTTTATTTCGTGCTACTTTTTACGCTGACTTCCATTCTGCAGGCTCTGTCATCTTCCTTCAGCCTTTTCCTGAGCCCTTTGTTATCTTGTTATTATCTCCATGAGCTCTCCCATCAAGCACTTCAATCCAGGCTTTTGTTTTGTTCTTGCACTGGTGTCCTGTGTTTATTTGGTTGGTTGGTTCCTTTTTCCATCTCCTTGCTTGTCTTTGCCCTCCTTGGCTCTCCTATCTGAGATCAGATCCGTAGGTGGTTGGCTGTTGATTGCTAATATTTGTGTGATGTGAACTTTCTCTAGGCAAGCATTGGCAAGAGGTCGTGGTGGGGAGCAGCCAGGGCTATTTTGGGATAGGAGAATTTTTCCTTTCTGTGTGAATTATTTGAGCCTTTGCTTCTCCACATGTAATGACTGCTTGCAACTGAGAACCTTCCTCCTCCCCAAGCTTCAGTTGACTGGGTGTGATTTTTAATTTAATTTAATTTTTTTTAAGATTAAGCAATTTAAACTGTGTGTGTGTGTGTGTGTGTGTGTGTGTGTGTGTGTGTGTGTATTTGAGTGTGTGTCTATGTCTGGCATGGATTTGTGCATGTTAGCATGGTGCCCATGGAGGTCAGAAGAGGATGGTGGATCCTCTGGAGTTATAGGAGATTTTGAGGCACTTGACGTGGTTTCTGGAAACCAAACTTGGTCCTCTTGTAAGATCAGTGTGAGCTCTTCACCCTCAAGCCAGCTCTCTAGCCCCTAGACATGTTTCTTTAGATGCATGTGGATATGTGTGTGCATACGTGTGTGTGTGCGCGCGCGCGCGCACAGGCGTGCACAGGTGTGCATAAAAGAGAACCTTAGATGTCTCCTCAGGAATGGTGTGCGGCTTATCTTTTAAGACGGAGTCTCTTATTGGTCTGGAGCTCACCAATGAGGCTAGACTGACTGGCCAGTGAGCCGCGAGGAGTCTCCTGTCCCCACCTCCCAACTACCGCAATTATAAGCAAGCGCTGCCGTGTCTTGTGTTTTACTGACAGGGCTGTTCTCCCAACCCTAATCGTGCACACACACGCGGGGTGACTGCTTTGTGGAGTCAGTTTCCTTCTCCACATGGATTCCAGGGATCAATATTGGGTCATTGGGCTTTCCCGTTTTGTTTTTTCAAGTCAGGGTTCTCTGTGTTGTCCTGGCTGTCCTGGAACTCACTCTGTAGATCAGGCTGGCCCCCAGCTCACAGAGATCCTCCTGCCTCTGCCTCCCAAGTGCTGGGATTAAAGGTGTGCGTCACCACCGCCTGGTACCACTATGCACGCACCACTGAGCCATTTTACTGGCTCTGTTTCAGGCTGACCTGGAATTCTCTATATAGCTCAGGTTGTCCTTGAATTTACAACAATCCTCCTGCCTCAGACTTCTGAGTGCTGGGATTACAGGTGTGTGCTATCATGCCCGGAATGTGGATGGTTCTTAATCCAGTAGTTCCTCTGTTTGAAAACTGATCAGATCCTGGGAAGCCCCCACACATCACGGGAAGATCCCTGGGGTGGGGGGGTGGGGAAGGGCTGTGCTTTGTGCAGCCAGGTCCCCTCCCATCCTGCTCTGAGAGGGGAATTCCCCACCCTCCTCAGTTTCCTTCAGTGACTTCTCATTGTCTTCCTTGGGGCTACAGGACTGCACTCTGTTGACCTCTCTGGCCTCATTTTCTATGGGCGGCACACTGTCCACACTGACTGACAGCCTTCCCTTCACTTCCTGCCTCAGCTTTACACAGGGCCTCTTCCTGCTTGATCGGACTGATTCACTCCGGGCCTCAGTGGAGGTGAGGGGTGGGTGGGGTTGGAGACAGAGGCTCCAAGCAAGACTCAGCCTCCTGCCAATGTCTCAGGACTACACAGTCAGGACACGCAGGGCTGTGTCCACCTAGGGAGTGACAGACTTCTTCGCTGTGGTGTTGAGAGTGCAAGGCCAGTGTCCACCAACAGTAGCCTTGGGAGCCCCATGGTCGGCTCCCGACACAGAGGCAGAGTGTTCCTGAGTAGACGAGGGCGCGAAGCAAAAACACTGCCAGGCCTCCCACAGGATTTAGTTTCTATCTTTTGTTCCTTTTCTTTTCTTTTTTAGGAACAGGGTCTTACAGTGTAGCCCAGGCCGGCCTCGAACTCATGGTCTCTCTGCCTCAGTTTCCCCGTTTCCTGAGGGCTGTAAACCAATGAAGAGAGACATAGGATGACAGGGGCTGCCTCATAGCATCGTTCTGGCCTAACCACGGTGTTGGAAATGGCAGGCTGTGGCTGTGGCCCTGGGAGATCTCTGAGGGAACAGGGGGACATGGCAGTCTAAAGATGGCATCGGTTTATTTATTTATTTAGAATTGTGTTTTCATCGTGCAAATGGCATTCGGGCAGCAAAAAGCCATGTTTAAGAAGCAGCAAAAGCCACTGCCCCCCTCCCCCACCATCTTCTACATCTGATGTGTTGGGAAGGGCCTTGGACCTGGAGTAGTCCAGTACCAAGACTGTCACCCCTCTGCCGGTTCCTGCCTGGTCACCTCTGGCAGGCTTTACCGTCCATCTCTGTGCCTTGCTGTCTCCCTGACTGACTTCACAAGGCTATAAGGGGGCTGAGGGTATTACCTGAGGCAGTATATCTGTGAACCCTGGGCGGAGAGCTCAGCCGAGGGTGGGCACTCGCTCACTTGGTTTACAGGTTTCTTTCTTTTCTTTTTAACCAAGGTCACTGTTGTCATTTTCTCCCTATTTCCTGTCAAGCTTCCTTCAAGTCCAGGTGAAGATTTTGCACACCGTGGCCATGCTTTAAATGTAGCTTCACCGTTTATCCTTGCTTATAACCAAGACAATAGCTTCGACATTTTCATAATTATTTCGTGGTGGAATAGCACGCCCCTGGATTGATCTGGCCTTATTTATGCAGCTATTCTTTCACTCTTGGACTTTTCTGGTGTTGTGAATGATCTGTGCTGATGGCTGCTCTCCGTGTTTGTAAAGCTTTCGTTTGTACCGCTTGTTCGCTTTCTCTTGAAGCTGGAATGTTCTGCCTTTCCTAGTTGCTGCCTCTGTTTTCTGGAATTGTCTGTTCATGGCCTTGGGGTGGACATATTTTAGCAACTCAGATTTTTCTTCTTTCTCTTTCTCTCTTTCTTTTTTTTTTTTGTTGTATAGAATCTCTCTGTAATGCAAATGCTCAGGTAAATTTTCATTTTAGGGTATATTTCTTTGGTCTTTGTATTTTGAAACAGGATTTCTGTGTAGCCTTGGTTGTTCTGGAACTTGTTCTGTAGACCAGGTTGGCTTCGAACTCAGAGATTCACCTGCTCTGCATCTCAGGTGTTGGAACTAAAGGAATGCAACACCACTGCCCAACCAAAACTGTTCTTAAAATGTCACCCAATATCAGACAATTTGTAGACCGGGCTGGCCTCACAGAGATCTGCCTGCCTGTGCCTCCTGAGTGCTGGGATTACAGGTGTCTATTCCTGTACCTTCCACCTTTCTCTCCCTCCTTCTCTCTTCCCCAGCCCTCTCTTCTCTTTCCTCTCTTTCTTTTCGGGTCTTGTTGATCCCATGCTGGCTTCAAACTTGCCGTGTGGCTGAAGGTGACCTTGAACTTCTGATCCTCTCACCTCTACCTCCTGAGGCCTCCCTTGAAGGGAGTGCACCCACTACACGTGGTTCATGCAGGGCTGGGACCTGGGCCCAGGCCTTTGTGCTGGAAAGATGAACACTTTACTAACTGAGCTACACCCCCAGGCCTAGCTTATGGTTTCGTTTATTGAGTTTATTCAACAGACATTGTGCAGACTTCTGATCTGTGTGGCAGGTGCATGAAGAGGGATGGGGTGACAGACAGGGCAGGTTCTACTTTGCAGAAGGCTAGGGGTACAGCCGTGGAAACCACTGCTGTGCGTCCTGATAAACAGACCCAGAAGAGCAGCTGTGGGGATTATGGGGCTCTGCCAGCCTCCCCCCAAGAACTGGCATGTGTTAGCTCCCCTAAACCTCACAAAAATCCTCTGACTGAACAGTTATTTATTTTTTTTAGCCCTTTTTTTTTTTTTTTTTTTTTTTTTTTCTATGAGGTGAATGGTTACATGGCTTCCCCTAACTCCAATCGCCACTGTTAAGCCAACAGCATTTGAAATCAAGTGGGGGGACTTCAGAGCTTGCCTTCTTTACCTGCTCACCAGCAAGGACAGGTAGCCAGTGGCGGTGGTGG
>NC_022016.1:54718469-54719956 GCF_000317375.1 Microtus ochrogaster | reverse complement strand
CCTCTGACTGAACAGTTATTTATTTTTTTTAGCCTTTTTTTTTTTTTTTTTTTTTTTTTTGTCTATGAGGAGAATGGTTACATGGCTTCCCCAAACTCCAAACGTCACAGCTAAGCCAACAGCATTTGAAATCAAGTGGGGGGACTTCAGAGCTTGCCTTCTTTACCTGCTCACCAGCAAGGACAGGTAGCCAGTGGCGGTGGTGGCAGTGTCAAGAGGGCCTCTGGCTGGCACAGCCTCCAGGGAGCTGAGAAGGGAAACAGCAGAGAGTGTCACAGCAGGCAAGGGACTGGGGAGGAACAGCGTTACCCAAACCCGGAGTGCCACCACGAAGGCACTGAGAGCCTTCCTTTGGGACACTGAGGGGCCAGAGGCCCAGGATCCTGTCAGCTCTATCGTGGCCCACCTTTCAGTTACTGTTGACTCAGCACAGGTTCTGTGAGAGCTACTAGGGACATGGAGGTGAGCAAGACACTAAAGTCCCTCCCTGCCTGTGTAGAGTTCACAGTCCAGTGTTGGAAGAGGCCAGAAGGAAGATGTTTAGAATACTTTTCAATTTATCAATGCTCAGTAAACTCTACGAGTCCTTCCTGGGGCGAGACAGGGCTTGGCAGTTAAGAGCATTGGATACTCTTCCGGGGGACCTGAGGGAGTTCGATTCCCAGAACCCACGTGGTGGCTCACAACAGTCTGTAACTCCACTCCCAGGCCAGATCTGCAGGCATGTATATGAACACGGAGCACAGACATGCATGCAGGCAGAAAGCCATTACACGTGAAATTTTAAAAGATAATTTTTTTTAATATTTAAAAAAAGATATCTTCCTACATTTTGAATTGTTCCTGGGAATTTGAATTCCCCCTTACCAAAGCCCACGCGGCCTCCCTTGCATCTGCATGCAGGTGTGTGGCCTAGACTCCTCCAGTCCCGCCACCCACCTGCGATGTTTTCCGTGTGGATGGTGGGCTGGCGTCTTGGCTGTGGAATCGGCAGTGGCTCTCCCTGGAGTCCCTGCAGTGTTCGACTCGGAGAGATTCTCCAAAGCTGCGTGTCGACCCTGTTACTCTTAACACCCCCAGAACATTCTGCTTAAACCAGCTGCCCACGGCACAAGGAATAAGTGCGCAAAGAAAGAAGGCATCTGTTTAGATACTAGAGGAACGAAGGGGTTGAAAGCTAAGAGCCTGGTCCCACCCACAGAACCCAAACCCATTAGAATGCAGAGAACAGGCCTTCCCACCCTGGTGTTGCCAGGTGGATGCTCTCCGGGTGTGCTCCATCCAGCCCTCCCACCCTGGTGTGCTCCATCCAGCCCTCCCACCCTGGTGTGCTCCATCCAGCCCTCCCACCCTGGTGTGCTCCATCCAGCCCTCCCACCCTGGTGTGCTCTGTCCAGCCCTCCCATCCTGGTGTGCTCCATCCAGCCCTCCCATCCTGGTGTTGCAAGGTGGATGCTCTCCCGGTGTGCTCAGTCCAGCCCTCCCAC
>NC_022016.1:54716261-54718369 GCF_000317375.1 Microtus ochrogaster | reverse complement strand
TCCAGCCCTCCCATCCTGGTGTGCTCCATCCAGCCCTCCCATCCTGGTGTTGCAAGGTGGATGCTCTCCCGGTGTGCTCAGTCCAGCCCTCCCACCCTAAGTTGATCATGGGAGGAACTGGCCGGGAGGAGCCTCTGCTTGTGGGTGCTCAGGCCCAAGCAAGGCTCTGGAACTTTCGCAGGGACTGCTGCTGAATGAACTTTGTCATGTGATCCTGTATCCAGGTCAAGGATCAGAAATGAATGAGGGGCTGGGGTTTGAAGCCCAAAGGACCTGGCCCAGGAAGAAAGGACAAGTAGAGTCAGTTCAAGGCTGTGACCCTGAGCTGAGGCTGTCAGCTCCAGCTTGCCTTGGTGCAGGCTGGCTCAGTGCCCCCCGGGAGCCAGACTTGTGCCCTTGATACCACTGTGCTGACCAGCTGTGGAGAGATAAAGAGGGCATTCTGGCTCTGTTTTAATGAAATCAGATCCATGTCCTGGGGGATAAAGAACTAGGAGAGTGTCAGGGAAGTCCAATGCACAGACGGGTTTGCCACTGGCCCAGGGCCTGTTAGCGGCCTGGGATGCAAGGCTTTTTCTGTCGGTTATATTTCTCTGCATTCCCCAAGGCTGGTGGATCAATAGCTACAAACAGCCAAAATAAATTTCTGTCTCTGTTTCCCATGCCCTCTGATGGAAGGATGGAAAGCTAGAAAATTCAGGCTCAGATCGGGTACTATGACTGCCCACGGATTGGCACCCTGGTGTACAGCACTTTACAGGCTAGAGCTCCGGTACTCGCTCCTTCCTTCCTTCCTTCCTTCCTTCCTTCCTTCCTTCCTTCCTTCCTTCCTCCCTTCCTTCCTTCCTTTGTTTTTTGAGCCTCCCTCTCTCCCTCCTTCCCTCTCTCCTTTCTTTCTTTGCTTCTTCCTTCCTCCTTCTTTTATTTTTTGAGTCAGGGTTTCACTGCATAGCTCTGGCTGTCCTGGAACTCTCTCTGTAGTCCAGCCTGGCCTCACAGAGACCCACTTGCCTCTGCCTCCCGAGTGCTGGGATTAAAGGCGTGCGCCACCACTGCCCGGCTTCCGGTTTCAAAGACCTGGAGGCTGAGGCTAGTAGAGGAGGCACCTGCACCCACCCCACTGGCCTCGAGGCCCCTGGACGTGTCAGTCGTTCTGAGCATTGGCAGTGTCTGCAACTGGACACCACAGCTGTCTCTGTAAGACTTTAAGACAATCCTGAAGCCATTTCTGACCATTCTGAATCCTCTCAGCCTCTGTGCCATAGTGCTTCCCCTCCTCCCCTGGGACCTAACAGCTACACTCGCACGTACTCAGTTCCTGAACAATTACCCATATACGTATGTTTTGGTTCGGTCCCCTGGGAAACGGGGTCAAAATGACCTCTTACCTCATCTGATCTGGCAACAGCTCTCCAGTCAATTATTGGTAATAGCTCTTTCAAATAAGCCAATCAGAATAGTCAAAGAACAACCCCCCTTGCTTCTGTGGCCCCTTCAAAAGTAGACTGTACCAGCTATTCGAGGTCCCTCGGCTTCCCGAATGCTGGGGGACCCTGTCATGTCAGAATTAATAAAATCCTCATGCTTTTGCATCGGCTGTGGTGTGTGAGATGGTCTCTGGGGGTGACTCCTTCTCGGTGTTTGGACGTCAGAGTCCAACATCTCCTGGGAATGGAAGCTGTTCAAGGTCATCCAGCAGGGCTGGACAGAAGCCAGCACGGGGACTGAAGTACCCTTGCCTGGAAAATTTGTCCTCCTGGGCAATCTGGCCTCAGTACTCAGACTGGGGAATCATCGGGGGAGACGCTGGAGTTATCCTAGAAGTCTCTGGAGGAAGGAGAAGGCTCCTTTCGGCTGCAGCACCAAGGGTGTGGATGGTGTCAGTTTTGGACTTTGGAAGGACCCGATCCCCAGGGTGGCTGCTCTATTTTTAGCCTCAAATCCATCAATAAATGGAGCCTGGTGGAGCCAGCTACTCCTGGCTGCCTGCTACCAAGAAGAGGGAGGGGATCATTTATTAAGCGCTACCCGTGAGGGACATCATGTGGTGTCTCGTGAACTATCAGCTTCCGTCTGTACAACCTTGCTGGGGTCACCACGGTAACCCC
>NC_022016.1:54715042-54716135 GCF_000317375.1 Microtus ochrogaster | reverse complement strand
CATCATTCTGTACATGTAAGGAACACCACGGTAACCCCCATCATTCTGCACACATAAGGAACACCATGGTAACCTCATCATTCTGTACATGTAAGGAACACCATGGTAACCCCCATCATTCTGTACACATAAGGAACACCACAGCAACCCCCATCATTCTGTACACATAAGGAATACCACAGCAACCCCATCATTCTGTACACGTTAGGAAATGAAGCTCAAAGAGTTGGTGAAGTTGCTGGAGACCGTGTACCTTACACAGTGAGCCACAATCCAAATGCAGACCACGCTCAGGCCTGTGGGCTCCGAGTCCATGTCCCATGGTCCTCATCATTACCCTAGTGAAATAGGTCCTGGCTAGTGGCAGCCTGGTTTGTGAATAGTCACAGTTCTTAGATGGTCCTGTCACACAGGAGGAGACACTAACTGACCTGAACTTCAGAGTCTCCAGATGGAGGGAGCCTGGTGGTATGAGGCAGAATACCTGCCAACACATATCGGAAACAGGGAACAGTTCAGTGACATTGGGTCAACAGGGAGCAGGCCACGACAAGATCGAGAGAGATCCCCAGGCGGTGGTGGCACACACCTTTAATCCCAGCACTCAGGGAGGCAGAGACAGGTGGATCTCTGTGAACTGGAGGCCAGCCTGCGCTATAGAGTGAGTTCCAGGATAATCAAAGCTACACTAAGAAACCCTGTCTCAAATAAAATAAAATAAAGAGAGAGAGAGAGCAAGAGAGAGAGAGAGAGCAGATTGAACGACCTGGGGAGACAGCTGCTGGACATGAATTCAGATACCTGGAGCTCACTGGTCAGTGAATCTAACTGAATCAGGGAGCTCCTGGGTCGGCAAGAGACCCTGTCTCAAAGAATATGATCGACAATGATTCAGGAAGACACCTGATTTCTCTATAGGAACGGCACACACATGCACATGAGCACACACACACATATATACACAGCAGATCTTGAACACAAGGCAGCTATCGACTCTGCTCTTTATGCGGAGTGTCTGCAGGGAAGGGATTTGAGGGGAAGACGGAAGAGAAGTTGGGGCTTCTGGGAATGACAACAACAGCAGTTTACTAAC
>NC_022016.1:54707866-54714680 GCF_000317375.1 Microtus ochrogaster | reverse complement strand
AGGGGTGTGTTACAGGTGACAGATGTCCTCAAAGGACATCCAGGAAGGGGTGTGTTACAGGTGACAGATGTCCTCAAGGGACATCCAGGAAGGGGCGTGTGACAGGTGACAGATGTCCTCAAGGGACATCCAGGAAGGAGGGCAATAGAGCAGAAGTGACTGAGAGGCCAATTCTGCTATCTACCTTCTATCTCTGTCTCTCTGTCTCTCTGTCTCTCTCTCTCTCTTTCTCTCTCAGCAGAATCTCACGTAGCCCAGGTTCGCCTCAAGCTCTTGTATAGCCAAGGGTGACCTTGAACTCCTGATCCTCCTCATGCCACATCCTGTGCTATTACACACAATTTGTACGGAGCTGTGGATCAGACTCAGGGCTTCATGCATGCTAGGTGAGCATTCTACCCACTGGGCCACACCACCAGCTCTTGTTTCACACCCTCAGAGGGAGGCAGTTACAAAAGGTTCCCTGGGGCTGGGATGGAGGAAAGACTCAGCAGGGGAAAGGGGCCATTTCTGCAAGGGTGAGCAGGAGGGGAAAGGGCAAGGTCTGCAGTCCCAGCTCTGAAGTCCACCGAGGTACAGCCAGAGGGCAGGAATCAGAGCCGATGGCAAGCGGAAGAGTGGGTGGAGAGAACCAGTCTTCTCAACTATATTCAACATGAGGGGGACATGGAAGGTCTCTGTGGAGGTAGGGAATCGCTCTCTGTCTCTGCCTCTCACACACAGGACAATGCACAAATATCAAAGAGATTAGAGTGAGCAAAACAGATTTTTTTTTAAAAAAAAATTTGCTTTGTTTTTTGAAACAATTTATATAGCCCACGCTGGCCTCAAACCTACTATGTTGTTGAAGATGACCTTGAATGTCTGAGCCTCCGGCCTCCTCCTGGGTGTTGGGTTTGCAGGCATGAACCATTGTAACCAATTTATGAAGTGCGGGAGAGCAAACTCAAAGCATCATGCATGCTAGGCAAATCCTATGCTCTGCCAAATGAGCTATAGCTCCAGCCCCCAAACTGAATTACTTTCAACACAAAATACAGTTGCATCTCTAGTCCACACTGAGATAAATCACTGAATGCTGTAACCGAGGAATTCGGATAGAATTTGCCTGTGAAATTCCTGATGATACATGGAGCTTCTGCACCTGTGGGAAGTGGGACACAGATCTCCGTTGTGGAAGACTGTGGCCTTGTATGATGGCTTCCCCATCAGAGTTCACAGCAGCCAGGGGCAGGAGAAGTGGAGCAGGCTGGCAAGGTGATCCAGGTTGCTGTCAACAGTGATGTCCTGTTGATGTCAAGTGTGTCCTTGTCAGCCTTGGTCAGGGTGCCAGTAGCACTTGGCAGTCTTGGAAAAGGGCCACTTGTTGTGTGCGTACACAGAGCCACCTGCAGTTCCTTCTGCTGTCTGTGACTGCCAATGTCCTTGCAGGATGAGGACCCTCCAAGTCCCTGGCTGTGTCCTCACTCGCTATAAACCCAGAGGCACAAAGAGTCCGGTCCCTTCACTGCTGCCCAGGACAGAGGCGCAGCCATGTGTGTGACCTCTCCAAAGGACCCTGCTAAGAGGACAGCATTGCCCTGTGATCTGTAGTTATGGGGTTGACAGTGTCCAGTTGCAGCTGGCGTGACCTTGAGTGCAAAGGAGCCACTGTGTCTAGAGAGTCCCCAAGGAGCCAGAGGGACGGTGCCACCTTGTTGGTCTCAGAGGTTCCTGGGTGCAGTTATGTCTGACTGTAGGTAGAGAGCTGAGCCTTGGGATACAGGACCTTTGGATAGGGGCTTCCAAGGTCTGTTCTTGGTTTTCTAGTTCATGAGTTTGACCACTGTGAACACATCTGTCAGCAACTGAGGGAGCCTGGGCGTGTGGTCATCTCACTCTCAGCTGGGGTTTCTGTCTGTGGTGGCTTGAATAAGAATGCACCCCACAGGCTCACAGATGTGTGACCTTGCTGGAGGAAGTGTGTTACTGAGGGTGTGCTTGGCCCAGGCCTTGGCCCAGACCCAGACTCAGTCTCGTTTTCCTCTGCCTGTGGCTCAGGATGTGGCTCTCAGCTACTGCTCCAGTGCCATGCTGGCTACTGTGCCCTCTGCCATGATAATAATGGACTCTGAACTGTAAGCAAGTCCTCAGTTATGTGCTTTTCTTCATAAGAAAGGTCATGGTGTCCTTTGGCAGCAACAGAACAGTCTCTAAGACATAAGACAGAGCGGGGTATTGACGTGGCAGGGCTGACCATGTTGTTTACTGTCAAAATACGGACTTCGACTTAGGAAAGCAGTTGACCACTTTAAGTAGGTGTAAAAGGCCATACCAGTAGGAGCACAGAAGACAGTAGTCTTCCATGTAGATTATGACAGCCCATATCAAGACGTTTCATAGGGGAAGAATATTACTAAGTGTTCTAGAGATCTTTCTTGTGATATTTTGGCCAAGAATGTGGCTGCTTTCTGCCCTTGTCAAAAAGAAAAAAATCTGCCAGAGGCTAAATTGAAGAGTTTTTGATTAATGATTGCATTGGCTGAGGAGATTTCAAGACAGCTTAGTATTGACTCTGTTGTGTGGTTATTAGTATCACACTTATGCAGAGCTATAATGAAAAGGAGCAAGCTGGACAAAAAGAAATACAAAATGTGCATTTTGAGGAGAAAAAGAACTCCAGGAAGTGTCTTAAGTGTAAGTGAATCCTGTGGTGGGGTGATAGGAAGTTTGAGGAAAACCCTGAAGCTAAAGGGATTAAAAGGAGGTGACCTCAGAACAAGACCCCACCCAGTTAAGGTTCCAACCTGTGAGAAAGAGTCAAGGGGAAGCTTAAGCTGTGGAGGACACCATCAACAACGGAAAGCTGATGCAGATGTAATTTAAGGAGGGGACCAAGTTCCAGCCCCATCAAGCAGCAGAACTTGGCCGCTTTAGCCAATAATTTAGGATCAAAAATACAAGAAAGGGATTGTGGGATCCTCCTCCATGGCTAAGGAAAGCTGCTAAGGATAGGCATGTGTGTGTGTGTGTGTGTGTGTGTTGGGGGCGTGTCTCTTCATGGAGGCCGGGAGAGGCCACTGCATGGAGCTGTGGAGGTGGAGGCCTGACTGTGTTAGAGACCCTAGGATGTTAGAGCTGCTGGAGCCATGGGATACCTGTTGAGGAGCGCTGCAGACGGGGTGTGGAACCGCCCAAGAGACAGAAGTGTGCCGCCGTCCACAAAGCTGAAAGGAGTTGGCGAGCTGAAGAGCATTTGACATCAGACACAGAAGTGCAGTTGGAGCTTGCCCTGCTAGATCTCAGACTAGCTTTGCTTCAGTATCTCCTCACCCTGCTCCCTCCCTCACTTTAGAATGGTAATGTATGTTCTGTGCCACTGTATGTTGGAAGTGTGTGATTTGCTCTTTGATTTTGATTTACAGGGGGTTACCGTTAAGGGATTTTCTTTTTTTTTTTTTAAAGATTTTATTTATTCATTATGTATACAATATTCTGTCTGTATGTTCGCCTGCATGCCAGAAGAGGGCACCAGATCTTAGTATGTATGGTTGTGAGCCACCATGTGGTTGCTGGGATTTGAACTCAGGACCTCTGGAAGAGCAGCCAGTGCTCTTAACCGCTGAGCCATCTCTCCAGCCCAAGGGATTTTCTTGAGACTCAGAAGAAACTTTGAACTTTGTAGCAGCCTTGAGACTGAAGGCTATGGGGACTTTAAAGCAGGACTGAATGAATTTTGCATTATGGTGTGGGGATCGGGGGTAGAATGTGGTGGTTTGAGTAAGAATGGCCCCTATAGGCTCGTATAGGTGCAGCCTTGTCCTATAGGCTCCTATAGGTGCTGCCTTGTTGAAAGAAGTGTATCTTTGGGGGTGGGCTTTGAGGTTTCAAAAGCTCACACCCAACCCCAGGCCCAGGCTCAGTCTGTCTATCTGTCTGTCTACGTGCTCTCTCCCTCTCTCTGTCTTTGGCTTGCACCCCTGTTCCACACATTCCCCCTCAATTCGCTGATGTTCCCGTCTCCCTGACCTGCCTGGCTACTTCTCCTACAGTCACCAATAAGCTAGGACCTCAGGATGGGACCGTCCTTAGTCTTCACTTCCAGGTCCTTAATGCCCCATTGTTATTTAACAGAAACTACTTGGAAACATAAAATTTATTTCAGCTTCTGTAAGATGGGCCTGGCGGCACTCACCTTTACTCCCCCCACTCAGAAGGCAGAGGCAGGCAAATCTCTGTGAGGCCAGCCTGGTCTACCAAGTGAGTTCCAGAATAGTTAGATCTACACAGTAAGACCCTGTCTCAGAACAATTTTTGTTTAATTTTTACTTCTAAATTTAAAAGAAATACAGCAAAAAAAAAAAAAAACAGTGAGAGGTGTTTATGGCAGGGGAGGAAGAGGTATAAAGAGAAAGAGGGGTTTTGTAGAAGGAGAGAGAGAGAGAACGCACCGAACACGCCAGAAATTGTATAAGCCTGGGGATGCCAGGGGTCCAGAAGGCGTGAACTCCCTGCGGACAGAGTGCAAATTGGCACAGTCATTTGAGAGCAGAGTTGGGTTTAGTTAGGTCAATCATTCATCATTGCCAACTGGCAGCTGCCTCTGGAGCCAGTGTTGCCCTCCCTCATCTTCCCTATAGTTTAAGAAGAGCATGAGCTGTTACACAGCACACTGCATACGCAGACACAGAAACACAAATGCATATAATTGAAGATAAAGTAAATCTTAAAAAAGATATACTTCTAGTATGCCTACACAGCAGAAGAGGGCATCAGATCCCACTGTAGATGGTTGTGAGCCAACATGTGGGTGCTGGGAATTGAACTCAGGACCTCGGGAAGAACAGTCAGCACTCTTAACCTCTGAACCATCTCTCCAGTGCCCCCAAAATGAAGTAAATCATAATGAAAGAAAGAAAGAAAGAAAGAAAGAAAGGTAGGAAGGAAAGAAAGAAAGAAAGAAAGAAAGAAAAAAGAAAGAAAGAAAGAAGGAAAGGAAGGAAGAAAGATTTGCTAAGTGAGGTGGCACATGCCTTTAATTCCAGCACTCAGGAAGTAGAGGTACAAAGAACTTTGTGACATCGAGAGCAGCCTGGTTTATGCAGTCAGTTCTAGGATAGCAAGGGCTACGTAGAGATTCTGTTTCAAAATAAATAAAAATTAATCAATCAGAATAAATTTTAAAAATTTTATGTCATATGTATTAATTGTGGAACAATAGAAAATATAGAAAGCAAAAGCAGAACTTTAGGAAGAGCCGGGCAGCACGGAGCCATCTGTCCCTCTGGACACGGCCTTCCGCTGTTTTCTTGTGTTTGACATCACAGAATGCCACTTGAAACAGTCTTTGAAATCCTACCCCTCTCATCTTAATACTCTTAAAATAGTAACTTGGCTGTGACCAAGTCTGGAAAACACGCTATCCGTGATGAAGGTTTATGCACTGGTAGCTGTCACACGCCCCAGGAGGACGTGACAGAAGACACCTCCCCTCAGCAGCACTCTGAAAACGGCCTAACATCAACTTAAGCAGGAGAAAGCCATTCGAGGAACCCCAGCTGATAAGCCCTGGACAGGGGTACCCTGTCAAAAACTGTCATGATGGTGAAAAGGAGGAATGACTGGGACACTTCAGAACAGGAGAGAGGAGGAGATTAAGTGCACTCTGCCACCCTGCACGCGCTGGAGCCCGGGACCCAAAGGACAGAGGGGATTCAGAGATCAGCAGATAGCTTTCCACCGTGGCTGGCCGCTTGGTTGTGGCCTGTGTTCCTCCATAACACACGGTGCCAATGAGCAGGGAGAAGGCAAGGCGTGCACGGAGCGTCTAGAAATATATACATTTGCACGTTTTCCTTTATCCAAGCTGGAAATTATGCTGAAATATATGAGCTTTTAGGACGAACAATATCCTTGGGTTCCAAGTATTTCTTTTTTTAAGTATGGTTTCGTATGCTTCTAAAAAATGGTTATGAAATACCTAAAGCAGGAATTAACAAACATAAATCCAGAATTTTAATGTGAGATTTAAAAATACCCCCCATTGACGTGGGGTATTTTTAACCCATGACTGATATTTAAAAATACCCCACTGAGGGCCTAGAGAGAGTACTTGCCTAGCACGCCTGAAACCCTGACTCCGTGCCTGGCGCTGCATAAACCCAGGTGTGGTGGTCCAGACCTGGGGTCCCTGCACCCTGGAGATTAGAAACTTAAAGTTACCCCTGGCTACTCACTGATTTCTAGGCCCAGCCTGAAATTCATGAGGCTCTGTCTCAAACAAACAAATAAAAAATACAACGAGAGAGAAATCGATAGATTAATTAGATGAAAAATATTTTCAAATATTGCTGCCATTCTCCTATCCCAGCGTGCCGTCCCACTCTCTCCAAGGATGGGACGTGGAAGTGGCTTCCCAGAGTCCCTTGCAGCTGATATTTTATTTATTCGTATCTATTTCATTTGGGATAGGGCCTCATACATAGGCTGTCCTCTGAACTCAAAGGGTTCTTGAGCTGCCTTCACGCTTTCTTTCTTTTATTTAAAAAAAATTTTTTGAGACAGGTCTCCCCACGTAGCCTTAGCTTTTCTGGAACCTACAGTAAAGCCAGGCTAACCACAAAGCCACAGAGATCTGCCTGCCTCTGCCTCTTGGGATTAAAAGTGTGTGCCACCATGCCCAATAAATGCAATTTTTAAAATTTATTTATTTACTTATTATGTATACAATATTCTGTTTGTGTATATGCCTGCAGGCCAGAAGAGGGCACCAGACCTCATTACAGATGGTTGTGAGCCACCATGTGGTTGCTGGGAATTGAACTCAGGACCTTTG
>NC_022016.1:54693972-54707766 GCF_000317375.1 Microtus ochrogaster | reverse complement strand
TGGAAGAGCAGGCAATGCTCTTAACTTCTGAGCCATCTCTCCAGCCCCTAAATGCAATTTTTAAAAATTAAAAAATACACCAAAAAAAAAAAAAAAGAGGGAGGGGGGAAGAATGGTAGATGACACCACGGCAAGTGGGAATAAACACTATAACAATTCAGAAACCAAGTATAATGGCAATGAGACTGTTGCCCAGTTAGGAAATATTAGGCAAAATATAGACCACAAAGAAAACCCCCAAAGTTTCCCAGAGTGGAGGGCTGAGAAAAAGAGAGGAAGTTAAATCTTTCTATTTCTAGATGTTCTATTGGGCTGGAAGGCACACGTGCATCTAGATACATTGTATTCCAGACAACATTAAAATAACTAGCTAGCAAAATTAGCAGCTTTGAGTCTATCAACCCCTTAGGTCCCCGACACCTCCCCCACTCTGTTTACGTTCTCAGGCAGCTTTCAAGATCCAGGGGGCCTGGGACTCCTTTGCCCACGCACCAGGCCACGTTGCTGGGAGTCAGAGTGATTGGCACCTCCTCCCAGAAGCCCTCGACGAGGAGCGAGTGCCCCCTGCTGGAAAACAACACCAGTACCCCTAGCGAGCTGCAGCTGCTCACTACCAGGCCCCGCCCCGCTCCCCACCCCCACCTCCACCCCTACTCCAGCTTGGCGTCAAGGACCCGCTCCCCCGCATCACATGCTCCCCCTCATCCCCCTCGGCTCTCAGGAGTGGGTGGAGAGGGAGCTCTCGCACTTCAAGCTTGAGCGGCTGGAGTTTTAGTTAGGCCTGGGGGATTCAGGTTGAGGTTTAGAGGAGTCGGGTGTAGGGGCGATGGGTTTTTGCTCCATTGTCGAGTTTTGAGCTAGGTTTTTCAGGGAGAAATCCTCTCTTTTGTGCTGTGTGCTCCTCGGCAGTCCCTGAATTAGGTAGGATGAAGTAAGATACTAAACAGTGTCATTGATAAGTAGTGATTTTTACCCTATCCTGTTTAAGCAGATGTGGAGAAACCTCAGAGGATCTGGTCGCCCTATCTGAGGGCCACCTTCTCCCCCTGGATCCCTTCCCTCCTGCAGGGCGGTGAAGTAGGGCACTTCTAAGAGGTGAGGTTGCTAGCCAGACTATCACAGAGGACCCCGTTCAGGCTCCAGGTCTCTCTGCACGACTTCTTGGCTACCTGAAGCTTCAGAAATCTTTGCCGTCATTGGTCTTCCCAGATAGCAATCACTGGTCTTCCCAGATAGCAATCACTGGTCTTTCCAGATAGCGTGGTGGTCTGCACCCAGGGGCCAGCAGGGATGGAAGGGGCCATGGTTGAAGGAATGGGTTTCCCAGAGGATGATGGAAGAGTCCCTACACTCATTAGGGAGGGGTACAGTGGAAGGGGCTCGCACCCTCGGAGGGTCCGGAGGAAACCCAAGAAGTGTGGCATCTGTCCCCCGGATGAAGAGGAGGCCGACTTTTTCTTCAGGCTTGGTCAGAGCCTTGATGGGTACTGTTGGTCTATGCAAGGTCCTCCCCAGAGTACGTCTCTGGAGTCGCCTGCAGGTCCCCAAAAGCTTATATCTTCCAAGGACACCGGGCCTGGAGAGTCAGGTGGAAGTTGGGTAGACTGCACCCAAGAGGCTGAGCTTGAACGCATGCTCTTTCCTAAGGATGCGGCTCAGTCAGGCAGCCCTGATCACTTGTTTGGATTCCAAGGGCTCTTTGGAGATGAGTCCCTGAGTCTGGTCACACAGGACCCTCTCCAGAGTCCAGCCTTGTACCCAGGGCTGCTGACTGAGGATTCTACAGAACAGCAGGAAACACAGCCCATGTCTGTGGTTGGCATCTCTGACACTCCACCTGACCTGGAGGGGCCCGAGGGCAAGGCCCTGCCAGTGTCCGGGCTGAGGCTGGGGCAAGGACTTGCTGCTCCAGCTGAGCCCTTGGGTGGTCTCAGTGGTACATCCCTGGAGCAGAGAAGACCCGAGCATGCGAGAAAACGGCGATTGATGGGTCCAGTGCCCTGTGCCCAAAAGCCACGTATGGATGGCTCCAGCCAGGATCACCGGGAAAGAGGTTGCCCTGGAGTGGTAAGTTGAGCCTGAGAGTTAGCATAGGCTAGCTCCTGTTCTCTCCTCCAGGCCACGACACTTAACAGAGGTAAACTCTTATTTTCTTAGTGAATTTTCTCTCATACTGGTGCTGTTTGGTTTGCTGGGGATTGAATCCAGGACCTCAGACAGACTAGGCAGACTCTCTACGTATGACCAAGCTATATACCCAATCCCCCTTTAATATTTTAGTTTGATAGAGGGTCTCACCAAATTACCTAGGCTGTCTTTGAACTCACTGTAGCCTCTACTAGCTTTGAACTTTGGATGCTAATGCTTCAGTCTCTCAAATTCTGGGATTACAGGTGTGTGCCACCGTAGCCAGCTTCCCAGATGGTGCAAACTGAAATTCTGGAGTCAGGAAAGGAAAAAATAAACTATATTACTGAGTTCCTATGACAGCCATTATCTTTTAGAGGCAACAAGTCCTGGGTTCTAATCTTGCTTCAGCCTACGTCCTGGAGGTGGAGTACCTGCCACTAGTTTTCATAAATTTTCTCTCGTTTAAAAATAGGAACCATGATACTCTGGGTGAGTAGGTTGTCATAATTAGGGTTTCCTCTTGCTGTGAAGAGACACCATCCATGACCACGGCAACTCTTATTGTGTGTGTATGTATGTCTGTGTGAGGGTGCCAGATCCCCTGGAATAGGAGTTAGAGGCAGTTGTGAGCTGCCATGTGGCTGCTGAGAATTGAACGCAGGTCCTCTGGAATTGCAGCCAGTGCTCTTAACCACTGAGCTGTCTCTCCATCCCCCCCAAGGCAACTCTTATAAAGAAAACATTTCATTGAGGTGGCTCGCTTACAGTTTCAGAGGTTCTGTCCGTTATAATCATTCTGGGAACATGGCGGCATGCAGACAGACAGTGCCGGAGCCCAGAGTGCCACATCTTGCAGGCAACAGGAAGTCAACAGAGTGTCACACTGAGGGAAGCTTGAGCAAAAGAGGCCTCAAAGTCCAGCTCCACAATGATACACTTCTTCCAACAAGGCCACACCTCCTAATAGTGCCGCTCCCTTTGGTGGCCCTTTCGAGATAGGAATTAGCCCCACTTTACCAGGTGGGGAAGCTGAGGCTCAGGGAAGTTTAACACACTTCTCTAGACACACACAGGGATGGTTGGTGCTCAACCGTGCTCCCTCTCTTCACTATTTCTCTTTGTATGCATTGTCTGTTTAATTATGATACTAATTTTGCTAATAATTATGTCTGTCTAATGTCTATAAGCCTGGGGTGGAAGATGGCGTTTTCCCCACATAGTTGATGGTTTTTACATTTATTGAATGTGTTGTTATGTGCTGGATGTTATTGAAATAATTATACAAAGCATAGAGAGGGAAGGAAATGACCCGTGAGGGGTCACAAACCCAGGTAGCTTGTCTTGTGGGCTTGAGGTGCCGCCTGCTCCTGCACTTCCGGTATTACCACTCTGGGTGCTGAGGGGTGCGTACCTGATCTGCAGTCTTGGTAACAACCTTGGAGGCAGACACGGATACTATATATACCCATTGCACTGATGTGGTCACAAAGGCTTGAAGAGATCAAATGACTGATCAAGCTCCAATAGCTCATTCCTAAGATTGAGGCTGGAGGCAATGAGCTGCCGGTGCGTTTCTCCCTATTTGTACGGTAATTGGACCCCAACACTATGACATTTTTCATGCCGGCATCCTATTTTGGCATTTGTGGTAGTAAGTCAAGGTCTTGGGTAGCCCAAGCTAGCCTCAAACTCCCTGTGTAGCCAAGGCTAGCCTGAATTCCTGACCTTCTAACCTCCACCTCCTGCACGGTGGGATTGTAGGCATGTTTCACTATACCCGAACGAAACCGCTGATCTGTTTTGTTGTTTAGACTGTTTTATTATTTACTTCGCATACGTGTTTGTGTAAGGGTGTGTGCACATGAGCGTAGGATCCAAAGGAGGCCAGAAGAGACCTTTGGAATTACAAGTGGTTGTGAACTTTGAAATGGGTGCTGGGAACCAGACTTAGATCCTCTGAAGAACAGCGGGCACACTCATCTACCAGGTACAAAGTTCTAGGTTCACCACCGGGGAACACTATCTAAATAGAGTATAGTGGGGTACACCTGTAATTCCAGTACCTGGGAGGTTGTGGGAAGAGGATCAGGAGTTGAAGGTTAGCCTTGGCTGCAGGGGGAGTCGGAAGCCAGCCTGGGAAGTGTGAGAGACCTTGTCTCGAACAACAAAACCAAACCCAGAGCTGTAGAAGTGGCTTTGCGGGTGAGAACGCTGCTGTGTGAGCATGGAGCTGAGTATGGGCAGGCATGCCTGTGTCCCCGAGCGGTGGGGATGGGCAGGAGGCTCGCTGGGGCTTGCTGGAGACTGTAGCCTACATCCAGGTCCAGGGGGAGACCTCGTCTCAGGAATAAGGCGAAGGGGTGATAGAGGGCAATGTTCTGCACCCTCCTCTGGCCTCTGAGGGTGCAGATGCTCGCTCACCCTCCCCCCACGTGTGCATATACTACACACAGAAAATTGATACCGAACATTTATTAGTAGAGTCAGAAGTTTCTTTGAGTGCCTCTGAGACCAGCTATCCTCGTTGGAAAGTGACAAATATTTGAGTCTTGTGTCCTTCAGGCTCCTTTTCCTGAGTGTCTGTACAGATGTGAACATTTGGTAGTGACCCTTTTGCGTGTGAGCAGGAGCTCAGACTGCGTGGTGTGGGTTTTGTTTTGAGGCTCTGTCATTTGAACCCGAGCCTTTCCAGGCTGGTGCACACTGTTCTGCATGAGTTCTGCCTTTCCTGACCCTGCGTCAGAGCCATCGATAGCTCTGTCACGGCCATGGGCACTGAGAAGAGAGGATGGGCAGGGACTTCCTTTTCTCACTTCCAGCCACTGGAGGGTACTGAGAGCTGCCACTCAGCCCCGCTTTGCCTGATGACCCAAGCAAGTGCTTTAGCCTTCCGGGATGTCACTCTTTTCTTTGGAGCCCGTGGGTATTAATAATACTTACCTTGTGGGGTGGTGGCGAGGAGTCAGTACGATGACACATTTGGCATTTAACTCGATGCTTGTCACGAGAAAGCTGCTCCAGGATGTTCCTGAAATACACAGTTCTGTTGTGCCGCAAAGGATGCTGGGGTGAGGTTCCTGGTATGTTGGGCTTCTCCCTGCTTCAGACAACTTGCTTGGATTGGACTCCAGGACTGGCATGGCTAGGGCTCCAGTGCTTTCAGGGCAGCTTGTTGGAATGCAGCAGCGTAACCAGGTCTCCTGCCTGACTGGATACAGCCCACAACTGCGTGATGCTCCCAGCCCCATCCTTGATACTGCGGCATAGCCTGTCATCCCACAGCTGCCCAAACAACCCGTTTCCATGGAAACTAGTGCCAGCTGCAGGAGAAGAATTGGGGCTGGGTTGTGACAGGGACAGGCAGTGGGTGGTTAAGGACAAGGCTGAGTGGGGTGTGGACAAGCATGGGCACTGAGCCCAGCGAGTCATCTGCCAGAGCCCCTGGGGGACCCAAAACTTTTTCCTGGAGGTTGCCTGGGTGGAAGCAGGGGCAGACTGAAGAGTTCCAAGGTCAGGCTCTCAGTACACAGAAACTCCAGGTGGAGACTTTTCTGAGTTATAGTTACCTTCTCTGTGAGAGAGATCCATCCCCTCAGACCGAAGACCACTGAGCTCTGACAGGAGAGTTAGGCCACATTGTGTTCTTCTGCCTTGAAACTGAAGGTCTTGGAGGGGGCAGGGACAGGGAGGAGGGTGTCAGGATGCCATTCTCCTCTCGGTTTGTCGCTCTGCAGTCTGTAGAGAGGTCAGGAGCTGCTCTGGAAATGGAGTAGAAGGGGATATGGGGAGGGCGGCCCTGCCAGTTCGTCCTCGTCCCTTGGGATGCTCACCGTAGCTCCTCTGGCCTGACCCAGACACCCTCGCACAAGGTCCAGTCCAGAGATGCTAAGTGTCAGGAGGCAGGGAGGGAGGAGAGAGTGTGCCCAGTGGATGACCTAAGAATAGCTTGTTTATCTGGGAATGTAGCTCAGGAGTAGAGTCCTGGTCTAGCGTGCACAAGGCCCTGGGTTCAATTCCCAGTTCTGCAGTCAACCAACCACCAATTTCTCTCTCCCTTCCTCAGTTCAGCTTTTCGTGTGTATTTGTGATACAGAGCCTCGTGTATTGTATCCCAGGCTGGCCTCAAATACGCTATGGAGCCAAGAATGACTTTGAACTTCTGAGCCTCCTTCTGGGATTACAGGCCTGTGTACCAAGTCTGGTTTGTCAGGTGCTGTGGACTGAACCTAAGGTTTTTTGGGAGCTGAGCAAACACTCTACCAGCCAAGCTGCCCCCCAGCCCCCGGTTCTTTTTATTAGTGAATTTCTTTGCTCTGTCGGGAGCTTCACACACATCATCCCATTTAATCCGCACAGAAGCATGAGAAGCCACCGTTAATCTCCCCATTCGACTGACAGAGGAAAATTGGCTTTTGGAGGTTATTGACTCCCTCAGGCTAACATGACCACAAGGGGTGGAGCCTGTGCAAGGTCAGAAGCTGGCAAAGGCCTGGATCAAGGGTTTGGATGTCTAAGGGATCTTATTGTAATTTGTGGAATGATTGAAGCAGAGTGGAGGTGGGGTGGCGTGGGTGTGTTCCTGCCTGGATCTTGAAGTCTAGTGGATGGCACAGACAGGGTAAGCAGAAAGTTGAAGTTCAGAAGACCATGGATGCCCAGAGGGTGGAGCAGGGCAAAAGACCAGCCAGTCAGAGCTGGATCTGGACAAGGAAAGTAGATGCTCTCGGCACACAGGGGAGGTAGGAGGACTATGGCGGGATGAGAGCAGGGTGCGCATGGCAGCACTGAGCTGGGCAGCTGTGGTGTCACAGGGTGGTAGGTGTGGCCGGTGAGGGGTGAGGAAGATCTGCAGAAAAGTTGCTGTTTGGGAGAAGTGTAGAGGTGCATGTCAGGAGGGAGTTCTTCAGAGGCAGGAGCCGAGGAACCTATGGCATCAGTGAGCTTGACGTGTCTTAAGGTCGTGATCCTTGCGTCAGCGCTGGGAGGCAGAGGCTGGTGGTGTCCCCATTTGGATGATGGGAAAACTGGAGCACAGAAGGACTAAGTAGCTTTCTCAAGACTGCACAGATCCTAAATGATGGCAGCGGGTCCTCACCGCACGCATATGGCACAGTTATAGTTACAGCGTTTGGGACTTTGTAGTGTTGGGGGTTTTTGTTGTTGTTTTTTGTTTTTATCACACATGGAGATGCTGTGCATAGCGTCTGCTCTTTTGGCACAGCTGGCCAAGAGTATCTTCAGAGGGCACAATCTCTGGAGTTGGATTTCCAGGTACTCCCCAAAGTGACTGAGGCCAGGTGTGTTCAGGGTGCTACGACCATAGAGAGATCGAAGCATGTGCACCCCACAGCAGTGTAGACACGTTCCAGTCACCCCACATCTTTACTGACACTCGCTGTGACCAGCTTTTGATTTTGCCAAAGCAGGGATAGATAGCCTGTCTTGATTTTATCTTCATGTTAATTTCCTAATACAAGAAATCTTTCACCTCTTTTAGTCATCCCTGCTAAAACTTTGTCTAAAAAATGTTTTGTTTTGTTTTTAACTTCTTATGAACTCATAGGAATTCTTCATATATTCTGGATACAATTCCTTTTCAAATATATTCTCCTGGTGTGAAACCTCATGATTTCACTTAAAGAAAAAGGTTTATTTCTTGTGTGTGTGTGTGTGTGTGTGTGTGTGTGTGTGTATCTGTATGTGGGTTTGTGCACAGGAGAGTGAGTGCTCTTGGAGGCCAGAAGAGGGCATCATATCCCCAGGAGCTAGAGTTACAGGATGTGATTCATGTGGGTGCTGGGAAATAAACTTGGCTCCTTTATGAGAATAGCAAGCTCTCTTAACCGCTCAGCCAAGGGCTCTTCAGCCCACAATTTTGCTTTTCTTACAGTATCTGTTGAGGAAATAAATTCTTAAATTTGTATATGTGTATGTGTAAAATACACACAACTGCCAAGTGGTGCTAGTGCACGCCTTTAATCCCAGCACTCAGGAGGCAGAAGTAGAAGGATTTTTTTTAGTTTGAGGCCAGCCTGGTCTATAGAGTGAGTTCCAGGACAGCCAGGGTTACACATAGAAACCCTGTCTTGAAAAACAAAACAACAACAAAAACACACACAATATAAAGTTTGGGTGTTAATCATTTTTTAAGCATACAGGTCAGTGGCATTCAGTACATTTATATAACTGTCAGGACCTTTATATACACGTGTGCATGCATGTACACACACACATGCATCCGGCAACTAAGTCTCTCTACCTATCAAACAGTAATTCCTCATTCCTGTTTACCCCCAGTTCCTGGTAACCACATTTTACTTACTTTTATTTTTTTTTTCGAGATAGGGTTTCTTGGTATTCCAGCTCTGTAGACCTGGCTGGCCTTACTCAGAGATCCACCTGCCTCTGACTCACGAGTGCTGGGATTAAAGGTGCGCACCACCACCACCCACTGCCTGGCATATTTTACTTCCAGTATCCATGAATCTGTTTACAATAGACACCTCATTCTTCTTTGGAGACTGACCTACTTCACTTTGCAGAACATACAGGACTAACATGCTGTTGTGGATATGGCCCGCATTTTGCTTGGCAATGGTAATCTATCCGAAACCGAGTTTTGACTGACATGGACTAGGGATCCAGGTAAATCCTTTTTATGGAAATGCAGCCATTCCAACACCGTTTGTTGATTGAGCCAGTCTTTCCTTGCTTACATGCTATGTCAGCACCATCACAGATTAAGCTGCTGTGTGTATGTGGGGTTGGAGTTCCAGTTTTACCATGCTGCCCCGCCTGTGTTACCATGGCTCTTTCTTACATATATTAGAATTTGTTTGTCCCTTTACAGCCTTCTCTGAACCTGGTGAGACTTTAGTTAGTGCTGTATTGAACTGTCAATCAGCTTGAGGAGGAATATCTCCACAGTACATGGTATACCTCTGTGATTGTTTGAATTTTCTGGAATCTCTTTTAGTACAGTTTTGTTTTGCTTTTTTAAATCTTATACATCAGTTTTTCCCAGTTTTATTCCTAAATAAAACGTTTTTAGCTACCTTTTTATTATGGAGAATCAACACATATAAACATAGGTTGTAAGTGGTGGCTGGCTGACGTGTTTTGGTTCATGAATTGGCTGTGCCACCTGGCATGTAAGCAAACATGGCTGTATGTTTTTTAATTGCTTATGGTGGCGTGTCAGAGTTGAGCAGTTCTCACAGCGACTGTATAGCAAACATTAAAGACTTTTTTCTTTAATCTGGTGCTGGTTAGGTGGTCAGCACAGATTTTTGTCAGGGATGGCTAGTTCGGTAGAAGGAAGTGTGTAGCGTACGCTGAGCCCAGCTCCTTTCTGTACAGAGACAACGGTGCGTTTTAAAGATTGAGGACAAGGGACGGGACAGGCAGGGACTTGGTCAGGGAAGTGAAAATCCCAGAGTGCTGGTTGGTTATAGTGTCCGCAGAGTAATTTATCGTGTAGATGACAGATATCAAGTCTAGAGCTGGGCCCTTCAGATATTGGCAGGGATAAACCGTGAACTTGAGGGGCATCCTTGGGTTTCCTCAGACAGGTAATTTAAGTCTAGGGCCATCTTAGGGATATAGTCTTGAGCTTTTAAGTCCTTATAGACATAAGTTTGAGACCTAGTTCAGAGGAGCACTCGAAGGGACCTGCATAGAGTTTGGTCAGTGAGACACAGTCTTTGTCACTGGCTGTGTTTTTTCTGTAGCCCTTGACAGAAAATTATTTCTGAAGCCCTGTGTGCTCTCACCCAACGAGAGCCACCAAGTGTCACTTTACCTTTAAGCAGGCAACAATTCCGTCAGTATTAACAACTGAATATTCATTCGGTACCAGCCTTCCAGAAGATGCTCCTTCAGTCTATATAATTAATTAATTAATTAATATTACTTTCAGACATGTTTTTTTTTTCCCGGGTTGGCCTAGAGCCGTTAATGAAATGGACCACTTTGAGACAAGGGTCTCGTGTAGCCCTGACCGGTCTGAATCTCAGTATGTAGATAAGAATGACATTGAACTCCTGAAGCTCCTAAGTGCTGGGATTACAGGAGTGAACCACTGTGCCTGGATTCTGTGCTGGGGAAGGAACCCAGGGCTTCACGAATGCTGGGCAAGCACCTTACAACTGAGCTACGTTCCCAGTCTGACCTTGAACTCAGATCTTCCTCTTCCCTCCTCCTGATTACCTGTGTGCATCCCTGTTCCCGGTTTATGTGATGCTGGGGATGGAACCAGGGCTTTGTGCATGCTAGGTGAGTAGTCTACCTACTGACTTACACCCCCAGCTCCTAATTCTAGTGTGTGTTTATGTATGCATATAGACCATAACATAGATTATTTTTGAGATAGGGTTTCCCTGTGTACACCAGGCTGGCCTCAAGCTCATCTTCCACCAGCCTCTGCCTCCTTAGTGCTAGGATAAAGGTGAAGCATGCACCACCATGTCTGTTCCTGATTATCTTTATAGTTTGCCTTTTAACGTTGGATCCAAACGAAGTCTGGACCTGTTAGGTGGTTGGTAAATCCTTCATGTTTCCTCTAACCCACGTGCTCTCTCTGTCTGTTGCTGAAGAAATGAGGTTGTTTGTTCTATAATTGATTGCATTCCTGTTCCATAGTTAAACATGGTCCTTGTGTGCGCTTTCCCATCGCTGTGAAAAATACTGGAAAAACGCCAACCCAGGGAGGATTTATTTTGGCATGGGACTTCAGAGGTTTTCGTCCACCATGGCAGGGAGGTCAGGGTGGAGCAGAGTGGGCACATGGTGACCAGGAATTGGATGGATCACCCTCACTACAGACTTCCTCTTACCCTTTTGTTCCATCTAGGCTTCCAGCCAATAGGATGGTGGTGGTCACAGTTAGGATGGTCCTCCCGCCATGAGTTCATCTTCTCACAGGCCTCTCAGAAGTGTGTTTTGCATGCTGTCCTGGTGTCTCTCAGAACTGTCAGGCTGCAGCCAACCAACTCTCTCCCTCTTCCATTCCCCATCGTCTCTGCAAAATGGTGTTCGCATCAGTTCAGCGAGAATTTGGCACCACTTCTTGGTGGTGGTGTACTTTCCGTCGGAGGCCCACACTATCCACTTTTGATGCTTTTCTGATGCGGTAACTTTAAAAATTGCAATGTCTGGCTGTGGCTGGCATAAAAAAACGCAATTGATTTTCGCTTATTGATTTTGTATGTAGGAATCTTGCTGAACTCTTACTAATTCATGTAATTTATCTGCTTGGCTGTTCCTGTGTTCTATAGAAACAGTTCCATGTGGACAAATGGCAGTGGTGGTTCTTCCCCTACAGTCCTTTGTGCCGTCCCTTCCCCTTCCTCACCTGCTGCATTAATGTAACCCCGGGGAAGGCTGGTTGTGGGGATTTTGATTTGTTCTGAGCGTTAAATGAAATTGTTCATGGTTTCATGTCTGAAGTGTTTTCCTTCTGACGCTCTTTAGCGGGCTGGGGAAGCTTTTTTCTGTTCCCAGATTGCTAATTATTCTGGATACACTGTGCATTTGGGGAGATAATCATATGACTTTTACCCCCTAATTTATTAATGTAGGAGAGTTAATGAGTTTTTAAATGTTAAGCCTATTTTGCCTTACTGAAACAAACACAACTTGATAATGTCCTGGTGGGTATTTGTGTGTGTGTGTTTCCTATTTTCTGAGATCTTGTTAATAATTTGCTTGCAATTTTTTGCCACTTCAGTTGACGAGCTAACTGTCCTGAAATGACTGATCTGTGGGTTATGTTGTCCTCTGGAGCAATGTCTATGAAACTGAAATTATTTGATTTTTGAACACTGTGGGAATAGAGCATTGGTTTAAAACAAACAAGGATGGAGAGATGGCTCAGGTGTTAAGAGCATTAGCTGCTCTTGCAGAGGACCAGGGTTCGATTCCCAGCAACCATATGGCAACTCAACGACTGTCTATAGCTCCAGTTCCAGGGGCTCCAACACCTTCTCATCAATGCATATAAAACAAATCTAAATGAATTATTTAAACAAACAAACAAAACCCCTAGAATGGTAGTTCCTTCAGGAGAAATGCTTCCTTCCTGTGGATTGGGTGTGCACTATGGTTGCAGTTGTGTTATGAGTCAGCTCCCTCGCTGGCTGGTCTTTCTTTCCATCCAGAGAGAAATGGCAGGTCAAGTGCTGGCCCCAGGAGGCAGTAGGCAGGTGGGAGCCACAGCAAGCGATACCTCCTACCTTGAGGTTCTTCTGTAGGCCTCAGGTATCAACCTTTTTGTCCTATAAGATAATGGTTCCCGGCTGGGCTTAAGAAGTTGGAATTCTTCTGCCCTTGCTTGCAAATGGCTTTGCAGCTTCCAGACAGGTCTAGGTATTGAGATTCCTCAGCCTTTTACAGCCCTGCTGTAGCCTAGGAAGGCAGGATTCCTTGGACATTAATACCACCAGCGTCTGGTGTTAGAGTTCTGTCTTGGGTCTGAGGCCCTTGGTCCTAACACAGCTTGGCTTGGCAGCTTCATGGAATTCTTCTGGCAACCAGGGGCCTGTAGCGACTGTTCTCTGGGTCTTTTTTTGTTTGTTTGTTTGTTTGTTTTTTCGAGACAGGGTTTCTCTGTGGCTTTGGAGCCTGTCCTGGAACTAGCTCTGTAGACCAGGCTGGTCTCGAACTCACAGAGATCCGCCTGCCTCTGCCTCCCGAGTGTCTTCTCTGGGTCTTTACAGTCTTTTCTCCTCCTGCAGCCTCAGCTCTCGGTTCTCTCTCCATTTGCCTTGATGGTCCTGTTCTTTCTGGACTGGTTCCTCTTGAATTGTTCAGGCTGCTGCTGTAGTTCGAGCAGCTGGGCATGCTGTCTGCGGCTGTTGCTGCCTGCTGCTGTTGCCGCCTGCCGCTGCTGTTGCTGCTGCAGCTTCTGTCGTGTTACCAGCTTGGCCCATGCTCCTGACGGTAGACATGAAAAGACCATTTGAGAGACGCCTTTATTGGTTCTAATGGTACAGCATCAGAGAGGCAGCATAGGCTAGGTCTCCCAGCCATTTCCCTGGTGGCTGCGTGGCTGGCTTCTGTACAATCTACAGCCTTTCTTTTTTCCTTCCTTCTTCCTCCTCTTCCTCCTCCTCCTCCTCCTTCTCCTCCTCCTTCTTCTTTTTTTTGAAAACTCATAGTTGAGGCTCTTAACACCAATCACAATCATTAAGACTTTTGGGAGGACCAATCACAGCTGGTTGTTTTGGACTAATCACAGTCATTTGTTTGGGCCAATCCCAGACTTTCTTAGTGCCAGTCACAACCCTCCTTCTGAAGGAACACTGGGGAAATCGCTCCCTGCTGGAATACGTGGCCATAGTTGCAGGGTGGTCTAGAGTTCTCTGGGATGTGTGCTAGCGTCTGATAGAGGCTAGTGTCTGATAGTGTCTGATAGAGGCTAGTGTCTGATAGCGTCCTTCAGGGCTCAGCAATGAGCTGCTACAGCCTGTAGTTTGTTTGTTTTAAAGATTTATTCATTTTTTTAAAAAATGTGTATGGTGTTTTGCTTGCATGTATGTCTGCACACCATGTGCATACATGATACCCACAGAGGCCAGAAGATAGCATCAGATCCCCTGGAACTGAAGTTATAGGTGGTTGTGAGCCACTATGTGGTGCTTGACATCAAACCCATGTCCTCTGAAA
>NC_022016.1:54664014-54693662 GCF_000317375.1 Microtus ochrogaster | reverse complement strand
ATATTCTGGTACTGACAAGAGACAGTCAGGCTGCCTTTTGGACTAATAGTCTGTTTGCTCAAGGCAGCAAGTGAGAGTCCAGCAGCTGTGAACCAGGGCATCAGGTCGCCTCATCACCTGCATCTTAATAAGAGGAAGGTGAACTTCAGAAGAGGTACTTACAGTACAAACTCACAGAAGATGGGGCCAGTGAGATGGCTTAGTAAGTCAAGGTGCTTGCCAACAGACTTTGGGGGCCTGAGTTTGATCCCCGACATCCAAATAGCGGAGGAGATAACACTCATGAGTTGCCATCACCTCCACAGCATGCTCCCCAAATAAATAGATGTAATAACCCCCCCCAACTTATCACTAACAATGACTTGATGACTTGAGCGGATTTTAATGGCACCTTACCATTCTGCTTACCGCTGCCCAATGCCCAGGAAGAGGGAGCCAGTCTCTCCTGCGTCTCCACTAACTATGCGGAGTCGCTTTTGTGGAGTTGTGTTTTCCGTGTTATCTGCGTTTACAGATTTGCTGGCACCTTGGCATGAGTATTGCACAATGGCGTCTTGCCTTTTCAGTGCTGTGTGTTCATAATTGCTCATTCCAGCTCTGTCCAGAGGTAACTCTTCCTCTTCTAGGATCATCCTGG
Source organism: Microtus ochrogaster (assembly GCF_000317375.1). NCBI lineage: Eukaryota > Metazoa > Chordata > Mammalia > Rodentia > Cricetidae > Microtus > Microtus ochrogaster. The sequence goes on along the minus strand of NC_022016.1, from coordinate 54,693,025 downwards.
CCAGGGAACTGTTTTCTTCAGACAGTCCGTGTTTGCTTTTGTTGATCTGTTTACCGTTTCCAGTGTTGTCTTTCTTTGGCACATTATTTCATAGTGCCTTAAAATGGTACTCAGTTCATAATTTCCTTTTTTTTTCCAATAAAGTCACTTAAAGCCATAAATGAACCTTTTAAAGATGGCTTTTGCAGCACCCACAGGCTTTCACCTTTTCCTCAGCCTCAATATTTTATAACTTTATTACAAAGTGTCTTTGTGTTGTTTAAAGTCAGGGTCCCATCCTTCCCTTATTCTCCTTTTCCCTCATCTTCTTTTTTAAAATGTTTGTTTTGTGTGTCTGAGTGTTTTGCTGCCTTGTTTGTAGGCGCCATGTGTGTGCAGTCTCTTCAGAGGTCAGAAGAGGGCGTCAGACGTTAGCATGAGAGTTACTTATGGTTGTGAGCCATCATGTGGGTGCTGGGGCCTCTGCAAGGGTCAAAAGTGTTCTTAACTATTGAGCCCTCTCCAGGCCTTCAGCACTGTTCTGTTACTGTGAGAAAACAACATGGTCAAGGCAACTTACAGAATAAAGTGTTACATTTGGTTTATGGTTTCAGAGACTTCAGAGTCTATAGAAGTTCAAAGGTCTACAGAGTGAGTTCCAGGACAGCCAGAGCAACACAGAGAAACTCTGTCTCGAAAAACCAAACCAAAAAACAAAAAAAAAACAAAAAAAAAAAACTGATGGGGGAGCAAAGGAACAGTTGAGAGCTCACAACTTGATCTACAACCAGGAGACAGAGACACACAGAATCCCACAGTCTTTTGAAATCTCAAAGCTGGTCCCCAGTGACACACCCCTCCAACAAGGCCACACCTTCTAATCCTTCCCAAACAGTTCCACCAATTGAGACCAAGTACTCAAGCATATGACCCTATGAGGGCATTCTCATCCAAACCACCACAGATGATTTAATGTTAAGAGCACTTGCTGCTCTTGCAGAGGATCCAGGTTCATTTCTCAACACCCACAGGGGGGTTTATGGCTACCTGTTAATTCTAGTTCTAGGAGATCCAGCGCCCTCTTCTGGCCATCTTAAGTAATAGGCACACACATGGTTCTCTTACATGCAGGCAAATCCTCATTAAATAAAATAAATAATACCAATCTTTTGAAATTTGCTAATCTTTGGTTTTTGGCCTAGCTGTGCAGTATATTTACGTATGTTGCATGTATATTTGAAAAGAATGTGTGCCCTGCAGTTGTTAGGGGCGGTATTGTCTATGTACGTTAATGCAGTTGGTAATTTGTTTCATCTAATCTTTTTTGTTCCTGCCCGTTGCTCCATCAGCTTGATTCAGAGATACCTGCTTGTGGTAATGGTGAAATGCTTTTTACCTGTAGTTCTGTCTGCGTTTGCTTCCTAGCTTTTGAGATTATGTTATTTGATGCTCAGAAGTTCCAAGCTGTAGCTCTGTGGATCTGCTTATTGCTGAGTTGCGAAGCCTTCGGTTTATATGATTCTGGCTCTGAAGTCTCTTATTGGCTGTTGATATTGCTCCAGTACTTTGTAGTGCTTGGCACATGCCTGATCTCAAGTTACTCCATTTTGTCTCTTGGCTTTTTTCATCATTATGTTTTAGAAATAGCGCTTATACCAGACTTCCTTCCTTCCTCCCCCCCTCCCTTCCTTCCTTTTTTTTTTTCTTGGTTTTGTTTTGGTTTTTTTGAGACAGGGTTTCTCTGTGTTGCTTTGGAGCCTGTCCTGAAACTAGCCCTTGTAGACCAGGCTGGCCTTGAATTCACAGAGATCCGCCTGTCTCTGCCTTCCGAGTGCTGGGATTAAAGGCCAGTGCTCTTTTTTGGTTTTTGGAGACAGGGTTTCTCTGGAAGTAGCCTGGACAGTCCTGGAACTCACTCTGTAAACAAGGCTGGCTTTGAACTCACAGAGTCCCACCTCCCTCTGCCTCTGACATTGAATTAAAGGTGTGCACCACTACCATCCAGCTGGATTTTCTTTCTTTTTCTTCCCTGCCCAGAAATGGAGCAAATTTGCACTCCTTGCAATGGAGCAAATAAGCATCTTTTCTAATAAGTGAATAAATAATTAAAACCAGATAATTTTTGTAATTGTCTGAATATTAATTCATTTTTGTATACTTTTTTTTATTTGAGACATGATTTTATATATCCCAAGCTGGCCTCTAACTAGTGGTCTCTTGCCTCAGTGTCTGAGATTGCAGCATTTGCTACCATACCATGGTGCGTTCTCACAGCTGCTGGATTATCTGCATCTGCTCTGTCCATCTCACTGTGCCCTGCTGTGCCCTCTCAGTGGCCCTCTGGGAATTTTAACACTAATAATTTAGTCACCAGAAGCTACATCTTCCCCTGAGTGGTAGAGAGGCCTTGAGATGGTTTAATTCTAAGCACGCACCATCCAGTTTGTGGACTATTGTTATCCAGTAAATTGGTCCTTTCTTATGCTTTTAATCCCCCAAATTACACACCATCATTGTAATTCTAGACAATGTTTAGGTTCAACACAACATTTTTCTTTCTCTTGGCTCAAAGTTCCCCATTGCATCTCATCTTTCCTATGTGGGATAATTTGTCTTTGCTTCCAACTCAGGTTCATCCTTGAGCATTTTAAAATTTTGCCTTAAGTACTTTTTTTTCCCTGAGTAACATACAATTATATAGAAAAGCAGCTTCTGCTTTGCTCTATGGTGCCTTTTCTCATTTTATGCTCCAAAAAGGTCGACAGTGGACTGTGGATGATTGCTTTGTTTGAGCACCTTGGAAAGAATCTCCTGCTGCCTTCTGCTTTTCCTTCTTGACACTGGGGAGCCAGTGTTTGGCTAAGAATCCGCCCCCCTTCGTAGGCACAGTGTCATTTAGGGAGTGTCGAAGGTGGAGCCTTCTAGAGTCGGACTGGCTGGGTCTTTGGTTTACTGGCTAGTTAACCTCTGTGCCTCAGTTTCTTCTTGTGTCAGATGCGTTAATGACAGTATTGGCGCAGCCTTGAGGACAGGGAAGGGAGTTCAGAGCTCCAACACCATTCTCTGCAGTAGTGGACCGTTTTAATGTTCTTGCTGGCCGTTATTTTTTCTTTCTGATTTTAAGAATCATATATTTATGTTTTATTTTATTTATTTATTTATTGATTGATTTTTCGAGACAGGGTTTCTCCGTAGCTTTTGGTTCCTGTCCTGGAACTAGCTCTTGTAGACCAGGCTGGCCTCGAACTCACGGAGATCCGCCTGTCTCTGCCTCCCAAGTGCTGGGATTAAAGGCGTGCGCCACCACCGCCCGGCTATATTTATGTTTTAAAGATTGATGTGTCCATATGTGCACTATATGTGTCTAACTACCCTGTGGGTGCAGGTACCTGTGTAGCCAGAAAGGGTGGCAGGTCCCTTGGAATTGGAGTTACAGGTGGTTGGTGAGTTGCTTAATGCGGGTGCTGGGAACTGAACCCCAGTCCTCTGCAAGAACATTAAGTACTCTTAATCCCCGAGCCATCTCACCAGCAGCCCCCCTTTAAACTCTGTGTGTGTGTGTGTGTGTGTGTGTGTGTGTGTGTGTGTGTGTGTGTGCGCGCGCGCACGCTAGAGAACATTTGGAGGCCAGTGAGGGCATCCACTCTCCTTGAACCTGGAGTTACAGGCATTTGGGAGCCGTTAGGCATGGGTGCTGGGCACAGAACTTCTGGTCCTCTGGAAGAGCTGTTGAACAACCTCCCCAGCCCCTCTCCTGGTGTTTTCTGAATTCCCTGATTACTGGGGATTGATGTCTGTAGGTGTGAGATTCCTTTAATTTTCCTGTTTGAACTCCGCAGGACTTTTTAAATCTGTGAATTGTTGTCTTTCATGCGTTCTGGGAAAACTCTTCGCTGTGTACCTTCAAGTGCTGCTTCCGCCGGCTTTCCTTCCCTCTCTCCTAATTAGTTAGATTAATTAGTCCCGCTCGCTCCTATTACTTGCATCTTCCTGACTTCGCTCCACAGCCTCTGCGCTACGACTGTTCTGGATAACTTCTTGAAATCTAGCTCCCAGCTCATTAATTGGCTTCAGCTGTGTCTAATATGCTATTAAACCTATACCCTGAGTTTTTAATTTTAATTATGTTTTTATTTCCAGAAATTGTGTTTGGTTCCCCACGGAATCTGATTGTTTTCATCTTTGCCCTTTCGCTCTTCTCTTGCTTTAACAATATTACACACCCATCCTGTCTGTGTTCTGTCTGCCGCATTGAGAGACCAAGCCTCGTGGGACTCGTGGAAGAGCCCCCTGAGTCAAGAGACAGGCAACGGCTTTCAACTATGAAGGAAAGCCTGGCCTAATACCTCTGCTGCCTCCCCGCACCCAGGCCCCTTTTTCCTTTTTTCTCCCTCATTCTCAACTTTTTTTTTAAGGCTGATTCATCCCATGGTTTGAAAAAGAAACCAAGGGCAGAGTCTCTCTCCCCGCACCCAGTGCATGCCGGCAGCCGGGACTATTAGGATCTGCAGAGACTTCCAGATATATTTTATGTGTAGTCAAGCAAATACACATTTAAAAATTCATTCTCTCTGGAACGCAAACGGTGGCATGCTACGTATATTGTTCTGCACTTGCTTTTTAATAAAAAATATGTTTCTGGTTATGAGAGAAATACGTGCTCATTTTGAATAACATCAATTCCCAAGTGTACACATGTAGAAAGTGAAAGTCTTCCTGGAATTCATTCCCTGGAGATAACATCTATTTTGCATCTATAAATATATATTTACATAAATGGGCTTATGCAACAGACACTGTTTTCTAACCTATTTTCCCCCCTTTTCTCCCAATAACACATCACGACATCATCCCATGAATCTCCCCACAGCTCCACGTTGCCCCACAGTGTGGGGTAGGGCCTGCGGAATCAGGGAGAATTAAGTTCCAACATTAACTGCACAGCTCAGTAGCGTAGGACTTTTTACAGCCAGTTGAAGCCTCGGTTTCCTCCTCTGTGAGGTGGTAACAGAACGTACCACTCCTCACGGTCTGGGGCAGCAGTGAGTCCTTGCAGGGGGCCCTCTCTAGGCCCCCGGGAGCACGATTTTTAAACAATTCCCTCCCTTGTTCAGTGATCACACAGAATTTACAGTCTGGATGTGATGTAAGTATTAGCAGTGCCCCATAACAAATGCCAGCCTGGAGACCAGCCTGGTCTACAGAGCTAGTTCCAGGACAGGCTCCAAAGCCACAGAGAAACCCTGTCTCGAAAAACCAAAAAAAAATGCCAGCCTAGCTATCCCACCATTCCTGTGAATTCTTGGGGGGGAGGGAAGGGCGTTCCTGGTCCTCTGGGTTCTAATCTCTATGCCCTCTTTATTTTTTCTTTAAGGACGTGATGAGAGTCCCCCACGGAGTGAAGCTCGTGTACTATGTAGGTCCTTTTCCTTCATCACCACCCTTCATCCTCCTTCCCTTTGGGATGTGAGTGGGCGGGTCCTCCTCAGCAGAGGCTCTGAACCCTCTCCCCCCGAACCCTTCCAGCCCAACTCCTCCCTACACACACACACACACACTCTCTCTCTCTCTCTCTCTCTCTCTCTCTCTCTCTCTCTTTCTCTCTCTCACACACACACACACACACATGCCCATACACACACACATACACACACATACGTGTGCATACAAATGCATGCATGCGTACATGCACACACACATGCTTCCAACACACACACATACACACACATACGTGTGCATACAAATGCATGCATGCGTACATGCACACACACACATGCTTCCAACACAATTCTCTTGATTTGTAACATACTAAAAAGATTTAAAATGCACTTTTTAAAGAGACAAAAGTCCAAAGGAAGCAAGAAAAGGAGGAAGCATTGACTGTCTGTACAACAACACCCTTACCACCAATCCTAAGAAGGCACAACTTCTAGGTGCCAAAAAAAACACTGAGTTTCCTGGGAGTAGTGGTAAAAAGGGAGCAATATGTCAGGCACTCTGTGTAGTCCTGACTGTCCTGGAACTCATTCTGTAGACCAGGCTGGCCTTGAACTCACAGACACCTGCTCGCCTCTGCCTCTCAAGTGCTGGGATTAAAGGCATGCGCCACCACTGCCTGGCTACTCATCACTTTTAAATATCCATGAAGAGATTCCTCTCAGGGACAATACATAGGTGGTAGTGGCTTTAGTTTTACAGTGAGTCCCTGACAGAGGCACAGGAGATCTTTGAGCAGGAGGAGGTGGAGTCAGGATAAGTGTTTCCTTCCTGACGGGTTCTGTCCCTGCAGGTCTGCTCTGGGCCTGTGATCCAGCTCCTGGGAGCCTTCAACAACAGCCAGCCAGGGGGGCAGCTTGAAACTCTGGAGGACATGAAGGACAGCTCAGCCAGGAGGCAGAAGAGGCCCATGACTTCTCACCCTGCCAGTTGTCAGGTACAGAGCTAGCTAGGGTCTAGTGATTAATCTTGCTTCTATGGCTACCTTCCACATAATGTCCCTGAGGCCCAGGATGGGGGTGACTTGGCCAAGGTCTCACAAATTAGTGTTTCGAGGTAGGTTAGCTCCACTTGGCTGTTGGCCTGGGCTCTGCAGGAGTTTGGGGACATAGGGAGCTGGGTTTCCATTGTGTTTGGAAAGGCTCTAATGTGATCTTGGCTGACCCCACAAGTCCTGCTGCACCAGGGTTCCCAGCCATCTATTGGAAACGGGACCAGAGAGTGCTCTTGGATGCCTCCTTTATCCCAAAGCTCCTTAGGGATCTCTCCGTAGAGGCTGAGGGACCATGAGTAAGTACAGCTCCTGCTGGCACAAGGCAGCTTTGGCTGGAGTGGACCTCTCCACTACACTTTTCTCTCTCCACAGTGTGACCTCCCGGAAATGGAAAATGAGGAGCCTCTTCAATCGGGGACCGAGGACCCAGGTGATGGTCCACAGAGCTTTGAGAGGATGCTCACTTCCCTCCTGGCTTCAGCTGGGATCACTGTCTTCACCATCAGCCCAAAGTTCTCCCCCAAAGGAACTGGGATCCGAGGTCCTTGAGGGGATCTAAGCCCCCTAAAGTCTGCCCCTCCTCATGCTTCTTGAAGTCCCTGGGATCACATGACACATTGCCTTACCCCAGGTGAGCAGGAGACTATGCCTCTGGATGTTGGAGTGCGAGCCACCGTGGTCCGTACCATGCAGGAGGTGCTGTGGACTCGGTAAGGCTTTGCTCCCTACTCCCAGCTGTGCTGACCGCTGTTCTGTGTAGCTCTGGGCCGGGCCACTTTTGAGTGAGTGTGTGCGTGTGCGTGTGCGTGTGTGTGTGTGTGTGTGTATCCAAACACATTTGGTACCAGGAGGTCACTGACTCACACAGCCAGTGGCGAACTTCAATGTAAACCATGTGTCTGTAATACATGGTTCCAGTTGCAGTGAGCATCTGGTCTGGGAGGGTCTAAAGGTCTGAGCCCTTTGAGGTTCTCACGCACAGATGGTGAGAGCAAGCTCAGGGAGGGCAGGAGTTGGCAAAGGCTGCACAGCAAGTCAGTAGTAAATCAGGGTTATGTCTGTCCATCCCTTGGCTGATGTTTCATTGTTCCCACCCCAGTTCGGTTCTTTGCTTCAGTTGATTCCTTAACCTCCAACCTCAGGCTTAGTCCTTTCCACACAGACCCAGCTCCTCTAACAGGACCCAGGAGCCTGGCTTTGTCACATGTATTGCCCCTGATCCTTAGGGTGTAGCCTTAGGATGAGCCCCGAACTCTGAGTGCTCCCAGTGTAAATGGAAGATACACCATTTCTTTACAGTGCTGGCGTGGGAGTGGCTGGGTCCATGGGGAAATACCCACAGCAGAGAGGAGGTAGTCCAGCTCCTGTCCCCTACCCCTGCATTTCCTCCTGGGGTTAAATGAGAGGGCAACTTGTTGCTCAAGGCTTGCTTGTCCTCATAGTGTCCAGGAGCATCCAGACCTGCTGTTGAGGGAAGAGGAGATAGCAGGCATTGCAGAGGGCATTGAGGCGGCCCTCTTCCACCTGACCCAAGACACGAACCTCCGCTACAAGACCAAGTACCGCAGCCTGCTCTTCAACCTGAAGGATCCTCGAAACTTCGTGAGCTGGGGGAGGTGCAGCCTGCCCAGCCCCCCCCCCCTTGGGGACACCACGAGCAGACAGTAGGTTGGAGTGGGTGCTTTCAGGGTGAAATGGTGCATTTTCTTCCCCGCCAGGACCTGTTTCTCAAAGTGGCGCACTGTGATGTCAGCCCTCATGACCTGGTGCAGATGAGCTCAATCCAGCTGGCCCCCAAGGAGCTGTCCCGCTGGCGGGACCAGGAGGAAAGAAAGGTAAGCTGCTGCACAGACAAGCCACAAAGGTGGGAGGGCACTGTCGGGGGTGGCTCTGCAGCGGAAGGTGGGGACAGAGGAAGCAGGACAGATGAACAGTCAGTCAGGATTGAGAAGGAGCTGGAGAAAACAGAAAGCAGGCCTGAGGGAGTCTTCAGGACAAAGGTGGGAAAAGAAGCCACACTTGTGTTTCTCTGTGGAGTCGGGCTGTGTGGAGCTGGGAGGACTTTCCTGAGGGAGTTGCCAGAGGTCTTCCCATCCTAACTTCAGGATTGGGAGAGGGAGTCCCACAGCTCCACCCTCCCCAGTTAAATCCCCCTGTACCCTGCCTGACCCCTGACCTCACCCTCCATGGAACTCTGGGAGCAGAGAAGATACGGCATTGAGCTGGCTTTTGGCCTGCTGCGTGGTGGCCAGAGGCTAAGACTGGTCCAGGGTTGAGGTGCTGAGGAGGAGAGCCATTCCATTTTCTCAGCTAAGTTTCTGTCCAGCACTGGCGGTGTCATAGGATCGGAACAACTGTGTGGTTTAGAGGTCAGTGAGGCCTCTGTGAAACAACCATTGAGAACTCCAGGGTGAGTGGGGCGGTGGTGGCGCACACCTTTAATCCCAGCATCCGGGAGGCAGAAGCAGGAGCATCTCTGTGAGTTCGAGACCAGCGAGTTCCAGGACAGTCAGAGCTACACAGAGAAACCCTGTCTGGAAAAACCAAACCAAACCAAATCAAATCAAAATAATTCCAGGGTGGGGGGCTGGGAAGGGAGCTCAGCCAGCGGAGGGCTTGCCACACAGGCATGAAGCCCTGAGTTCGAGTTCCAGTATCCATGTAGGTATGTGTTTGTAACCCCAGTGCTGGCCGGGGAGGTGGAGATGGACAGATCCCTGGGGCTTGCTAGCAAGCCTCACCTGGAGAGACCTTGTCTCAAAAAGTAAGGCCGATGGCTCCTGAGGAAGGACATCACAGATAATCTCCGGCTTCCATGGGCGGGCGCATGTACGCACGTACACACGCATCCAGCCGTCCACTAACATGCATGCCCACGTGTGAAGAATTTTAAGGTAATGAACACAGAGCCTGAATCAAGTGTGGGCCTTTTGGGGTACAAGATTCATGGCCTCATCATGGAGCCCACCTGCCTGGGTGTGGTGGTGCAGGACCCCCATCTTCCTGCGCCATTAGAAAAGGAGAGACAGGCCTCCCATTCAGGTGACGCCGACAGCAACAATGGCAGCCAGCTAGGGATTACTGTGAGCCTCGGACTAGGCTGGGCCTTCTTCATGTACTGTTTAATACCGTGTTCTTAATCCCCAGAGAACAGATAAACTGAGCTTTAGGGAAACTAAATGGTGGCCCAAAGTCAAAAACTAATCTTTACATCTTTATTAATGGCCCATCTGGGACTCTGTTCCAGAAACCACAGCCTCCTCAGGGTGGAGTGGGATGGGGCAGCCAGAGACACTAATTGACTTGGGTGAAGACTTCCTTGAGGAGGTGGGACTTCAGTGAGTGGCACCTGGAGGGGTGGGGCTGAGGGGCTGACTTTCTAAGTGGACAGAGAGAGGCTTGAAAAGGAGGGGAGCTGCCAAGGGAGAAACCTTGAAGGGGGGAAGGGAGTGACTGGGAGCTCGGTGGGCCGATGCCCTGGCTGAGTTTACCATGCCCTCTGCAGGGCCTGGACATCATTGAGCAACAACAGAAGGAGCTGTATAGACTTCCCACCTCCAAACTGACTCACAAGGGTGAGGTAGAGATCCCACGGGACTCAGATCAGATGCTGACCCTGGAGGACCTGATGGTAAGGGACAACCTGACTTAGGCACAGGTACCCCACTCCTATGGGTCCCTGAGCAAGATCACTGCCTACTCCATGGGCTGCATGTTCTAGGTTTAGTAGGGTCTGTGACTCTGGCTGTTCATGGTCGAGGCACGAGAATAGGCGGTGGCAATCGGCCGGGGGCTGGTCTCCCTTCTTTCCGCCTAACTCCAGAACACTTGCAGGAGGGCACTAAGGCTGGTCATTGCGGTCACCCGAACCCCAGCCGTTCTGACTTCAGGCAGTGGCTTTTCTAGATGTGAAAGATAGGGACTTGTTTTATTAGTGGATTTATTTGCTTGGAGTTGCCACAGGCAGGGAGTGACCCACACCCTGGGCAGTCTAGTCAGAGGACGACCTCCTCACCTTGCCCTTGTACCTGGAGGAGGCCTAACATCTACGCCTCTCATTGATGGGTCAGCTTCATTCCCTGGCACCTCCTTTACCATTCCACAGCGGAGCCCCTCCATCTTGCCCGGAGCCCGCCAGCTTGGTTAGCCAGCATCTCAGTGTCCTGTGGCCCTTGCCTTACATCCATCACCCTCCGAAGGCCACTCTGGCTTGGTTGGGGTCTCCATAGATCAGTCATCACCTGGCTGTGTGTGTTTCTGATCAGGAGAAGGGCGGAAGGCAGGCAAGTCCCTTCGCATGTGTTCATTCCCTCAGTTACAGATTTGTTAAAAACCCTCCTGGGTGCTAGGCCTTGGGGGGACATGGCAGCAGGCGTGACAAGACAGAATCCAGCCCCCCTACCTCGCACTCCCCCACACCCCGTATCCAGGCCAAGAAGAATGAGTGCCTGTGTAGAGAGGAGCCCTCAGGGGGAACAGCTGCTCCCCAGCCCACCCCAAGTCACATTCCCTCCCTCGAGAGGCTGCGTGTCAACACTGGAGAGGGACTGGAGCCATGCAGAGAAGAGCTTCAGGAGAAGGGAGGAGAGAGGAGATGGTGGAGGAGAAGGGGAAGGTGACAGAGAAGAGCAATCTTTACTCCATATTGAGTACCTGCCGTGTGCCCCTTTTACAAACGGCACCTCATTTGAGCACGGCAATGACCGACACAGTTCGTGCCTTTCTGAAACCCGAGGCATCGACTAAGCTTAGTGTAGTGGGCAGGAGCGGAGGGGAGATGAAAACCTGGTAGCATTTCGAGGATCCCTCCAAACCCTCTGGACGCAGTCTGCGTCTGTACTAAAGGGATCTCTCTTACGAGAACGGTGATTAAAAGGTTTGTTCCTCTGGGTTCTGTCACCTGCTTCTGAGAACTTGACCTGAGGAAAGGATGCAGAATTTTGGAAAGCACTTTGTGTGTGAAGACAGATGCTTTCAGGGCTCCCGATTGGTGACTGGCAATGCAGGTGACAGTCTGCCCCATAGTCTGTCCAGGGTCTAGAGAAAGGGCAAATGTCTCTATTGCAATTAGTGGGCAAAACGAGAGTACAAAGGATACTTGACCCCAGCTATTATAGAAAGGACCCCCAGACTGTCTGCGTAGAAAAACTATGATAAGGAGTGCCCAGCATCTCAACAGTTGTCTGAACAAGACAGGGATTCTCCGTGTAGCCCTAACTGTCCTGGAACTAGCTTTGTAGACCAGACTGGTCTCGAACTCACAGTATTCTGCCTTCCAAGTGATAGGATTAAAGGTGTGCTCCACCACCACCTGGCGGTTTTTCAGTTTTTTGATTTCCCAAGTTTTCTTTACAAATTTCCAGTGTCTTGGAATGTTTTTTTTTAAAAGCATATTTAGAAAAACAAACCACATATTCCTGAAGCTCTCTACCTGTAGAGGACTGCTGGCCTCCCTGGCCACATTGACATCTGTCCCTCTCTGACCCCATGCTTCCCAGGAACCCATGATGCCCCAAGAGTACAGCCCACAGGCCCTGATGACCCCCCTGGAGGACACTACAGATCAGCATCAGCACCACTTCTGGGACTCAAACTGCCACATCTGCAAGGGCGGGAAGGAAGGCAGGAAGAGCATCAATAGTAGCTGTCTGGAGCCACATGTGGGCGTCAGCCACAGCACGGGTGGGTAGCCCAGTTCGCAGGAGGCAGAATGGGATTGCCTGTGCTGCAGGTCACCTTGGCCGTCAGGCTGTAGACTGTTTTCTGTCTCTGCCTGCTCATATCAGTGGTTGCTTCTGCTCTTTGCAGATTGGAAATCCTCAACTGAACTGCCAGACTCCTCCAGAGCCATCATGAATAAGGAGGAAAATGCCATCCAGAACGCCCCAAGTCCAGCTCCTGTGTCTTCTCCAGAGATGCTCAAGGCTGGGGAGACATCTTCCAAGGAACCACAGGATAGGTATGGGACTGGGAACCTTCAGGGTTCTGTGCTAGTGACAGGGGAGGTGAGCGGCTCAGCAGCATGGGTGGGAGAGGCCACCAGCTGAAGCTATAACATATACAAGCTGCAGGAGCTTCCTTCCTTTATGACCTTAAGTCTTCCCTGTCCGTGAGCCTCTGTTTTTCTATCTGTGAAATGGAACTCATGCGGTCTCCTGGCTCCCTCTGCACAAGGTCATGCTTGACTCAGTGCTCAGGTCTCTGCAGTGAGAAGGCAATACTGACTCTGCAGAGGAAGGGGTGCTGGGGACATCCTAATGACTCTGCTTGTCCCTCCCCGTCCCTTTTTCTAGGCTCCAGATACCTGCTGAGCCCAAAGATGTCCCTCCCAGCCCTCCACCCTGGGAAGGCTCCCTAGACATGTTCTCTATCAAGCCATTCCGGGCCAAGGCCCAGCTGATTTCCGGACACAGCTGCCAGCTTCTCCAGGTACTCCACTTCTGCTTACTAAGGACCTCCTCACACACAACGCTCAACCCCATTGGTAATTCATCCATCGCTTCTACAGGTCACCAGTGAGTTTTGGGCTAGCTCTCCGTGAAGGCATTAACACACTGATTGTGCTAGCTCTCTCACCCTCAAGGCCTAAGGCATGGGGGGGGGGCTCTGGGAGAGCATCCCGGGGCCTCTCAGGTCGCAGGAGGGTTTAGGAGTGATGGTTGAATGACTGACTGATGAACAGTGAGGGAGGGCCCCTTAGACTTTGGCCAGGACAACCTGTAGGCCTTCAGGGGGAGTTAGAGCTCTCTGGGGGAGTCCCTGAGGGTTCAGATACTTTCTCTACCCTTCTCATCAGGCTTTGGTTTGAGGTAATGGGAAATAAAACTGCCTAAAAGGGTGGGAAGCTGGGTGCTGACCAATCACCCGTCCCCAGGCTCTGCCGGAGGTCATTCGCTCAGCAGGCTGCCTCCCTCCAAATGACCTTTGGGATCTTCTAGACAGCATGTGCCCAGCTAAAGCAAAGGTAAACTATCTGCTCTTAGGGAACCTTCTCTTTTTGCCTCTCCTTCTTAGCTCCCCCCACCTTTCCAGTTCCCAGACTCACTAATGACCCTGTGCAAGTTCCCGCCCCTCTCTGGCTTCTTCCTAGAGCGGTGGTTCTCAACCTGTGGGTTGCCACCCCCAGGGAGGCCAAACAATCCTTTCACAGGGATCGCATATGAGATATCCTGCATAATCAGATATTTACATTTTGATACATAGCAGTTGCAAAACTCACAGCTATGAAGTAGCAACAGAAATAATCTTATGGGGCTGGAGAGATGGCTCGGAGGTTAAGAACACTGGCTGCTCTTCCAGAGGTCCTGAGTTCAGTTCCCAGCAACCACTGGTGGCTCACACCCATCTGTAATGAGGTCTGGTGCCCTCTTCTGGCTGCAGACACACAAAAAGACAAAACACTGTATACATAATAAATAAATAAACCTTTTAAAATAATAATAATAATATAATGATAATAAAAGTAATTTTATGGTTGGGGCGGTCACCACAACATGAGGAACTGTATTAAAGGGTCGCAGTTTTAGGAAGGTTGAGAACCGTTATCCTGTTGAGTCTGAGTATGCCTGCAGGCCCAGAGGATGAGGGCTTCTTTGCCACTTCCTTTTGTATCCCAGGATATCTGCGCGGCCAGGCTGTGTCCCCATGGGTCTCCGGACATCCACAACTATCGCCTGCTCTACTCCTACCTCAACAACAAACAATGCCACTGCCTGACCACTGTGCAGCACGTGAAGATGGTCCTGCTGCCTCTGCCCGCCTTCCAGGCTTTGCCAGCCAGACTGCGCCCTCTGGGGGGCCCAGGTGAGAACTGAGTATACACCCGCATAGAGCTACAGAGCAGCCAGGCTTGACCCAGGTTTAGCAGGACAGAGGCAGATGCAAACACAGCCAGGAGGAATAGGTGCGACTTTGCAGCCGCATTAGCCAAGCCTGGCTTCAGGGCAAGGATCAGCCTAGGCATGGCCCTAGGAAAGCACCTATGGAAGAGGACTCTATGGACTCAGAGCAGCTTTAACACCTTTCTGAGCTGCAGTTCCCAGTATTGGAGGTGGAGTGACATATTCTCCATGAGGCAGTTCTGGGCAAAAGCCCAGCTTGTCTTGGGACATAGTTGCTAGCTAGTCCAGGTACACCTTCTGCGTTCGCAAGGTCTCTCCCTATGATACTGCCCAGTCCACAGCCATTCAACTCTTGTTCATTTCATTCATTCTACAGTAAGTCATTGCCTGGCTTTGTGGTAGGCACAAGGACAGATGATGCACCAACCTCCGGAATGGCACAGACTGTTAAGCCTTGAGGCCAAGCCATCCCTTGATCTCCTAGACCAAGCATTCTGAGCCAGGCTCGCTTGCCTGCTTGCTTTCTCCCAATCTCACTGCCAGGAGGTTCTCATAAACAACCTTGTAGATCCACGGCAGCTTTTAGGGAATCCATGCTGACTTCCTCCAGGTCTTGGGACCCTTCCTTCTCCTCTTCTCAGGTCTTGAAACCACTCACCCGAGCCTGTTACTAGCTGTGTTGTTCCCTAAGGATGGACTTCCAGACATAGCTTTGTCCAGCTCTCTGTGGAACAAGATTCCAAAGACTGTCTCCTTCAGCAAAAAAGTGGAGAAGAGATGCTACCAGCCAGAGGACAGTATATCAGAGGCCACCCTAAGAGGATCACCTTCCCACGAGGAGGCCCCAAAGCAGAGCTTGGCCAAGGACAGCTTGACTCCAAGGAATGTTTGTGACTGGCAGAACCTCCCCAGAGGCAGGGGGAGGCAGCAACCTAGGTGGGAACAGCAGTCCCCAGAAGCAAGCTGGTGCCACCCCCAACATCCCAATTCAGGTGGACCAGTTTTGCCTGGCATTGGTCATGGACAGCACCTCCATAGGGCCTCCTGTTTCCACCAAGACATACTCCAGCACCTCAGTATCTTAGTGAGCATGGCTTACCAGTTCCAGGCCTCGCTGTGGCCCCCAGGCCAGGAGCCCCTTCTCCCATCCTCTGCAGTATCTGCAGTTCCAGACCCCCACGGGCCAATCCCAGACCCTCCTGTGGGCCCTGTGGATGGAGATGGCTCGGAGTGCCCCTGGCCAGAGAGGCCTGACCCTTCGGACCCATCAGAACAGGAGCGTTCGTTCTCTTACCAGTGCTGAACGAGAGAGAGGTGAGTCAACCCTGCCCCTACCCCCCACCCCCCACCCCCAGTTTGTAGCTGTTCTGCAACCTGTTTGATGTTGATTTTTGGTTCTATAAAAACTTAGAAAAATAAAAATGGCATCTGATAATTGTGTAGGAGCATCTCTAGTCCCATCCAGGTGT
This sequence comes from Microtus ochrogaster, assembly GCF_000317375.1. Taxonomy (NCBI): domain Eukaryota; kingdom Metazoa; phylum Chordata; class Mammalia; order Rodentia; family Cricetidae; genus Microtus; species Microtus ochrogaster. The sequence goes on along the minus strand of NC_022016.1, from coordinate 54,677,246 downwards.
GGCTTGACGTGTCTTTGAAAATGTATTTTTTTTTCCTACAAAGGCATGACCTCCCCCATTGCTGATCAGGGGTCCTGAACCATCAGTTTGTCCCAGGACAAAGGTTTTGCTGTGTGACTTCTGGAGGCATTTTAAAAACACTCTGAGTCAATTGTGGGTGTGCACACATTCCAGAAGTACTCTGGAGGCACGGACAGTTAGAGAGATCTCCTGAGTTTGAGTCCAGATTGTTCTACATAGCGAGTTCCAGGCCAGCCTGTGTTCCACAGCGAGATCCTGTCTGTCAGTGATGGCTATTTTATTTTATTCATTTTTGGCTTTTGGAGACAAGGTTTCTCTGTGTAACCCTGGCCCCCTGGAAACTTGCCCTGTAGACCAGGCAGGTCTTGAGCTCAGGGATCCACCTGACTCTGTCTCCTGAGTGCTGGGGTTAAAGGTGTGCACCACCGCCCAACCCATGATGGCTATTCTTGCCTCTCAGCTTGATTGCATCTGGAATTAACTAAAATCCAAACGGCTGAGCACACTTTATGAGGAAATTGTTTTATTAATGAGATCGTTTGAAGTGGGAAGACCCACTTCCAATCTGGATCTTTGAGGTAGAAGATCTTTTTTTTTTTTTTTTTTTTTGTTTTTTGGGACTGGGTTTCTTTGTTGGTTTTGGTGCCTGTCCTGGAACTAGCTCTTGTAGACCTGGCTGGTCTCGAACTCACAGTGATCCGCCTGCCTCTGCCTCCCGAGTGCTGGGATTAAAGGCGTGCGCCACCATTGCCCAGCTGAGGTAGAAGATCTTTAATCTGGGCCACCAGCCTATGTAAAGGACGTGGAAGAAGGAAGTTTGCTTTCTGCCTGCTTGCTCTCACTAGTGAGTCCCTTCCTTCACCGGCATTAGAGCCTACTTCTTAGGGATTCGGCGTGTACTGAAGACCAGCTGAGACATCCCCTCGCCTTGTAGAGTGAGCAACGACTGGACTCCTGGACTCTGCATTGGTAGGCAGCTGTTGTTAGACTAGCTGAGCCACAGCTTGGAAGCCGCTCTAATAAATATGTGTGTATATATTCATATGTATATATATATTCATATATATTCATTCTATAAGTTCTGTACCTCTAGAGAACCCTGGCTAAAATACCGTCTCAAAAAAAATCTGAATTAAGGGAAAGAGTCCATGTTGGGAGAGAAGACAGACTGGGGTTGAAGGAGAAACTGACAGACAGAGGGTCCAAGGAGGTAGAGGTGTTTGTTAGGAAAAGGAAAAGGGTGGCTTTGTGCTGTTCATTTAGTTATGGTGTGCGAGCGTATCCATGAGCCACGGAGGTCAGAGCAGAGCTTTGGCATCCTCCCCTCTCCCTGTCCTCACTTTGAGACAGGATCTCTCCCTGAACCGGAAGCTCACCATTTTGGCTAGGTTTTCAGCGAGCTTTGGAAATTAGATAGCTGTTATCCCCCTGCCTCTAATGCTAGGGTTAATAGGCTCTGAGCCATCCGGGCCTTCTCTCCAGCTCCAGGAGTGATTTTACATTTCTGATGTCCATTTTTCTTTTGGGATAAACCGAGGGATGGCACACAGTACCACCTTGTTCTCTACATGTCTGTGTCCATGTACACTGGCGAGGGCCTCTCAGTACAGGCTTGTGTCTACAGGTCTCTGTGTGGGTCTCTGTTAAAGGGGACTGCTTTGTGCAGGTCCTGCCAACTCCCAGAGACAGCCAGGGTCTAGGCCTGGGAAGACATTCAAGCCTGTTGAGGTGGAATTGTGGCTTGACGGCTGCCCTGCCTTGGATCCGGAGTGAGCTTCTCATAGCAGCTGTGAGTCTGGGCACTGACTTGGGAACTAGCTGCCCCAGGCTGATTCACCCAGGACTCCGCCCTTCGCTGCAGCATCCGATGTATGCCTCATTCGGGAGCCTGCTGGGCTGGAAAGGGAGAGATGATTAATAAGAGGTGCCCCTCTTTCTACCCCAAGAGCTCTGCGGCTGCCCTACCCCCAGCCGACAGCAGAGGGGGCCCTCTGCCTTGGGATGGAGGTCGGGGCTGGCAGGACCGAAGCTGAGCTGGGGGGGGGGTGAGAGAAAATGGGAGGAGGAGTTGGAAGCGGGGGTGGTGGGCGAGGGTGGATTGTAAGTGGGAGCAGGGAGAAGGTTCTGGATAGGTGAACCAGGGAAAGGAACGGGGCTCTTGAGGGAACTCCTCTGGCTCAGAGGGCACGGGAATGCCGCAGCTTCAGCGCTAAATGCAAATTTTGTCAATTACTATGCAAACCTGCAGCTCCTCTTGGAGCCTGCAACTTGGGTGGCTTTCCTAACGCAGCGGGGTTGGGGACGCCGCGGCGCACGCCTCCCACTGGCCGCAGCTTTCTCTTCGGGAGACAGGAAGAGGCACCGGAGAAGAGCTAGCCTTTGCCCTCCGCAGGGGCCTGCCTTTAGAGCTTCAGTTTACCCTTCCCTAGGTGGGGATGCCAACGCGGCCTTCTGATAACTCGCCCCCGGGAAGTGGGATATAGATAGATAGATCGATAGGTAGATAGATAGATAGATAGATAGATAGATAGATAGATAGATAGATAGATAGATAGATAGACAGACCCCGAAACTCTGCATCCTGCCTCGGGATGGGGGCTGGACACATGACCCCCATCCACCTTCTGCTCCTAGTTCACAAGCTCTTTGCTTATCTCTTGACAGGGACCAGGAACGCAGCTTGGCATGACGTTGCTAGGGGGTGTGATCGGCGGTTGCTAGGTTCTAGGAATGTTGCTATGCAACGCCGGGCGGGGCCCTAGTTGCTAGGCCGAGAAGGAGTCGCCTGCTGCCCAAAGGGTTTTAGCGGACACCGCCCGCCCCCAACCAGGACCGGCGTTGGCACCCCCAGTCTGGGCGCAGTCTCCGGGGTTCCTTCCGGTTCACACCCTCTGTTACTCCGTGATCCTCTGGGCTCCGGAGCGAGGAACCCTGGGTCTTTGTACACGTGTCTGTGCGCCTGCTGGTGCGGGGTGGCGGGGGGTGGGGGGGAGAGTGTCTCTTTTGAATTTCCATAGCAACTGCTCCCGTGTCACCCTATTGCTCCCAAAGGTTTAAGCAGTTGCGTGTGCAAATTTACATATATCTGCATGTCATTAACATAGAGGCGGAGCCGGAACTTGTTTGGGCAACTATCCCTGGACAGTTCCCCTCGTTTTGCTTTCATCCCGTCGGATGGCCACCTGAACTGCGCATGCGTGAGTGGTTTGTGGGTGTTTCTTTTTTGTGTGTGTGTGTCTCCGTGTTCTCGGTTTTGAGGTGGGTGGGAGACTTCTAACAGTGACCATCAGCTCTGGTCTTCTCATGCCTTACCGAAACGTCCTAACGGAAAACTCAGTTCCCTGAGACTTGTTAGACCCCAGTTGTGCCTTTCTTAGCTGTGTCGTCTTAGGTTGGTGCCCTTCTCTGTGACTCAGTTTCCTTCTCTGTAAATAGGCATACTAATCTCTAACTCACTAGGTTATGTGAAGGTTCGAGGCATGCCAGTGCCACTTTGACACATACTCGTTGATGTTCTGATGGACAGACAGTAGGCAGAGTATGGTTGTTCCCCACCTCTTTAGAACCCAGTTCCATCTACTCAGAACCCAGTGAAAGCAACGGAACTTCCTTTTCAGCTCCAGACATGGCAGGAAGAACTTCCATATGTCAGGGCAGCCTGGATTCCCAGGCATGGGATGAGAGCTGTTGGTCAAGTCAGGTTGGTGTACCATGGACCCTGGCCCCCCACTCCCCTCTTGCTCTCAAGGAGTTCCCTGAGTCAGGAGCCCTTGTATTTCTGCAGCAGCAGCAGCTAACTGGGAGGCCAGACTGAGAAGCCTGTGATGGGGTAGAGGGAAGGAGAGCAGGAATTTTGTTCAGAGAGTTGCATGTCTGAGTTTTCACCGGAGAGGACTGAAGAGCTCTGGGGGTAACTCCCTTGCCCTTCTTGGACCTCAGTTTCCCCACTGAGGACACTTGGGAGTCTCTGCTACAACACAGCTGGGACGGGAGAATGAAGAGCAGTTTCGCCCTGCAGCAGCAGTGCAGGGAGTGAGTTTCCCAGTCTTGGGACTGTGCAAGCAGAAGTGTGGCTGGGGCGGAACAGAACTTCTGGAAGCTGCTTCCTTGAAAGGTGGGAGTCCTTGCTGGGTCTGGTTTCTGCTCTTCGTGTTCTGGGAGAGTCTTTCTTGCCTTTCTCTCTCCCAGTGTTCTTCTAACCTGAACAGCCTTGACCGCTAGAGCCACAAGGAGGCAGAAGGGGCTTTAAAGGGCAAAACCCAGTTCCATTCTGTGCTGGGATAGCTCTCATTAGGCTTAATTAGAATAAATGGGATTGCTTCCTGTCTTGGGTAGAAGAATATGCTTGTTGGTGATGGAGAAAGGCATAGGAGCTTGACTCTGATTGGTCAGTTGGCTTCTGGGAGGAGGAGGGACTATATGGGGACAGTACTTTGTAGTTGCCATTTCGACTGCTGTATACAGGACTACACTCTGCTGGCGGCACACCGGCCCGTTCCCTGTAGCCAGCCACCTGTGCCCCACAGGTGAGAGTTCCAGGGACGGGCTGAGAGCCTGGCAGTGCCCGGCTGGCCCGCCTGTGTCCCACTCTAGAGGCCAATTAAGTCGCTATCCCTAGCCGCGCCGATTAACTGTTAATAAGGCAGCAAACACCTGCAGCTATGGAGGCGAATTAAGAGCAACAGTCGGCATAATACACAACCCGATAAGTGAGCAATTAACAACCGGAGAAAGATTAATAGAAGCAATTATGTCCTCCTCGGAGCTCTGTAAATACGACTGTCAACCGCTGGGGAATTCAGGCCAGTTTCACCTGGCCCCACCCTGGCCATAGCCTCCGGTAGTGGAGCACTTGAGCTAGCCTGTAGAGGCTGGACGACAGCGCCATGACAGAAGGGGCATGCCCAGATATGTACGCATTGGCATATACATCCTGGCGCACAGAGAGATGGCCCATAGGACATAGTTACACAGACTTAAACTCACACAGATGGATAGATACAGGCACGTGGAAGTCCTTCCAGAAATAAACACAGACATGCAGAAAAATACCCCGTGTCACAAAGAGACACTCATATGTCATACAGAGCTAGAACTACGCAGATTATGAGACACAGTGATCTAAAGGTAGACATATAAACACAGCTTCATACACATGGGGCCATATTCGCCATCTTCTGATGTCCAACTTGCGTGGAGTCATCCGAGAGCTAAAGCAGCTGAGAAGCGGACGGAGGGCAGGAAAGGACGTGAAGGGGCGGAAGTGCATGAATAGATATGCAAGAATGATGCACGCTTATGGTTCTAAGCATTCCCATCTCTGTGTGCATGTGTACATGTTATCAGCTTGTAGATATGTTCCAACATGGAAACATGCATGCACCTCTACGTTTATGTTTATATTAAGCTACATTGGTGTGTCATGATATAAACATGATTATGTATTCATCATAGCTTGCGTCGGATGGGCACGGGACTCTGTGTGTGTGTGCTTGACTCGTACTTAGTTCTGCATGATACACCACTGTCCATAAGAGGGGTTTACATGTGATTGTCTCTCTGTGGCGGGAGGAGAGGATGCCTTAACGAACCCAGGAACTCTGGTGATTCGTGAATCCATGAAGCTAGAGCCCACCTCCAGGAAGTGGGGCTCGGGAGACTTAGGGTGCCTTAGGGCTCCTTGACTGACTTGGATTCCCTCATAGGATCTTCCAGCCGCTCTGAAGAAATGAACCTAAAGGTTCAGTTTCTCCTGATCTGAGAGAGGTCCCCATGGAAAACCCCCAGACTGGGAATCTGGGGCAGAAGGACGGTGTCTTTGTTCGGGTGTCTATTACTGTGATGAAAACTCATGACCGAAAGCAAATTGGGGAAGAAAGGGTTAATTTGGTTTATACTTCCACACCATAGTCCATCTTTGAAGGAAGGCAGGACAGGACCTCAAACAGGGCAGGAACCATACAGAGGCCTTGGAGGAGTGCTGCTTACTGGCTTACACCCTCTGGCTTGCACAGCTTGCTTTCTTACAGATTCAGGACCACCAACCTAGTAATGCCCCCCCCAACAATGGACTGGGTCCCCCCATCATGGATTAAAAAAATGACCTTAAATATAATTTATTGTTTTTAATTGAGCTATACATGTTTCTCCTCTTCCCTTCCTTCATCCTCTCTTCCCTTCCACCCTTCCCCCGACCCCCATGATCCCAATTTACTCAGAAGATCTTGCCTTTTTCTCCTTCCTAGGCAGATCCATGTATTTCTCTCTTAAGGTCATCTTTGTTGTCTAGGTTCTCTGGGGTTGTAGACTGTAGGCTGGTTATTCTTTGCTTTCTGTCTAAAAGCCACTTATGAGTGAGTACATATGATATTTGTCTTTCTGGATCTGAGTTACCTCACTCAGTATTTTTTTTCTAGTTCTGTTTATTTGCCCACAAATTTCAAGATGTCATTATTATTATTATTTTTACCTCTAAGTAGTACTCCATTGTGTAAATGTACCACATTTTCCTTATTCATTCTTCAGTTGAGAGGCATCTAGGTTGTTTCCAGGTTCTGGCTATTATGAATAATGCTATATAGATGAGCAAATGTCTTTGTGGTATGATTGAGCATCCTTTGGGTATATACCCAAGAGTGGTATTGCTGGATCTTTAGGTAGATTGATTCCTAATTTTCTGAGAAATTGCCATAGTGATTTCCAAAGCAGCTATACAAGTTTGCACTCCCATAAGCAATCGGGGAGTGTTCTTCTTACTCCATATCCTCTCCAGCATAAATTGTCATCAGTGTTTTTGATCTTGGCCATTCTGACAGGTGTAAGATGGTATCTCAGAATTTTGGTTTGCATTTCTCTGATGGCTAAGGATGTTGAGCTTTTCCTTAAGTGTCTTTCAGCCATTTGAGTTTCCTCTGTTGAGAGTGTTCTGTTTAGGTCTGTACCCCATTTTTTAAATTGGATTATTTGTTATTTTGATGTCTAGTTTCTTGAGTTCTTTGTATATTTTGGAGATCAGCCCTCTGTCCGATGTGGGGTTGGTGAAGATCTTTTCCCATTCTATAGGCTGCCGTTTTGTTTTGTTGACTGTGTTCTCTGCTTTACAGAAGCTTCTCAGTTTCAGGAGGTCCCATTTATTAATTGTTGCTCTCAGTGTCTGTGCTACTGGGGTTATATTTAAGAAGTAGTCTCCTGCCGGGCGATGGTGGCGCACGCCTTTAATCCCAGCACTCAGGAGGCAGAGGCAGGCGGATCTCTGTGAGTTCGAGAGTCCTAGAACTAGCTCTGGTCTACAGAGCTAGTTCCAGGACAGGCTCCAAAGCCACAGAGAAACCCTGTCTTGAAAAACAAAAAACAAAACAAAACAAAACAAAACAAAACAAAACAAAAGAAGTGGTCTCCTGTGCCAATGCATTCAAGTGTACTTCCCACTTTCTCTTCTATGAGGTTAAGTGTGAATGGATTTATGTTGAGGTCATTGATCCATTTGGACTTGAGTTTTGTGCATGGCAGTAGATATGGATCTATTTGCATTCTTCTACATGTTGATATCCAGTTATGCCAGCACCATTTATTGAAGATGCTTTCTTTTTTCCATTTTATAATTTTAGCTTCTCTGTCAAAAATCAGGTATTTACTGTGAGTTCGAGACCAGCCTGGTCTACAGAGCTAGTGCCAGGACAGGCTCCAAAGCCACAGAGAAACCCTGTCTCGAAAAACCCAAAAAAAAAAAAATCAGGTGTTTATAGGTGTGTGGGTTGATATCCGGGTCTTCAATTTGATTCTCTTGGTCCTCCTGTCTGTTAGTATTTGCCAATACCAAGTCGTTTCATTACTGTAGCTTTAGAGTAGAGTTTGAAGTCAGGGATGGTGATGTTTCCAGAAGGTCTTTTATTGTACAGGATTGTTTTGACTATGCTGGGTTTTTTTTCCGTATGAAGTTGAGTATTGTTCTTTCGAGGTCTGTGAAAATTTTTGCTGGGATTTTGATGGTTATTGCATTGAATCTATAGATTGCTTTTGGTAAGATTCCTATAGCAGGATTTTAGGGAAGAATTTTCTCAATTAAGGTTTCCTCCTTCCAAATAACTCTAGCTTGTGTCAAGTTGGCATAAAGCTAACCATCACAGGTAACAAGTTCAAGGCCAGCCTAGGCTACAGAGAGAGTTCTAGTTCAAAATTATACAAATAACCCTAATATTCAAGACTGAGAAGGTGGTTCAATCAGTCAAATACTTGCTGTGTCGGCAATGAGAACCTGAATTCAACCTTCAGAACCCACATGACACATGCTTGTAATTCCAGTGGGGGAGAGGCAGGGATGGGAGGATCCCTGGCCCCACAGGCCAGCTAACCTCACATTGTCTGCAAGTCCCATGTAACAATGAGAGACCCTGCCTTGTTTCAAAAACAGACAAACAAACAAACAACAAAGTGAACAGTTTCTGGGAAACAGTACCCAAGCTTGCCCTTTGACCTTCATATGCATACACACATACACACACACACACACACTATACACAACACAACAGACCTAACACAAACACACAAAACACATGAACTAATACCTTTCCCACAAAGAAAATCTCCGCACCAAGTCTCCAGTCTAGGACTTAAGCCATCATACACAGAAATCCTACCATGTAAAAGAACACAGGCCAACATGTAAACATGGAAAGTCATGGATATAGACATATGAAATGCTCCTCACAGGTGCACCAGGACCTTACCACCATGCCCGGACACACATGCACACACACACACACACACACACACATACACACACACACACACACTATCACTCCTATAGGCTCACACACCATCGGTGTCTGATGTGAACCTATGACTAGGCCAAGGGCCACAGACGGTGTCCCTTGACAGGTTCCCCCACCAGACTGGCCAGCTGGTGTGAGCTGGCAGACCCCAAGAGTGTTCTTCATCAAGGCTAGACTGCCTGCTGCCAGGCAGGTGCACTGAGGGATGGAGGGTAAATAAGGATGTAACATTGGCATCTACCCCAGCCTCCCTGCCCCACACCAAGGTGGACAGTGAGTTGGCTCAGAGTCAGCCCTACACTTAGACCTTTGAAGGATCTATAGGACTCAGAAGGACCAGGGCCTAGGTGGACATTCTAGCTCCCACAGGGAAGAGCCACCTCCCAAAGTCAGGACTGGCTTGCAGAGACCACAGTAGCCAGCTACTCCCCTGCTGACCACCATGTACTGAAAATCAACAGAAAGTGATGGATGGGCAACATAGATTTGGGGACCCCACAAATCTACCACCAAACATCTGCCTGTCCCATTCCCCGACCCAGTCCTTCCAGCCTGTTCTTTGTTTGTTTGTTTGTTTTTTATTTTGGTTTTTTGAGACAGGGTTTCTCTGTAACTTTAAAGCCTATCCTGGAGCTAGTTCTTGTAGACCAGGCTGGCCTCGAACTCACGGAAATCTGCCTGCCTCTGCCTCCCGAGTGCTGGGATTAAAGGCGTGCACCACCACCACCCGGCTGCTGCTCTTTCTTTGACTCAGCTTAGCCCCAGGTTTTCATTCATCTTCGCATTTATTCAACCAATAAAGACATTAAAGAGACCATGGCGGTTAGTGCCCCTGCTTTGCTGGATGCTGGGCATCCAGAATGAGTGAGGAGCAGAGGCAGTCTGGAGTGCAGGGGTATCCCAGACCCTGCTACTTCCTCAGCTGGGGGGAAAAGCACCAACTCCCGGTGATGGATAATAGCTGATACGCCTAGTACGCAGCGCCAGGCCCAGTTTTGAGTGCTTTACGTGGCGAATTAGCTCGGTACATCCCCACAACAGCCTGCAGTGGCAGCTACTGCTATTAACCCCATTTGTGGTCACAGGGAGATTAAATAACTTGGCCAAGGCTAAACAGCTTGTCAAAGCCACCCCAAGTGTTTAAGGCATTCCAAAGAAGGCAGCTAGCCATCCAGTCCCTCCCCTTGCCCGGCAGCTCCAGGGACCTTGTATGTATGTGCCTGGGTCCCAGAGCCCTGGAAGAGATAGGCCGAAAGTGAATGGTCCAGGATATAACCGGAGATCAATCATTCTGCAGGAGTGGGTGGAGAGGAAGAAGTGGCTGAGTGCCCCCTCTCGCATCTCAGCCCAGACACTGCCGAGTTCAGGCTGCTTACCCCCAGCAAAAATACTTTGGGTTCAGATCCATGCTGGAAGCCAGGGTAGGTGTCTCAGTTTCGTCTCCATTTCATCCCTACCCCTCCTGCCCAGGGGTTAGGGAGGAAGTCGGGTTTCCAAGGTGGATCAACTGGAGACCCTCTGTCCACAGGCAAAACCCCCTGCCTTGACTTCTAGGGCCCTAAGAAGCCTGCTCAGTCTCCAGAGGCTTTTTTCAACACAATTACCCAGGCCAGGAATTTCGATCCCTGGTGCCAGCCCGGCCCTTGTTATGCAAATGTAAGCAAATGAGATGCAAACAGAGCGGTCCCAGATTAACAGAGAAATCCCCAGCAGCTGGAGGAGTCACCGCAAAGTCAGCTTGCTCTGGCTTCCCTGTTGCCCCCCCCCCCCCCCCCTTACAGGCTTTATCCACCTGGATATGCCAGGGCCACCACCCTGTCCATCTACCCTCTAAAACAGTGGGTCTCCACCTTCCTGTGCCGCGACCCTTTAATACAGTTCCTCAGGCTGTGGTGACCCCTCCCCACCATAAGATTATTTTCGTTGCTACTTCATAACTGTCATTTTGCTACTGTTATGAATTGAAAGTAATCATCTGTGCTTTCAGATGGTCTTGGGCGGCCCCTGTGAAAGGGTCGCTTGACCCTAAGGGGGTCACAACCCCATAGGTCAGGAATCACTGCTTCAAATGCTCTCTGCTCAGGAAGGGTCTGGGCAAGAGGGGCTGAAAGCCTTCCACCCTTCCAGTCTCTCTCCTCACTTTACCAGATCATGGTAGGAATGGCAGTTTGTGGTGGTGTTTCCCAATTTTGTTTCTTGTAAAAGAGGGGATTCTCTCTCTCTCTCTCTCTCTCTCTCTCTCTCTCTCTCTCTCTCTCTCTCTCACACACACACACACACACACACACACACAATAGAAGAGTCCCCACTAAGTACACACAAATACACTCATTCACACCCAATTACACGCACACACAGCCTTGTCCGCTTTCCCTATATAAATCAGCCCAAGTCCCTGCCCCTCCCTTCCCCTGACACACTGTAGATTAAGCGACAGCCATCCACAGGCTCACAGGCTATGGTGTCGTGGATCATCAGGCTGTGTCCCCTCTCTGGGACCGGAGGATGGAAGTACTCCTGATAGACAGCCACAAGTCAGGGTGAAGACAGGTAAGCAAGAAGCCCCTCCCCTGGGCATGACCCTGGGGAGGGAGCCCAATAGTAGGTAGTGCCTACCGGAGCCCTTGGAGGTTCTGACTGGTGTTTGTGCCTGTGGGAACCTGGCCCCTGGCAGGCCCAACCAGTCCAGGTCCAACTTCTAAAAATAAGAGCCGAGGATGGAAGCCTCTGGTTGGTTCTGTGGGAGCCTGTTGCCGTGGCAACCCTTCTCAGAGGCCTCCCTCCTGGTTGGGCTGCCCCGTTTGGCTGTAGGTCTCCCTGCCAGCCCCCCTGTGCTGGCCCCTCTGCCAGTCAGCCCTCTGTCCTGTCTTCCTTGGTGGGAGGGAGCAGGTGTGGGGCGGGGTGGGGGGGGTGGCGCAGGCGGGAGGACCTTGGGAACTCTGAGGGAGCACAATGGCCTGTGTGTGAGACCTAGGCTGGATCTGCTTGTGTGGAGTTGTGTGGCAGTGGGCAGTTTGACTGTGTGATGGCCTCTGCTGGGCTTTTCCCTGGGTGTATGTCAAAGCTGGTGACGTGACTGTCAGAGTCCCTGTGGGTGACTGTTTTGTCTCTATGACTCTGCAGCCATGTGTGACAGTGTGTGGGGGGAGCTGAGGGAGGGACCTGGCCATGGCTTCCTAGGAATGTCCCTGCCCTGTCCCTTACCTTCTGGGTTGTAGGCTGGCAATATGGAAGAGGCAGTAGTGCAGAGGTACCTAGAGTAATCCCGAAGTGAGCAGGACGTGATGATGGCGCTAACTTCTCCTAGGACCTGCTATGGAATACCACATAAATGCCAGTCTTCCCATATGGGGGCAATAGAGAGGGAATGCTCTAGCTAAACCCAGGAGTGAGCGAATGTGTGCGTGCGTGTGCGTCTGTGTGCAAGTGTGTGCTCCAGTCGACAGCACAGCCTCCATTCCCCAGCCCACCTCCCCTCCCCAATCAATAGTGTTCCAGAGGCCCCTCCCACCTCTCAGCCGCCTGGCCAGACCAAGTCCACCCCACTCTCACCCAGGCCCTGCGACAGCCTCTTCAGGATAACCTGCTGGTTCAGAGGCTTCCTGTGTGGCCACGCCCACCCCTCACAGCCCCCGTCCCCTCTGCTTTCTTGCCCCTCCCTGAAAGACCCCTCCACAGTTGACTTTCTTTTCAAGGCCAAATGCGCCTCTTCGGCCTTTAGATCTCCCCAGTTTAGATTCTTCTCCCTGCTTCTTGTAGCTTGAGCTACTGAGGGCTTCCAGGAGTGTTCAGTCCGTCACTGTCTCTGTGCCTTCACTCGTGACTCTTACCTAACCGCTGAACTTTCCTGTCCTGGTCAGAGCTACTCACTTTGGGATTGAGGGAAGATGACACCTCTGTCCCAGGGTGGATGGATATAATATAGTTTCCTGACAGACCGGCTCCCTCTCTTCCTTCACAGTGCCTGTGCCTCTGTCTCTCTCTTTATGGGGATTGAACCTAGGACCTTGCATATGTTTGTTGGTGTTGTGCTTGCATGTCTGTCTGTGAGAGGCTGTCAGAAGCCCTGGAACTGGAGTTACAGACAGGTGTGAGCTGCCGTGTGGGTGCTGGGAATTGAACCTGGGTCCTCTGGAAGAACAGTCAATGCTTTTGACCACTGAGCCATCTCTCCAGCCCCCTGCATGTACTTCTGATGACATTTCCCCTGAACACCTGGGGAAGATCTGGAGGAAAGATAAAAGTATAAATTGGAGTCAGGTGGTGGTGGTGCACTTGGGAGGCAGAGACAAGTGGATCTCTGTGAGTTCAAGGCCAGCCTGGTCTACAGAGTGAGTTCCAGGACAATCAGGGCTGTTACACAGAGAAGCCCTGTCTCAAAAAAAAAAAAAAAAGAAAAAGAAAAGAAAGAAAGAAAATAAAAAAAGAGAAAAAGAAAGA
>NC_022016.1:54658415-54663914 GCF_000317375.1 Microtus ochrogaster | reverse complement strand
AAAGAAAGAAAAGGAAAGGAAAGAAACCACCCTTTCAGATCAGCTGAGTTTATTTCTCACAGACCACTGGTGCCCTTCCTTTCATGCAGTTTTGTTTCTCCTATACAGCAAGCATTCCCCACCCCAGGTGATTAAAGATTCTTTGAGAACATGTCTTTTAATGTTTGCATAATATTCTCCTATATGGATGGATCCTAATTTATCTAACCTACCCTCCACCCCTAGACATTTTTGTCAGCTATGATTTTTCACAGTTATAAATACCAGCCCTGAATGTCCTTGTGCCTGGCTCTCTCTTATTTATTTTTTAAACATCTCTGGTTAATTCTTAGATTGAGCCCCTAGAAGTAGACTAAGGGGGTGAAGAGGTCTGTGGGTTTTTAAAGCTCTGGATACCCACCGCCCAGTGACCTTCCAGGAAATCGGCTCTAGCTCCCCTTCCTCGCACAGAGCCTGGATTTCAGTTCCCATCAACACCGCAGCTGTCTTAAAGAAAACAAAACAAAGCAAAACAAAAACCTGTATTAATTTCAGTCGACGGAAACAGGTATTGTCCTGTTGTTTTAATTTGCATCTCTTTGGCTCCCGGGGAGATGAGCCCTTTGTACTCCTCCCGAGCAGGCAAGCGGAGCAGGAACTGTAATTACGTCTGTACTCCCGGCCTCTGCCACGCCCTCCTCAGCTCGAAGACTAGAGCAGGAAGGGGGGGGGGGACTGTGTTCCTGGATTACCTGGTGGAGGGGGGGGGATGGCTGAGACTCTGCCATCAGGCTGGCCTCCAGCCTAGCTTAGCTCTGAGACTCGAACCTAGATGACTCCTCTCACCTTTGTGGGCCTGGGTTTCCTCACGGGTTTGAATGTGGCCTAATGTGATGTCGGAATAGGTGTGTGAACAGCAGCCAGTGTGGCAGGGAGAGACCACATGAGCTACGGGCTTCCCCAGTGAGGAAGCAAGGTGTAAGAATAGCTAGTTCCTCCCTTCCAGAGGCCGGAAGGTTCTCCAGTGCCTCTTGGTTCAGAGGCAGGCAGGCATATAGAGAAAAGGGCACAGGCGAGACTTGGAAAGGCTGTGGCAGCAGACGGGCCTCGGCTCAAATTCAGCTAAGACAAGGCGGTCTGTGTCTTTGTGTCGAGCCAGGCGCAGCTCTGTTCAGATCAACAAGCTTTGTGTGTTGCGTTCTTTTTAATCTATTGCCTTTGGCTGGAAGGATTTAATTACTATCTTTGGTGCTCACGGAACAGAGAAGGAGAGTATCTCTCCTTGGGTGGCACAGCATCTCTTCAGGAGCTGGCCCTCTGCCACAGGGAACATCTTGGAGGCAAACCTCGGCTGGGGTGCCCTAACCCGTTCTGGCTCAGGACATGTTCCAAGACAGACACGCACAATTTCTCTGCACATTACCAGCCTAATGATACTGTCGTTTTGAGTCTGGGAATGAGGAGAAATCGGCTTTTCCTCGGTAATTAACGTGAGTGATGGGCCCTGAGATGGAGCGGTAGCCCCCCAAGTGAGAGAACGAAGATCTCAGGAAAGTCAGCTGGGTCATCCCCCTGCCTCAAGGAAGGTCTGTGTGCTAACTGTGGCATCTTCCTGCACTCCCCGGGACTGAGCAAGCTGCACCCCCCTTGCTTGTTGGCTATCCCTCCAAGAATCACTAAATGCTAAGATAGCCCAGAGTTCTTCCTTAAGGCTGCCCACAGTCCTTCATGCTGGGGTTCACATTCTGCTACAGCCCCAGGGGAACTGCTGTTACTTTGGGGGATCCTCAACTATAGAGATCCTGTGGGGGGGGCTGCCACACCCACTCAATTTTCCTATGTGTTGGAGATCTGAACACCCATCCACCGTGGGTACCTTATTCACTGAGCCGTCTCCCCAGGCCCTGCAGGGATGTTTTTTTTTCCCCTTCTGTATTTACTGATGGCTGAGGTGAAATGCCTGGGAGGAAATGAGTGGAGGCTCTCCTGCTGGCTTAGACAGGAGTGGGCAGGGGCTGGGAGCTGACCTGGCTTTTCTGAGAGAAACTTGGCTGTGCCGTTTGCTCTGGGGTTCTGCCTCAGTGTCCCCACTGTCCTCAGGAGGACACTCGGAGACCCACTCACTGGTTTCTTCAGTCATTTGCTGTCCTCAGTGCCGGGTGGATCAGAGGTAATCACATCAGCTCCACACTTTGGCCCTGAACAGCTCAACTCCAGGGACTCGGGGAGCCCAGTGCACAGCTGCACAGTGACCAGGGTCCAGTGGACCTTGAGGAGGGGGGGGCAGCTGGAGGAGGGGCCGGGAAGCTGCACTTGCTGGCGAGAAAGGGCTATTGGCAAACAGCCTGGGCATGGGGGAGCAGCAAGGGCTTGGAGGGGTACACAAGCCTGGCCCCATTTGTACATGGCATCCGGTTCCTGGAGCGCAAGGGAGGATGGGAGGAGGGACGAGAATGCTGGAAGTCCCCAGGGGTCAGATGGTGGAAATCAGCCATGCAGAGGGTGAGAACTTGGACTTTATTCTGACAGCACCGGGGAGCCATGGGGGATTTAAACCAAAGAAGAATACAGTTGGGTTTGGCACCAAAGTGTTTGGAAGAGACATGGGTAAGAATGGGGGTGGGGGGGGGGGGGGGCAGGGAAATGGCTCAGTGGGTAAAAGTGCTTGCCATCCAAGCCTGACAACCTGAGTTTGGATTCCCAGAATCTATACAAAAAGCTCAATGCTATAGACCACATTTGTTGTTGTTGTTTTTTAATTTTTATTTAATGTGCATTGATGTTTTGCATGTATGTATATCATATCTCCGTGAGGGTGCCAGATCCCCTGGAACTGGAGTTACTGACAATTGTGAGCTGCCATGTGGGTGCTGGGAATTGAACCCAGGGCCTCTGGAAGAGCAGTCAGTGCTCTTAACTACTGAGCCATCATCTCTCCAGCCCATAGTTGACATTTGTAATTCCAGCATTCATGAGAGCTGGAGACAGGAGAATCTCCTGGAAGCTCACTGACTAGCTAGCCTGGATTATATGGTATAGCAGCAGAGACAAGAGAGACCTCAAAGAGGGGGAAGATGAGAATCGGCTTTGGAAAGTTGTCCTTTGACCTCCACATGCCACATGCACGTTTTGGCAACACACACACACACAGAGACACAGACACACACACAGAGATGCAGACACACACACACAGGCTCACACACAGACACACACACAGAGATGCAGGCAGACACACACACACAGGCTCACACACAGACACACACACAGAAACACACACATACACACAGAAACACGTGCACACAGATACACACAGACAAACACACAGATACACACACAGACACACACAGATACACACATACATACAGACACACACACAGACACACACAGACACACACACAGACACATGTGCATACAGACACATACACAGCACATACACACACAGACATACACACAGACACACACACAGATATACACACAGATACACACAGACAGACACACACAGACACATGCACACACAGACACACACAGACACACTGACACACACACAGAGATACAGACACACGCACACACAGACACACGCGCGCGCACACACAGATACACACACATGCGCATACACTGATACACACAGACACGCACACACAGACACATAGACACACACAGATACACACAGATACACACAGACAGACACACGCACACACAGACACACACATAGACACAGATACACACACACACACACACCAGTTTATAGTAGTAGAAGCACAGCTATGGTCTCCAGAGGTTGGGTTAAGAGTGGTAACCTATGAGGCTGGTAAGATGGGAGACTAGACCACGATCCATGAATCTGAAGCTGGACCACCAGCAATCACATAGCCTAAGATGAGCCTCAGCAGCCCCTTCCTCCTCCTTTGGATCCTCAGTGACTCCATAGGCCTCCAAGAAAAATGGCCTGTAACGACGGTCTCCATCTTCCTCTAGACCTCTGATGTCTTGCCCCCTCCATCCTACACTCCGGTCAACTGTGCTCCCCATTAGTGTTGAGTGCTTTTGAGTCACTTCAGGGTCAAGACAGGGTTTCTCTGTGGTTTTGGAGCCTGTCCTGGAACTAGTTCTTGTAGACCAGGCTGGTCTCGAACTCACAGAGATCCGCCTGTCTCTGCCTCCCGAGTGCTGGGATTAAAGGCGTGCGCCACCACCGCCCGGCATAGTTCTTCCTCTCTTATCACAGGCCTGGGTGGACAAGGAAGCCATCGCCAGCAGTTGCTTAAGGATCCTAAAAGAAGAGCCGAGTTCTTGTTGGGGTGGGATAGAAAGCTCCGGCCTCCTGGGGTCTTAGGGGGCTGGGTTGGGTGAACACTTTCATCCGCTATCTTTCTCCCCAGCCAGTGGAGCTGTTGTTATTGCTCCAAATTAGGCACCAATTTGCCCGTGTAATTGTTTGCTAATTGGCATGAAATCCTAATGTAATTAGTTGGGCCCCTTATCGGGGAGCCTGGGGAGTCAGAGGCAGTGGGGGGCCGCTACAGCATGGAGGGTCTAAGAGACTGGGGACAAGTTTGAGAGAGGAGGCCCTGGGCTGCCATCGGGGCCAATGCAAACAGTGACAGAAATGGCAGAATCTCATAGATGAGAGGGCTTTGGAGAGGGCAGCACTTGGTGCCCATCTCACAGATGGGGAAACTGAGGGTGAGGGAACCTCCTGGAAGCTAGTGGCAGAGCTGGATCTGACATGCAGGTTATTTGTCTATAGTGACCATAGCTAAGGGGCAGGGTGGTAAGAACAATGGCTTTTCTGGCCTCAGTTTCAAAGGCAGGGGCAGGGGGCCAGGGTAGGGACCCCACCCTCACTAATGTGCTGGATGCAGTGCTTGGCAAAGATGCTGAAGTTAGAACTGGAGGAGCAATTGGGCCCATGAGGCTCAGAGAGTTTCTCCCTAGGGGGTGTGAGTGAAAGACAAGTATTGAGAAGTTGGGGCTGGGAGCCTGCATTTCCTCTTCCCCTGCCAACTGGTGGATTCCCTGCCTAAACCCTAGGCTCCCTCCTCTCTCCACCTCTTTGGAAAGGGTCTTGGAGAAAGCTGGAGCTGGCTCCTCTTGGCCTGGCAGTGCCTGCTTTCCAGCATCTCTGGGAGCTGTGCGGGCTGTTGGCTTCCCATTGGTAGTTTAAATTGTCTATCCTGGGAGCATTGACACCACGAGAACTGGCAGATGCTACAGAGCAGAGCTCCCAGCTGTCTGTGTCAGCTCTGGACAGGTACCAGCGTCCTTCAGGACCAATCTGAACACGAAGACCTCTTCCCAGAGGTCCTGATCACACTCTGGCTGGAAGATCAGGCTTAGGTATCACTCCAAATCCCAACAGCAGGGAAAGCAGGCTCAGAGGGGAGTCTGGTCAGACCTCTTAACTCTCAGATGGGCTCACCAATCTAAGGTTTGATAACAAATGAAACAGGAAGCATAGAGGATTCTGCTTCAGCTGCTGGGCAGACTGGCTCTGATGACGGGGATGAGGGCAACAGGGAA
>NC_022016.1:54648614-54658167 GCF_000317375.1 Microtus ochrogaster | reverse complement strand
CACACACACACACACACACACACACACACACTGGAAGAGGCTGAGCTGGTCCTATCACTTTGTCCCCACCAAGCAACCCCATCTTACAGTCGACTCTTCTGCCTGCAGTCACTCACGTCCCCAGAGTTCTCTGCATCCGTGCCCAGGAGCCCTTTCTCTTTAAGTCCTATCTTTCCTACCTCTGCTGTTTCCCGGTCACTGTGTGTGTGTGTCCTGAAGACGCCTCGATGCAGCAAGTCCAAAATAGAAAGATCGACTTCCCACAGCCTTTCCCCTATCCGAGTAAATGGCACACTCCTCCCCAGGGCCTTTGCACCTGTAGTTTCCCTTATTTGGACAGCTCTCCCTCCCTCTCCTCCCTCAGGTGTCTGCTTAGATGTCACCTTCTTAGAAACAACTTCCTTAAGAACCTTCCCCAAGCAGCCCCCCTGTGCGCCATCACTCCCGCCCCTCACCTGCTTCGTTCTTTTCCTTTGCCCTTATCACACGTGTTCCATTTGTGAGCCCTTTACCGCACCAGCGCTCCAGCTCCCCTTTTTGTTTGGTTTTGAGACAGAGCCTCACTCTGCCACTCCTGTGGCCTAGAACTCTCTGTGTAGACCAGGCCGGCATGGAAGTCCAAGAGATCTACCTGTCTCTGTCTTCTAAGTGCTGGGATTAAAAGGGGGCACCACCACACCTAGCCCCTACTTGTTTCTTATGTCAGTGTGTGTGATGTGTGTGTAGGCATGTTTGGGACATATGTGTGGGAACATACGTGCTTGTGGATGCATGTGTATTCATATGCATGGAGTGCTCTGAGGCTGACAGCGGGAGTCTTCCTCAGTCCCTCTCCACATTACTCAGTGAACCAAGGTTTCTCAGTTAACCCCAGAGCTCACTGAGGGCTCCTGTACTCAGCCAGCTTACTCAGAGAAGCCTGCCTCTGTCTTCCCCGCTGCAGCAGTTACAGGCAGGCTCAGCACTTGCCTGGATGCTGGGGATCCGAGTTCTAGTCCTCCCATTTGCAAGTGCCTTGTCTACTGAGCCATCTCAGAAAGAAATTCGGCTGTGATCCAAAACAGTTCAGAGTTCTCCTTTGCTTTCCGATAAAACTTAACCTTGGGTTTTGCTTACAAGTCTCTCCACGATGTCTTTCCTGCCGAACCTTGCTTCGTATAGACTTCTCCAAGTGGAGACTGGATTTGGGTCTGCCCTTGCTTCCTTCCCTTGTTTGAGTTCCCAAAGCCCAGCAGAGCACATGACAGAGTAGAGGGGCCGTTGAGTGCCTCAAGGCTGCCCTGTGTGCTGGGACTTTGAGCCTTGGCCCTCTTCTTCCTTGGACCTTGGGACCCTGGGGTGGGGTGGGGTAATCAAATGACTGAAGTCTATACATAGCGTGGCCTGGGTCTTCTGGTGTTTGTATGTATCTGTGTGTGTCTGTGTGTCTGTGTGCCTGTGTGTGTTTGCACTCTTGTGTATTTTAGACTCTTGTGTGACGATACAAGATGTCAGCGGTGCTTGGGAATTCTGTGTGCTCTCTGGGCACATGCACACAGGTGATCAATGACACTACTCTATCCCCAGCACAGTCAACGTCAGCAAAGATCTCACAGCAGTGAAGGCCCATTCCCTAAGACAGATGAGCTGCCCCATGCCCTCAGCCAGCAAGGTGGAGAAATGAATGCCAGGCGCCCCTCCCACTAACAGCCCATCCTCTCCGGCTGTTGCCTCCCAAAAGCCCATTGAGCACCCATGGGTCAGTGCCCAGCCCCTGGAGGAGGGGTGTGCCCAGGGTTGCTTTCCATTCGATGCCCAGAGAGGGCAGTGGCGAGTGTGGCTCTGGCTGCTTCTTGCATTTGTTCCGGTACTTCCGTGGGCTTCAAACCCATCGCACACTCACACTCACCAGCCCAAACACTCGAAGACATACTCAGTGACACAGAGACCAAACACACTGGATCCAGGACACATTCATACACACCCATGTCTACAGATGTGTGCCAGCACCAACTCAGAACTCCAAACAGGAATGCATAAAGACAACGACGCTCACAGAGACGGCATTGCCCAGAATCACCGCCAACATGCCACAGACTTTCAGGGGCATCCATTCGGCAGTAGTCACAAACTGAAGTCTCAGTGCAGTGACGCTCTGCTCCATGCAAAAAGGGACACAGGGTCACAGAGGGACCGTCACAAAGCATGCTTTCACCCAGACACACACCACATTTGCACACACACACAGTTGTGGATACACAGTGGATCCACACAGCTAACCAGCAGGCCCACCCAGCCTCTCCTGGAGACCGTGCTGCCTTTGAAATTCAAATCCTCACTCTCTCCCTCCACCCTGTGGCCTTGCTGTCGGCCCCAGCACCCCTGCTGCCAACCCAAGAGCAACTCAGAGCTCACTGTGTCAGCCAGCCCTGAGCCAGTGGAAATTAAAATTCATTCCAGGGGAGATCCAGCACAGCACGGGGTGCTGGCAGCCTCAGGGGTGGGTCCCTTTATGAGCGGGCAGAGGTGCAGGACACCAGAGGAGAAGGTGTCCGTCTTTCCCAGTGTATGACCTTGACTCAATCTGGTGGCCAGTTGTGTATCAGAGTTCCCACAGAAAAGGGACCTCTGGGGAAGGCAAGTACAGAGCTAACTAGGCTGGCAAGTCATGGCCGAGGTTTCAGCCCCAGGGGGAGGGTGCTTCCCAGAGGTCCCTGAAGGTCCCTGAAGGGAAGAATCACAGGTCTACCCGGCATATCTACAGATGCACATGGCACACGTACTCACGTCCTGGACCTGGGCACCTTCAGGCACACACCAAATAGTGTCATATGTGAGCCCTACTGGAAGACTTCTTGCTTGTATCCTGAGGCTCACACAGCGAGACTGGCAAAGGTGTATACTGAACCCATTTGATACGTCAGATCCATGCCACACCCTGACTCACTAAACACACCAAGACCTGTAAAACACTTTCTTCATACACGTGTATACGCATCCAGAGAGAGACAGACAGACAGAGACAGGGAGACAGACAGAGGAAAGGGGCTGTGAGCATGCAAGGGGATGGAGGTGCCTGTGAAGAAGCTCCCAGATTCTGGTCCAGGCAAGGACTCCCTCTAGAAAGATGGGGACTCTAGGCAGGCCTGGAGGGCTGATGCATCCATCCATCTTGGCTGCCCTGGGTCCTCTCCCCTGGGCTTTGTATCATCTGTATCCTGCCAAATGGGTTTGTGCCAAGCAGGACACAATGGGCAGAAAGGGAGGGTGGGGACACACCTAGGGAGTGAGGCACTCACTGATGCTGCTGAGCCCCTGTGGGGCAGACAGTATGCTGGGCACTTTTCATTTACCTTAAAAGAACCTGCAGAGCCACCCTAAAATCTCCATGGGCACCCCATATCACAGATGAGAAGACTGCCAGAGGCAGACAGGATCCACGTCTCTACCTCATCCAGGGTTTGCGCAAGACCTTGCTTCAGCCCTGCCCTGTCCTCATCCCTCCTTGTCACCTCCCCCAGAGGACAGACCAAGCACCAGCTGTGGAGAACGATTTATTTCGGGATTAGAGTTGATCTTCCCAAGAAGACCTGCTCCCTCAGGGTGACAGCCTTGGAGGCCTTACTGGCACTGGATCCCGCAAGAAGAAGCTGGTCACTGGATTCGTGGACAGGTGATCAGAACTGGTGAGGGTTACTGAGGAACAAGGTACAGGACCACGGACACCCACACACGTCCCTGGCAAGTCAGACCACACACCCCGCCCACACACTCCAGGAGGACAGCCATCCCCTGGAGTATAGCTGTCACTGCTGAGTCCAGGACTGGGCCTTCTGCCTGAGTCCCTAGTATAGCCTGCTCCGGGCTGGGGGGTGAGACCTAGGGAAGGAAGGAGGAGGAAGGAGAGGTTCCTGAAGGTTATGGTCAGAGGGGGCGGGGCTCAGAGTGCCTGGCTAATCGAGTGTTCTGCATATCGGAGTGGGAGTGAGTGGGGCTGCGGGTACACGAGTAGGTGGTTGTGTGCGTCAGTGTGTAGGGGGAGAGTCTGTGTGTGTGGTGTGCCTGGGTGCAATCTTTGTGTATGTCTGCCTAGGCCTAGTACGTCAGGAGCTTGGCTCTTGCTCTGAGATCTGTGCTGTGTGTCTCTCTCTCTGTTATATTTGCAGGATGGCTAGAATTTCCATGCGTTCCTTTTTCCTGTCTGTGTGTATATGTGGTGTAGAAAACACATGTGTACAGCGGCGGGGTTTGTGTGTCTACTCAGAGTCTGGGTCAATGCGATCTGTGTGCACAGAGCTGGGTTGGTGGGTGGCCGGTGCTGTGTGCAGACGGACATGGCATTTCCTTGCATTCGCTCTTGCCTGGAACGGTTGCCAGGGCCAGTCCTTAAGGCCTGAAGGAGGAGACTGTGGGAACAGATTATCAAGGGAATGTTTGGGCTGCCTCGTTTGAGGAACTATGTGGGGATCCCTGACCCCAGCTTAGATCAATGGGTGAGGGCATAGGTTGATGAGTGCCCTCTAGATCGGAATAATGAGGCTGGGGGACTGTATCCTGGGGTTGCCTGGGTAGTGATATATACAATTGTAGATCCCTGACTGTATGATGGTCACCGGCCTAGATAGTCATATGCATGTGTGTCAACACAGACCTGGAGGGTGAGAGGAGGGAGGGAGAGTGGTTCTGCAGGGAAGAGAACACAGTCTTAGAACTTAGAACACACGCACACACATACGCGAACACATGCACACGAACACACACAGAGTTCAGAACACAACCATGCTAACAGCTCCCACATGGCAACTCATACTTGGGCTTCACTGGGCCCTTCTCCCTGTGGGTCCAGCTGATAGGTTTTTCTGTTGTGGAGGGTATTGGGAAGGGGTCACGTTTAGGACCCAAATTCTGAATCATCTCCATGTCTCCAGTATCTAGGCCAGCCCTGGGCCTTGAGTAAATCTGAAAGGAACTTACAGTCTTGCAGATGAGTCTGTCTGGGCACAGCACCATGCTAGGCACCTGGTCCTTGTCACCTCTGTGACTCTGATAAGTTCACGTCATTATTTCTATTTCACAGAAGGAAAAATAAAAAGGAGCCTGGGAGTGCATAAGTGACCTGTCTAAGATTGCACAGTTAGTGACAAATGGAAGCTTCTTGTGACCCCAGACTCCACTATTTCATCCCGCGTGAAAGGGAGACATATGTCTGGGAAGCACGGGTCGAGGGTCATCGCTCAAATGCTCCGGTGGAGCCAGTTTTCCTGACTCCTTTACTGAGTGAGCCTTGTGCCTGCTCTATTGCCGGGTGCCAGTGGAGCCAGCTGTGAACTGACAATGGCCTGTCTTCATGGGAGTCATAACTTACAGTTGATAGGCAAGGAGACAGGGGATGTATTACAAACAAAAACCAAGCTTCCAGAGTGCTGAGTGCTACCGAGAAAGTTCAACTGAGGCATGGCATGGGACAGTGGGGCGGGGGCGATTTTAGAGGTGTAGTTGCGAAGGTAATATGGAAACTGATCAGAAGGGGTGAGCCGTGGAACTGCCGGGGAGCAGTCAGAGGCTTCAGTGAACATCGAGAAGGTCATGGGACCAGTTGGACTCAGGGCATGTGGAGTGAGAGGAGGAGATGGGTCTGGGGAGGCTGCTGACAGGGACAGGGACATGCATAGCTTGGGACGATAAGAAGAGGAACATGTGTTTTCCGTTGAAGAGATGGTTCGGTGGGCCCAGGAGAGTGTCCCGGCTTGAGAGAGTTCGGAGTAGGAACCCCGGGGTGTGGTCTGGGAATCTGCACACTCGGACTCTGTTGGTGGCAGTGGTACTGTGGAGAGTGGGTACATCGGGGATATTTTGGGAGGTAGAGGAAGCCGTGAACTTGCTGATAGACTGGGTCCCAGTGCCTAGAAGGGAGCAAACACTCAAAATGTATTTGTTGGATGAATAATTTAAAAAGAAGCCTCCTTGGCCTCACATGTACCTTCTCATTTGAGACACACATGATGGCCACCCAGGACCATAAAGAACTTCTCTATCCCTGGAGCCAGAGAATGGGTGCATTGTGCAAATGAACTGCATATAACCAGTTATTGATCCTCTGGGAAGATCTGGAGAGGGGACATCTAATTCCTCCCTTCTCTCCCCAGTCTCCAACACCAAAAAAAAAAAAAAAAAAAAAAAAAGACAAACACCCAGCCCAGATTACCCAAGAACCCGAACCTGTTTAGTTAGACACACAGGACTCCCTGCAAACAAGAAGACAGTCTGTCTTTCACAGCATAGCCCTCCAGGACATATTAACCCCCATCCCCCATCCAAGCATTGGGGGGGGGGTTAGGCACATGAGCGCTAGGATAGATCTGGGTGAGAAGATTGCTGAACAGATTTGGGTATTTTGGGGAACATGTGAGTTCCTTAAAGGTGATGCAGGTGGTTGTGGGATTGGAAGAAGACTTGGGTACCCTGGACACGGGTGACCCTGGAATGCCTGGCTCGGTGGCAAAGGGTGAGTAGGGGCTGAGTGAGGGGCACTCTGAGTCTGCTTGACTAGAAGGAAACCTGCCTAGGCTCTGGGCCAAATAAATCATAGGGAAGGGAAGAAGAACATTTTCTCATCTGTTTAAAGGGCAACGAAGCATAGCAGCTCTGGCCCAGCGGGAGGCGAGGCGGAGGCCAGGCGGGCGAGGCCAGGAAGCTCCCTTGCTTGACCCTCATCCTCTCCTGAGCTGCCCTTATAGTCTTGGCTTTGACGGTGTGCTGCCTCCCAGCTGGGATATCGGTGGTGGTTATTCTTAACAAAAATACAAATTCATTGTAAATAGGTATTGTAAAAGGTCTCTCCTCAGGGCCCAGCACTTGCTAATCCATACTCTGGGCCTTCCCGGATCCCAGGCTGAGATAGTTTGTGGTTTACGCCATTCCACAGATGAGAAAACAAAGGCCCAGAAAGCCAAAGGGATTTTCTCAAGGTCACCCAGCATAGAGGTAGAGTAGGGTAGGAAGCCTGGTCTCCTACTGTCCATGTGTGTTTGGTCCCCTTCATCTCATTAGAGGTTCCAGAACTGACCCTCATGGGGCACAAGAGCTAGGGGGTCACTGTCCTTTGCTCAGAGTGTGAGGATACAGGGGATGGCCCTCCACTCTGCCCAGGCCTCCTGTGACTGAGCTCTGGATGGTCTCTTCCCAGGCTGTCTCAGCCTCAGGCTCCCTGGGGGAGGAGGGAGGGTCTCTCCTGGGGCTAAGATGCGTTCTTCTCACCCCCGCCTGGGCTGTTCAGAGAAGTAATTTCTCCTCAACCAGCTGGATTTGAATATGGAAACAATTTGTAATTACTCCAAGTCCTCCTGGGCGGGCAGGCAGGCAGGCAGGCAGGCAGGCGGGTGGCATTATCACCAGAGTGAGTTTGGAAGGGCAGGGACTCCTGGAAAAGCAGGTGGCAGAAGCCCTGATATAGGGAGAGCCTTCCCAACATCTGTCCTAGTCCAGATAGCTTCTGTACATCTCCTGACAAGTCCCGCTGTTTCTTACTCGGTTTTACCTAACTCCTTCCTGTGAGCCCCAGGGGTACGGAATACCAACGACTCAACAGTTCCTCTTCGCATCCCACCATGTTTTTCCTAGGGCATGAGGTCAAGAAGCCAGAAGACTATCAAGGTACAGAGAAACAGATAACTTACATCCCTGTCTATGCGGAGAGGGCCCCCTTCCATCACTCCTTACCCAGCTGGAACTCTCAGAGCAGAGGAAGAGGGTGGCTTTGGAGATCCAGCTGCACCACATCTGTAAGAGACCTGCCTGTGTTTCTCTTGGTGCTAGGTCTCTGGCATGCAAATGATCATGAATATTCATAAAGAGGGAGGCGGACTCAGTGTAGGAGAGGAAGGGGCTGGAGCTCTGGAGGAAGGATTGTAGGCTTCTAAGGATAGGTCCTTGCAATCTTGTGGGCAGTCTGTGTCTTGATCACTTTCCCCACTTTTGTCCACTTCCTCAAGGCTCCCAGCAACTCTGTTGCTTCTCCCAGGAGCCAAGTAAGGAAGGATCCCAGGATTCCCACTGTGTCGGGTGGCTGTCAGTGCTTTGCAGATGGCTAGGACTGCCTGGTTCAGCTTTCACAGTGGCAGCTGAGCCTTCTAACTATGCTAGGGTATGTTTGAGGATGCCTGGCGAGATTCTGGGAGCTCTGCCTGCCAGTGGTAGGCCTAAGGCATTGGCCTCCTCAGGGCTCCCACAGGCAAAGGGAAGGTGTAAGCCCAGACCCCCACCCCCTGTTTCACAAAGCCTCGTAAATTCCCTTAAGGTGACTGCTGAGATTCCTTCATCACCCCTTATTACCTCCTTCCATTAAAGTGGATAATGTCTCCCAATCAGTCACAACAAATGTCACCAGGACTGCTTCAAGGGGAGGGACAGAGGGAAGGTACAGGGCAAGTTCTTTGCCTCTTTCTGGTAACTCCTCTGGGAAATTCTCATCTTACTACAATCTGTAGGTGATAAAACTTGAGTTACAGGGGAAAGGCGAAGTTAGCAATGGATGGGCCAAGGACCATCTTGTTTTTACAGACTGGCCCCTGCACATGGTGTGCCAACCTTCCAAAGTATGTCCCGAAATCATTCCACCCTCATTGCAAAGCTGCCCCCTGCTGGCTTCTCTGTCCCGAGTCATAGGGTTAACCTACTTGTTTTGGCTGCTGTGGCGTGTCCCCAGTCGGCCCACCTTCCTGGTGGCAACAGTCCCAGGCCACAAACCTCCTGACCAGAGGCCCTGAGCCATGGACATCCCTCTGGGTACCGCCTGAGCTATGTGGGCTTAAGCCCCACCCAACTGTTCCTGGGCACAGGGCCAGGATGGGGTGGGTCTGTGCATCTCTGTGGCTTCTACATAAACAGATGCAACACGGGGGCGCCCCTGGCACAGAGAAAGGCACTTGTGGGAGACGAGACTTGGGAAAACATGTAACATACTGCACACGTGTAGCATCCCCGTGCCTAGGGACATGCAACATCGCAGCGATTAACACCAGAGTATGCAATAAACATGCCACACTGCAGGGTACATGTGTTATTTCTACATACGAGCGTTCTGCACACATGTAGCACCTGTGAGCTTCTACACATACAGTATTCTTAAGGCACAGGGAAAGAGCAGCATGCATTCAGGATTGAGCGCATGTCAATGCACTATGCATATGTGCAGCATTTGCATGCACTCAGCCAGGCAATATTGCAGTACACACGCAGGGCACCTGTATGCATATGCAAAGTTCAGTGCACTAGTGGCACCTGCATGCACAGGGACAAGCAATATGCGCTGCATATTGGGGAGGGGGAGAAAATGTTTTAGCCTCCCCCGCTCGGGAGACCCAGGCTGCGCTAGACGCCACTGACTTGGGGTATCGCTGGAGGGGTATCGCGGTTAGGCTCACTCTGCGGTCCAGGCGGTCACGGGCAGGGCGGGGGCTTACCCCGGGCTTCTCCCGCGCCGGCGCCTGGGGCCCAGGGTGAGGAGGGGGAGGGCGCGCTTGGCTCGGCTGGCGCTGCTCCCCCTTTAACAGGAGGCGGCGCGCGTCGCCCCCGC
>NC_022016.1:54608431-54648153 GCF_000317375.1 Microtus ochrogaster | reverse complement strand
GCGGCGAGCTGCCCTGCGCCCGGCCCGGCCCCCGCCTTAGGGATGGCAAACTTGCGCCCCGCGGCCGCCTCCACCAGTGCCGGCCCACGCTCCTGCTGCTGACGGCGCCCAGGTGAGTGCTCGGCCCCAGACCCCAGCCGGCCCCGCACCGAGCCCTCGCGCGCGGTCCCGAGTTTCCGCACCAGCCCGCACTCGGGGTGCTCCGCTTGCCCATTTCTGCTCAATTCTCCGGCCCGACCTGAGTCTGTCCAGAGCTCACTCAACCCCTGTCTTAGAAGGGACTCCCAGCCCTGGGAGGAAGCCCCCTTAGTCTCCCGCGAGCCCCTTTGCTGCCCCCTCCCCCAGCCTGGACCGACCCCTTGCCGTCTGTGTCAAAGTCCCCCACCTTTAGAATCCTGACCCATTCTGACACACCGCTGTCGCGAGTCTTGCCTTGTCTCGGCCAAGATCCCGGCAGTGCGCCCCCGGTCTTGATTCGAGACCCTCTCCAACCTGCAGCTCGGCTGTCCCCCTCCCCCATCTCCCCTCGTCTGGCAGCCGGACTCTGGACCTCTCTTTCACTCTGCCCCTAGTCGTTCCGGTCCCCAACCATGTCTGTTACTGCCCTCCCCCGCGCCTGCACGGCCACCATGCTTCCCCTCTATTTCTGCCCCGAGTACCCCTTCCCCCATATCTGCCCAGAGTCCCGCCTTCCCTTTCCAATCTCTGCTGCACGTCCCTTCCCCCTCAGCCTGGAATTGGGGCCGTGTCCCCCTTGCTCCTCCAAGATCCTTTCCTCAGGCCGAGGTCTCCATCGGACCCTCGGCAGACTCCCGCGTTTGTCTTTGGCCGGAACCCCCGCCTCCCCATCCCTATCCTCCCACCACTGGTCTTAGAACCAGGCACCAGACGCACTCTTCTGCAACCCTGGGGGCTGTCATGATTTGGGGGGCTGTAGGCTGTGAAGTTGGCGACCACTCCTGCAGTCGGCTTGGTCCGAGGGCACAGCCGCGGGAAATCCTCCGCGCCACGGCTAGTGCAGAACCGGCGACCAGTCTGTTGCCCGCGGGGGGGAGGGGCGCCCGGGCCGAGAGATGCCGCCTGCCTGCCCGCCTTGCCAGCTGCCTGCCCGGCCCCTGGGCGTCCTCTGGCGCCCCCTGCCCGCAGCCCGGGACCCACCGCCCCTTATCTCGCGGACAACCCCGGGTTTCCGCAACCCAAGCGTTAGGTGTCTGCGGGACTGACGCTGGGAAGTCCCTGGGGAGATGAGGTTGGTGGGCGAGGCCAGGTGCCCAAACACTGGTTGTACGGTTACGTGCTTTGGGGATGGAGAAGGATGGTGTTGGATGGAGGGCTCATCCCAGCGGCAGGTCAAGAGCCCTTTGAGCACCAGGCACAGCTGGACTAGCCCCGGATTTCGGAATGCTCTGGTTGCTTCTTGGGCTTGAGTAGGTGTCCTTAGGGAGCTTCTGTCTGTCTACCCCATCATATTCCTCACAAGATAGGGGCAAAGGTAGAGTCTATCCGGCTTGGACGTGAGGAGGCTGTGAGCAAATCGACCTGACTCAGGACAGAGCAGGCGCTTGGAGAGTGGGGGTCAGCGTGGACACCGCACTGGGTATGCCCTGGTGATGTTGGGGAGATGAGGGACCAAGACTGACAGAGGCAATCTTCCTCTCCTCCCTTCTGCCTCCTCACTCCCCCATTCTGTCCTCTCCCCCATCTTTCTTCAGGAAGGGATGAGTCTCGTTTAGGGTGTGTGTCCGTGGCGGGCATTTCTGTTGCACAAAGGGAGGGTCTAGTTAGTCTTTGCTTCCCCCCCCCCCAGCCCTCAGCTATTGAAGGTAAGTAGCTGACACTCAGTTTTTGATCAGATGATCTGGGTTCAAAACCTGTGTTACCTGGCCAAGCTCCCTAACCTTTCTGAGCCTCAGTTGATCCTCTATAAAATGGGTCAGTGACCACTGCCCCCTATAGTTGCTGGGGAATGAAATCAGATTGTACCATGAAGTGCTTATCAATACTCGATAATGATGTCTTGTGCGGTTTACCTTCAAAGCCAAGGTCAGGTCCCTTGCTACTACTAATCCCAAGGAGGAAACGTAATGGTTGTACCCCTTTCACCTTCAGAATCATAAAGACAGAAAATACCTCCGTCCCTTTAACCCCCTAAAGGTCTAGGAAGCTTGCGACTGCTACATTCCCCCCTCTTCCCCCTTGGCTCCGCAACCTCGGGATCCTCCCTGGTCATAGGGACAGCAATGAAGACCAAGCCAAGGGCTCTGAGGTCTAGATTCAAGTATAGAGGCTGGGGAAGTAGACTCAGTATACCGAAGAGACAAGGCGCTCAAAGGCAGGCAGCTCGTTAGAGGTGGCCCATATGGAAAACCAACCACTCTGAGATACAGAACCCTTGGAGATCAGACATCGTCAGGAACTTTCTAGGGTAGTTAGCGCTGCAGGTCAGAGTTAGGGGCAACCTGGCCTGAGAGCCATGGAGTTTGGAGAAGCCTAGGGCTGACGCTAGTGCTTCAGTAGGAGGAAAGAGACGCGAACCCGTGTCGTTGTGATTGGTTATTCATCTTCTGGCGGTGTGGCCGGACCTGGGTTCCATCGGGGAGTGGCAACCTCCGAGCTATCCTCCCTCCGGGGCAGCCCTGACTACAGGGGAACAAAAGCTTTCGGTTCCTGTAGCAACCGCTCCAGCTGCTGCAAAGTTCCGGGGAGGCGGGCGGAGGGTGGCTGAGTCACCGCCCCCTCCCCTGCCACCCGCGCGCCCCCTCCCCCGGGGCCCGTCCCTCGTCCCTCGTCCCTCGTCCCCGTCTGCTCGGCTAGCCTTTCCCTCGGTGTGTGCGGCTGGCCTCCTGAGCGTCCCTCTCTGCCTTCGTTCTGGGATTGGCCTTACCCCAGGTCGCTCGCTCCTTCGGTCCCGCCCCCTAGCTCGAGAGGCTGGATGGAGGGTGAGCGCCTCCCTGGGTGCCAGCGGAGAGGGGTCCCCGAGCACCCTGCCCCCAGCTGGGAACACAGGCGTAAGACCCGGAGGCCCCGTGGCAGGCATCGGTGAGGCTGAGGATGAGTGACGGGCGCGCGAATTGGAGCTGCCAGGTGGATAAACGCGACGGATGTGCTCGTCGCCGTGCCTCCTCCCCCGCACTTCGCCCCTCCCCATCCCCTGGCCAGAGCGCTCGAGCCTCCGCATCCAGTGTTCGAATTCACAGCTGGTCCCTGGTAGACAAGAGTCGATCTGATCCCGGGGACCCCTAACAGCCGACCCAGAGGTGCCCCACCCACTGCTGATCTTCACCCTCTACTCGGGCAGCTCAACCCTTGGGTTCTTTTTTTTGGTGCAGATGGAAGCCCGAGGCTGGGCAGACCTGTGGGGTCTTTGAGGATCCCCATTCTCTCCTGAACCTAGGCAGAGAGGAACTTCTTGCTTAACTGAGAAATGATCCCCTAGACTGGAGCTACTCCAGGCTGCTCCTCTCCCATCTCAGCCCAGAAAGGTCCTGAAGCCTTTTGACCCTTTCCACCAGCCTTTTCTGACCCAGGAAGTTCTGCCTTAGAGGGGACCTTGGCCTCTACTTCCTAGCTGGTACCTCAAAAGGGTCTGTGGTCTTCCTGGCTTTGAGGTGACAGTGTCACTGTTGGTCTCCCCTGGCTCAAGGCCTTGGACTTTAGGTGAGAGGATTATCAGCATGGTCCCAAGAGACCAGGGACAGAACTCATTAGGCCAGGTCAGGCAGTGTGTTGGAGAGGCTAAAGGAGAAGAAGCCATGTGCCATTCCGGGGTAGTGATGGCACTCTATTCCCCAGAGAGGGAAACTGAGGCCCAGGTAGTTATGCATGGCTAATAATCACTGGCTGCTTGGGAGGTTGGGATCCTTTCCAGACTTCTGCCTGGGTCAGTGCTCATAGGAGGACCCGTCACAGCTGAACACCTCAAGATCTTGAATAAGGTCATGGCTGTGACCCAGCTTCAGTTGAGTCTGTCCCTTAATGTGAAAGGTAGACATGTAAGACGCTTGCCCTCATCCTCTGTCTTACAGTGAGGCTGTGGAGCAGTGAAGGCCATGCCCTGAGGGCAGGGGAGAATCCTGGGATGGGTCTGAAGACACTGAGTGGACATGGGGATTGGCCAGTGTGTACAGGTGGCTCCCTTCCGGAGGAGCCAGACTTTGGCAGGGACCAGGTTAGACTTAGTGTTTCTTGATGAACTGGAGCAGCAGAGGTCCAGGAGTTGGGACCAGGGCTCTGTGATTCCCCTGCTTTAAAAACATAAGGAAGGGGCTATGGGTGGTCCTGCCCAATACCTAGCTGTCATCTACCATGTCAGGGCCAAGCACCTGTGTGTGTCCACACGTGGGAATAGACACATTTTTGTATGTATGCAGTGGTCTGACTTCACTGTGTGTGTGGTATGTGCACCTTTGTGTACATACGAGGTGACATGCTGAGCTTGCCACATACCTGCATGCACGTGTGTCTTCATATGGAGAACACTGAATGCTTATCTGCACACACATCTGTGCATGTGTGCTGTTGTGTATGTATGTGTCTCTGGGGCCCAAGTCTGTTGAAGCCCAGGTCTGTTGAGGTATATATATGGGGAAGAGGTTCCCTGCCTTGCTCTAGGTGGGGGAGGGGAGGCCAGTTATAATGAGCCCCTACCTCTCCTCTGCTGAGCTACAGCCATGGCCTGAATTTTGCAGCCTGCTTAAAAATAATTGGGGGCAGCGGGGGGGATTGGATGTCACTCATCATCAGCCTCTGGCTTCGCCGGTTACCGCAGCAGCCTGGGTGGGCTGCACAGTTTGGGACAGGCATGATTGCAGCGGGGAAGGCCAGGGCTCCTGTGCGCCTTTTCGGCTCCTCAGAGGAAGGTAGGATAGTCTTTGGAGGAGGGTAAGGCCACTCCTCTTCAGTGAGTGAGCCTTTCCAGAATGGTTGGGGAAGGATGGGTGCCTGTCTCTGACTGGGGCTTGGGCTTGGCTCAGTGGCGCCCCGTGCGGGGAAAGTCGCGTTCGGAGCTCCATGCATCCTGCTGCAGGATTGGAGTACTGGGGTTCTAATTTCTGTTCCCTGCTCCTGAAACTATTTAGAACAGTCCTGGGGAAAGGTATCCCCAGGGAGCAGCTGTGTCTTAGAAAACCTAGCCACACCTGTGAACTGTCCTATGGTTGTGATTTGAATTCCCAGAAGGAATCACTTGTCCACTTGTCCTGAATCCCAAGCAATAAGCTAAGGGAAGGCACAAGAAGCTCTGGGTGGGCTTGAGGGTGGGGAGCCGAGGTCCTGAATTCCAGTCCTAACTAGTCCACCTTTGTGTGATCTTGAACAGGTGGCCTTATGTTTTCTCTAACATGGAAGCTCCAGACTAGATGGGTCCATGCTGGCCTGTGGGCTGTGTGGTGGCAGGGAGGAGGAGGGGGGAGGCTGTGCAATTGCGTTAGAATTGGACGGAAGTGAGGCTGATCTAGATTTGTACCCGTCTGCTTTTTGGGAATTGGGGTAGAAGCTGGGTGGGAGTGGCTGGTGGTTCTGTCCTGGTCTGATGGGTGGGAAGGTGGTTCCTGCCTTCTAGCCTTAGTGTCCTGCAGGGTGCACCTTGGGTCCTGTGTGTCCTCTGCCTGTCTGGACTGCATTCACACTTGCTGGGAGATCAGCTGAGCATAGCGCTTTGAGAGAAAGAAGCCAACAGACTGGCCTTTCCTCTTACGGCCTAGAGATGAGCCTCAAGGAGAGCACGCTGAGGGAGGTGGAAAGAGGGGGCGGTGATGGGAATTACTGTGCCCATTTTGTAGATTAGGAAACTGAGGTTCATGAGACTCATCCGGTCGGCAAGTGGCTGGCTGAGCTGGACTGATGCCCAGTGTCTCCCTCCTCTCCTCGTTCCCACAGCAGCGGTACCCATGACATCCACACTGGCAGTACCCTCTCTTTCCCAGGTATGGCTGGGTTAGGCACAGTTCCTGGCACCTGGCAGTCACTCCACCCCTTCCTCTCTTGCTCAGTGAAGGGAGTGAGTGAGAACATTGTTCCGGGAATAACCTTGAATCGCACTGATTTATAAAAAAGCAAATGGTTGTCAAACATCACCACGTTGACTGCTGGGTTACACACGGCACTCCTCACAGCTGATCACGACACACCGACTGAGAGCAGAGGCTCTGGAGGATAAAGGGGTGGCAGGGCTGGCTGAATGTGGATGTCAGGATGTCAGGCCCAGCCGCCCCTGGCTGGTGGGCTGCATGGGGGCAGTGATAACTAGGGCTCTTAAGAACTGAGGCACGGGATTCCAGCTCCTCCTGGAACTATTCCCTAAGTTATTTCATATTGCCCTTGTAGGGTAGATGAGATAGGCAATTTTGTAGGATCCATGTGATAAGCACAGCCATTTTACAGGCAGAAAAACCAAGGCACAGAGAGGTCATCTGCCTGGTCTAAGGTCATACAGATAGACAACCAACTCCCCCCCCCCACTCCTTGCGATTACACTCTGGAGCCTCAGAGCACTTGCTGACTGACCAGGGGCTCTGCTGACCTCTGTTTTTCTCCACAGGGCAAGGGACATAGGATGACCCCAGCCTGTCCCCTCTTACTGTCTGTGATTCTGTCCCTGCGCCTGGCCACGGCCTTCGACCCCGCCCCCAGTGCCTGCTCCGCCCTGGCCTCGGGCGTACTCTACGGGGCCTTCTCGCTGCAGGACCTCTTTCCTACCATCGCCTCGGGCTGCTCCTGGACCTTGGAGAACCCTGACCCCACCAAGTACTCCCTCTACCTACGCTTCAATCGACAGGAGCAGGTGTGCACCCACTTTGCCCCCCGCCTGCTGCCCCTGGACCACTACCTGGTCAACTTTACCTGCCTGCGGCCTGGTCCCGAGGAAGCAGCAGCCCAGGCGGAATCAGAGGTGGGGCGGCCAGAGGAGGAGGAGGAGGCAGCGTCAGGGTTGGAGCTTTGTGGTGGCTCAGGCCCCTTTACCTTCCTGCACTTCGACAAGAACTTCGTGCAGCTGTGCCTGTCGGCTGAGCCCTCCGAGGCCCCACGGCTGCTGGCGCCCGCTGCCCTAGCCTTCCGCTTTGTGGAAGTTTTGCTTATCAACAACAACAATTCCAGCCAGTTCACCTGTGGCGTGCTCTGCCGCTGGAGTGAGGAGTGTGGCCGTGCTGCAGGCAGGGCTTGTGGCTTTGCTCAGCCAGGGTGCAGCTGCCCTGGGGAGGCTGGGGCCAGCCCCACCACCACCACACCTCCAGGGCCTCCAGCTGCCCACACCTTATCCAATGCCCTGGTGCCTGGGGGCCCGGCCCCACCTGCTGAGGCTGACTTGCACTCGGGGAGCAGCAATGACCTGTTCACCACCGAGATGAGATATGGTGAGTCTGGGCTGGGTCTGAGTGGGGTGGGGCATCGAGGGGACCGACAATGTCTGCGGGTGTCCATCCTGGCCAGTCCCGACCGTTTGCAGAGGACGTCACCTCTGTGCTCAGCCTTGTCCAGATGTAAAGGTCATCGAAATCAGATTTTACCTGAGCGGGATGCAGATGAGCCGGTGCAGGTGGTGTAGATAGATAGTTGGCCAGGGGAGCTTCCTGAAGAGGAGGGTGCTGGAGCACAGACCGTAGAACAGGTGATAGGCATAGCAGTGCCGAGGGCATCCCGGGCAGATGGAGCCCCAAACTGGAGTGGCTGTGGCAGACCCTGGCACTGTGAGTTGACAAATCTGCCTGGAGGCTGGAGTAGGCAGGGAGCAGAAACGTGTTCCTGCCCACACAGGTCAATGATTTTTGGCAGCACCCCAGGGTCAGGGCGGAAGGAGGTGAGGGAGAGTATGCCTGGGTGAAGAGGCCCGAGCTCTGAGATGCCTCGGAGGGCTGGACTGGCTCAACTCCCAGTGTCCCATCTCCCCCACTGGGCCCATGTCTTCTGGGACCAAGGCCGCCAGCTGCTGGCGCTTCTTGCTGACTGGGCAAAAGCTCTTGGAGTCCTCTCGCCTGCCTGCTCCCACACCCACCCCAGCTTCACAGCCATGGCCACCTCCCACTGCCCTGCTTACTACAGCTTCTAGTCCCAGCTCCCCTCGCCAGCTGGACCTTCTATGCCTGGTGACCAGTGCCGAGCCAAGGGCTGACTTAGGGGTCAGTGGGGAACAGGCCCCAGAGCTAGGTGGATGGGAGAGAGGTAGATCTGGAACTGGTTCTTGTGTTGGGAGGCCCTTTGCCTCTCTGGACCTCCGTTTCCCCAAATGTTGGTCTACCCTGGAGAGGATGGAGGATGCATGTAGATCTCACTGAATATTTACATGGGAGGAAGGGGGCTCATGTGAGGTCACTGGAGGGATCAGCAGAGGGCAGAACCTTCTTGTATCCCTGCTTTGGAGAGTAGAGCCCAGGTGCTGGACACTCTTTGACCGTTAGCATCGTTAACAAAGGCATTGGTTTTTTTGTAAAACTGGGAGATTTCTTTGAATTAGTTAGAAAGGGAGTTAAAACAATGGCTTCTCCTAGTGCTTTGCAGGGGGACTTTCTTGGCCTCCCCCACGAAATATCTGGCCATCATACCCACATGGGCACAGTGAGCACCTAGTGGCCTGGCCAGCTTGGCCTTCAACAGTGGTCGATGAAGCCATCCATGTGACAGCCAGGCCGTGGGCAGGTTACGGGCCCTGGAGGCTGGCCTGGGATTTAGTGCCTGCAGGAAGAAATTGAATTTTGCTTCTTTTGTCGAACATCAGCGGAGAGCGCCAGGCGTATATCAGGAGGTTTATGACTCTTCCTGCATGGCCACCACCGCTGTCATTCTGTAGGGCCTCCCCCATTCTGCTCAGCTGAGGGCAAGTTCTTTTGTGTGGCTTTCGCTGTGGCCCCTCGGCCCAGTGGTTTGGAGTGGACGGAGCAAGGCTTTGCCCTCCTGGATGGGCACTGGCTGGGCAGGCTGCCATGTGGAGCACAGAGCCAGGAGCAGCCAGCTGGGCTTGTTGAAGCCGGAAGCAGGATCTGGTTGGTAGCGAGGGCATCTTCAGGAGTCAGAGAGGGCTGATGACTGGAAGTGTACCATCAACAGAGCCCCCACGAGGACCCTTGAGTTTGAGCGGGATGGAGGTTGGATGGCCGGTTATTCTTGAGGCTCTTGGTGAAGAGACCCCTGAGCTGGAGGTTCTGGCTGTTTTCCGGACCTTGCCTCTGCTCTGCCCCTTGCCCCATTTGGCACCTGTTCAGGTGGTGGTTGCTCTGTGGGGAGCTGGCATGGGGAATAAAGCATCAGCTGACATAAGTGGGCCGAACTTGCCCTGCATACTGGTACCCAGAGCTGGCTGGCTCAGCCCCTTCCTCTCCCCAAAGCAGGCAGGAGGCTCTTTCGCTCTGCCACCTCCTCCCTCCTGCCCAACCTTTCTGACGTGAGAGACGGCGGGTACACGACTCAGTTCATTTCACGTGCCAGGGTGTGTCTGCCGGTCAGAGGCGTTGTCAGGGCCCAGAGCACGCTGCTCTTCTCACCGAGACCTTGGGCCTCCTCCACACCATCCTCTATGCCACACCCTAGAATGCAGAATAAGCTGGCGCAAGGAGCTGCCAGACAGAGAGCAAGGTTTATGGATGGTGAACAGGAAGAGACCCTCTGCCAGGAACTGGGACAGGGAAGGAAGCTGGGTTCCCTCTCTTTAGGACATCCTTGAGAGGAGTCAGCAGAAGACAAAGCAGGATGGACCGAGGGTGGGACCAGACGATGAGGAGGTTAGGGGCCGTGGGGTGCCTTGGCCAGCCTCAGAGCCGAGTGCGTTTGACAAGAGGGTACAGGCGCCTGTTAATTTCACGCAAACTGCCTTTGATAGATCTCTTGTTATTTTTGGTGAGTTGAGCCATAAATTTGTGCCATCTTGCTGCCGCAATCTGTTAAGTGTGGGGAGAGGAAGAAAGAGAAGGCAGGCAGGAAGGAGCCCTCAGAAGGCTGGCAGTGAGGCTGGCTGAGGCCAGAGCTGGGAGGCAAGTCACAGAAGTGGTGCCCACTGCAGGGCCCAGCTGCTGAAGATGGGTCACACTCCCACCCACTAATCCTCTGGGGCTAGGGGACACTTGGTACACGGGGATGGCTGGAAGAGCCCCCCGCCCCCCAAGCCCCCGCGCCCCATGCAACGCAACTACTTCCCTCCTCTGCTGCACAACTGTCTTCCCTCAGGGCACTTTTCCTCCCGGGCCAGATGTTCCCAGCCCACCCTCCCCATCATCTGCACTCTTTCTGAGACATAGCCCCCGGGGACACTGTGGACTTCTGTGGGGGGGGGCAAGGGTGGCTTCAGATCCCTACCTACCTCTGCTAGTGTGTCACTTGAGCAAGTCACTGGCCTTCTTAGAATCCTCAGACACCTCAGATCTCTGTGTGTCACCTTCCCAGTCTAGAGCCTGAGCCTCCAGTTCTACCTAAGCACCCCTTCCCAGTGTTTGAACCCTCTGTTGGGCACACCTGTCCACTCTTTCCAGCCCCCCCTCCATCTCTCGCCTGCCCACTCACTGACCCCCCCTCGTTGTCCTTAGAGCCCCTATTTTCTACTCCCAACCTCTGCTTGGACTGTCCCCCACCCTGGGATACCTTTCGCCCTTGGTGACCAAATCTCTCCCATGCTGCTAAGCCTCATGTATGAGTTACAGCACCTGTGGGTGCTGGAGAGAACACCGACCTGCTCCACTCAGTCCTGGGAGTGAGGACGCTTGCTCCCTCTGTGCTCAAGTTTAGGTCTTCTGTGTTAGCCATTCTTTTCTAGTGGCGAGAAATGGGGCCTCACCTGCTTCCTTGCAGCTCCTATGCTAAGGAGGCAGGTCCTCTCTATAGAGCAGGAAAGATGGAGGCCATGGCATTTCCTGGGGCTCCTGTCAGTGCATCCCAGAATTTTCAGGCCTTTTAGTACAGCCTGCCAATCTCTCATACACATCACTGGGTCTTTTTTTGTGTTTATTCAAGACAGAGTTTCTCTGTGTAACAGCCCTGGCTGTCCTGGAACTTGCTCTGTAGACCAGGCTGGCCTCGAACTCACAGAGATCTGCCTGCCTCTGCTTCCTGAGTGCTGGGGTTCAAGGCGTGCGCCACCACCGCCCGGCCCCCATCACTGCCCAGCCCTCATCACTGTGTCCTTATCTGTGGACTTCCTGCAGAACCTGGGTCTGGCTCTGAGTGAGATCAGAGAAGAGTGGGATACACCCTGTGTACTCTGTGTCGCAGGGTGGCTGCTGGTGCACAGTGACAGTCAAGGCCACAGGCTGAAGTCGCCCTGTCCTGAAGTGGACAAGTGACTT
This sequence comes from Microtus ochrogaster, assembly GCF_000317375.1. Taxonomy (NCBI): domain Eukaryota; kingdom Metazoa; phylum Chordata; class Mammalia; order Rodentia; family Cricetidae; genus Microtus; species Microtus ochrogaster. Next base: position 54,636,889 of record NC_022016.1, on the reverse strand, counting down.
CACTGCTACTTTGTCACCTGTGCAGTGAGGACAGAAGAGCTGTGCCCTGCAGTGCTGTAAGAGCTTGGTGTGGCACCTGGCTACGTTAAGCTTCTCTCCTGCTCCTAATGTCACAGGTCCACGACTAGGCGTGTTCTAAAGAAAAGAGGTTTATTTTGGCTCACGATTCTGTTCCAAGGTCAAGAGCCTGTGTCTAGTGATGGTGACCTTGCTGGCAAAGTTCCTAGGTGGTATATAGAATCTATCACGTGCTATCACATGGCAAGGGAGGGACCATGTGTGCCTGTGTCTCATCTCTCTTAATTCTTCTTTTAAAAAGACAGGGTCTCGCCGAGTGGTGGTGGCGCATGCCTTTAATCCCAGCACTCGGGAGGCAGAGGCAGGCGGATCTCTGTGAGTTCAAGGCCAGCCTGGTCTAGAAGAGCTAGTTCCAGGACAGGAACCAAAAAGCTAAGGAGAAACCCTGTCTCGAAAATCAAAAAAAAAAAAAAAAAAAAAAAAAGACAAGGTCTCTCTGGCAGGCCTGAACTTGTTATGTAGACCAGACTGGCCTCAAATTCACAGAGATCTGCCTGCTTCTGTCTCCAGGGAGCTGAGATTAGAAGTGTGCACCACGGTACCTGACATCTCTCATTGCTTAGGAAGCTACCACGGCTAACCCCAGTGACCTTCCCAAACCTTCTTCTTAATTCAAGTTAAGTTTGTACTCTTTTTTTTTTTAAGACAGGGTCTCATGTATCCCAGATTGGCCTCAACCTTACTATATAGTTGAGCAGGACCTTGAACTGCAATCCTCCTGCCTCTGTCTCCTGGGCCTTGGGATTACCATGTCTAGTTTTATGGCAGTACTGGGGATGGAAGCCAGGGCTTTGTCATGCTAGGAAAGTCCTCTCCCAGTTGAGTTCCATCCCCACCTTCCTGTTTTGTTCTTGAAGCAGGATCTCACGTAGTCCAGGTTAGCCTCAGACTCACAGTGTAGCTGGGGATGACCTTGAATTTACAGTCCTTCTGCCTCTATCTTCCTTCCACTGGGATTACAAGCCTGTGTCACCATGCCTGGCTCTGAATTTCCACCCTCTTTATACCTCACAATGGGGAATAAATTTCTATACACGAACCCTTGGGACACACACTAAACCACAGTGCTGGCCAATAAACAGTTGCCGTGTTATCATAATTTAGTGTTCTGGATGTCACAGAAGGTGGGGAGGGAGAGTGGAGGATCAAACTATGAGGGAGTGGGAAGGCAGAAGAGGTGACTCCGAGGTGGGTTTTGAGGGGTGAATAGGAATTCACTAGCCTGTGAAATTTCTCCTTAAATTGAATTGCCTTTTAAATTTAATATATTAAAAAGAGATTTCATATCGTAAATGGAAAGAGTTATCACTTATCTGAAAGAGAAGATAACAAAAGCAACAAGCACGGCGAAAACAAAGCGGCGGTATTAAATTCTAGCCTTCCGTGTTCCTGCTTCCTCGTTTGTTAGAAAGAGAAATTAGCACTGGCTGGATATGTGTGAAAGTCTGGGGCTCACGAGACTTTATCCTTAGTGCAGTTGGAAGGGCATCTGGCATCACTGGGAGGAGTTGTGCCCTTCAGGAAGACAACAGGCGCAGACAGGATGGTCCCAACAAGTCAGCCAGTTGTCCTAGAAGAGACCTAGAGGTAAGGGCCATTTCCCTGTCCACAAGGCCCCAGCCACCGCAGCCATCCTGCTGGCACATTGTGAAAGCCCCTGGAAGGGCCTTGTTAGCCGAGAGAACAGCCTGCACAAGGGCGGAAGTGTGAACTAGCACACGGAGGAAGAAGCTATAAGGAGCAGAGCTGCTGGCTGGGAAGGGAGCCGGGGCCAGGACTCTGAATGCCGTCCCAAGGAAGACACGCCTTGTCTGGGGACCTCATCCTGATGCTTAGTGGCTTGGAAGCAGCAAGAAACAGGGCATTGTGGAGGAGGCGGTCTGAGTCAGCTGTGGTCCTGGCTTTCTAGGAGGATGTAACCACATGGGGAAGTAGCAGGTATCCAGCTCAGGTGGAAGGCTGGGCTCATGGGTTCGTAGGAAGTAGGATTCCCCAAGGGAGCCTGGCATCCTGGCAGGTACCTGGCTTCATAGGGAGACCCGGTTACACTGGGCTACAGGGAAGAGCCTAGGGTTTTCAAAAGCCACCTCCCTCTCTGCACCGCTGGAGCCAGGAAGGCATGGAAGGCCACAGCAGGGGGGCTGGCTAACTGGTCCCACCAAGGCTCTGGGTCCAGTGTGAGGGAAGGGTGCTGAGAGCCCTAGGGAGGACTCGCTTTGGAAGTCACAGCCTTCTCTCCAAGGAAGCAGTGGTTGTTTGTTGTCTTTAACACATTCTTAACGTAGAGGTCTTGGATGCCCAACCATGTGGAGTCTGGGGAGCACAGCGTAGCAGGTGTCGGCAGTTGTAGCTCAGTGAGCTCAGGGACGGAGAGCCTGTGGATCCTGCCTACAGCGTCAAGGTGAGCAGAGGGTAACCCCTGGTGGCTGGGGTGGAGGAACCCCCAGGACAATATGGCCTGTGTTTACTGGAGGGTTTCCTTGTCTTGACTGCTTGGAGTCCAGGCCTTCCGTGCCAGAGGGCACTGAGGACTGGGACTTCGGTATCATGGGAGCTGTGGGTACAGTGGACTGACGGCTAATGTAAGATGATCTAAGAACCAGGCCACAGAGAGGGGTCAGCACACCCAAATTCCTGTGTAGCGAGTCTGGGACGGCTGCTCGGAAGAGGCCACATTTACTGCGTACTTGGCAGTCAGATGAAGGGAAGGGCGTTTGACAGGGAAGGAACAGAAGCATTCAGAGGAGAACGTATTTGTGTGATTGAACAGTGGGGTACAGTGCCCCCTTTTGATTGTGTGCGAGACAGTCCATATCTCTAATCCTCTCTCTGGAGACGTGGTAGGTATTATCCGTAACTTCCAGCTGAAGAATCCGAAGCTCAGAGAGATCAGGTTTCTTGGGCGAGAGCATACATACAGCAAGACCGAGGCAAGGCTGCAAGTCCCATATCTGCCTGTTCAGCTCCTTCTCATTGGTCCAGGCCGTCTTGCTGTGTGCTGGACTGTCTGTCTGGTGGGAAGATGGGAACAGGACTGGACAGGCCAACAGGAGCCGGAGGTTTATAGTGTAACCATAGCAGTGGGGAGCTGCTGAAGGCCCCCTCAGAAGGGGAGTCATGTGGCTGGAACAGGATCCCAGTGTCACTAGAAGCCACAGAGGAGAGCTAGCCCCTGATGGTCTCAGGGGGGTGGTGTTTTGGGGAGGGGCTGAGCACGTGCAGGTGAGAACCTGGTGAATCTCCATGGGCATTAGGCAGGAAAACCAGAGAAGGTTCTGGTTAAGCTTCATCCTGTCAGAGTGGTGCAGCTCTGGAGAGGAAATCCGCATCAGCCAGGCCTGGCTGTGAGCCCCGCTCACCTCTTTCCCCTGGGAACCTCATTTCTTATGAGTGAAGTGGGTGAACTGACCCCAAGGGGACTGAGTGGAGTACTGGGGAGTGCCTGGTGATAGGTGCCTGGAACTATTTAGTACAGGACATTTTAGGGCCGGGGAGATGGCTCAGTGGCTGAAGTGTTTGCCTCGCAAGCCCGAGGAACTGGGTTTGGATCCCCAGAACCTGTATAAAAGCCAGGCATGGTAGTACACGTTTGTAATCCCTGTGATCTTGCAACAAAGCGAGAGGTGGGATGGGAGATTTCAGAAGCTTGCTGGCCAGCTAGCCTGGCACATCCGGTGGTGAGCATCAAGTGATCCCGTCTTAAACGAGCTGGAAGGTGAGGCCTAACACTTGTAGCTGTCTTCTGACCTCCATATGTGAGCTCTGACATGCACAAACCCGCACTCACACATGCCAACATATATACACACATACATAGACACATATCACACAGGTGGGACATTGGGGATCATGGGGGCACTCACTGCCGTCTTGGGTCCTCTTTGTCCTCTTTGAAATTGCCTGCCTCAGCCTCACACTAAACCTACCGTGTTCTGGGCCTGTACATGCATACTGAATAAATGTTCCTGGCATGAAATACCAGCTGGTCTTATCTGTCTTTGTCCCCTCCAGGGACAACTGGCTTTCCCAAGCAGGGAGATGAATTGCTGGTTACTCCTGAGGGAGGTGGGGTGGTGCATGGGAGGGAAGGCTGCGGGAGTAGGGCCCCTAGCTGTGCAGCAGCCAGCAGCAGGCTGTTCCTTCACCAATCTGGCCCTGCTCGGGAGACTGAGAGAGGGACCCCAAATCTAAGTTTGGAAAATCTTATTGCAAGTAGGGTGGACTCTAGAAGCCACTAACTCACCTTTGGTTATAATGGCTGGTGAGTTGGTTGGGGGATGTGGGGTCCACAGAGAACAAGGCAAGCCCACAACACACAAGTCAGATGGTCTTTGACATGTCTTGAGTTGTGGTTGACTGCGTGCCAGGCTGAGACCTAGAAATGGGCACAAGGTGTAATCGGAGCAGGACCCAGAGTGTCCTATGGCACTAGGACCGTTTGTACAGCATCTCCAGAATGTGGATTGTGATGGATGCTGGCCTTACGGGCTGTCCCCGTGGAGGCTGGTGTTCACAAGGCTTGGTGGGGGACTGTATACAGCTTCAAATGGCTCAAAGGGGGAGGTGGGCAGTGCAGACAGAAGATGGAACCACGGGCTGGAAACATGGCTCAGTGGTTAAGAGCTCTGCCTGTTCTTCTGGAGGATCTGGGTTTTGTTTCCCAGCACCCCACATGGCCGCTCACAGCTGTTTATAAGTCCAGAACCTAGGGACCCAACAACCTTTCCTGGCCTCCAGGTACACAGACATATATGCAGGCAAACTGCCCCACACATCAAGTAAATAATTAAAAAGATGGGAATGGAGCCATCTATGATGAAAGGGACATAGGAAAGGGGACAGCTACTGCCTAGGAGTGGCCAATAGGGAAGGCTTCTGAGACGAGAGGTTATTGGAGATGGGGTTTGAAGGTTGGATAGGGGTTTTCTAGGAAGGTGAGGACTCAAGGGAAGAGGTTTGATAAGATGTGTTGAGTGGGGTCTGACGTGAAACGGTTCAGGGGGTCACCTGGCTGGGGATTGTGGGGCAGGTGGGGTTTGGGCAGGATGATGGGGGTGCTGGCTCAGGGGGATGCATTAAACTTTGAAGATGATTGTGGTAATGGCTGACGGAAACGTGGCTGCTTGCTGTAAGAAGCAGGTAGGGAGGCGGCAGGGTAGCCCAGGAAAGATCAATGTTGAGGGTCAAGAGAGATGAGGCCTTGCAGTGTCCCCAGGATTCAGCAGCAGTGAGGACGCTGGTGACTTTGTCAAGACCTGCTTCAGTAGAAAGATGTGGGCAGCAGTGAGGCTGCAGTGGATCAACGGGGGAGGTGACATCCAGCCAGGAAGTGAGCCAGTGGCAGGTGAGAAAGCCGAGTGTCAGCTGGGGATCACTCAGCGGGATTGGAAGCAAGCCCAGGGCAGCAAGCCCAGGGCAGCGGCTAGAGGAGGAAGTGTGGGGCAGGGAGAGACCCCTAAAACAGAGGAGGCCTGGTCAGTCACTTGCTACAGGGAGAGGTTGCTGACTGAGTGCTCACAGGAAGGGGACAGGGAAGGGGCCTTCTGGGAAGGCGGAGGAGGGGTGGCCACAAGTCAGGGCTGTGTACCCTAGCTTCCCCATTCCCTGTGAAGGAGGCTGTGGCTAAAGGAGTGGCTGAGGGGAGAGTGGATCAGGGCCAGTGGGACCCCAGGGGGGAAGCAAGGAAGCCCACAAGGGCCTCTGAGAAGCCTGGGTGCCTAGCAGGCACAGAGCCCCAAACCTGTCACAGGGCCAGCTGGCTTCACTCTAGGGCCTTCAGCAGCCTGGGAGTGGGTGTGGAGAAAGTGACTTGTCACCAGGCTCTAGGCTGGGATGGCTGAGCAGGCGTGACAGGAGAGCTGGGTACAGGGGACTGAGCAGCTGCTGGCCTGGCTCCGACACCTCTGAAGACTGCTAGAGACGGTGTCTTAGTTAGTGTTTCTATTGCAGTGGTTACGAGATCATGGCCAAAATCAACCTGAGGCATAAAAGGTTCATTTCATCTTACGGCTTGTCCATTAGGGAAGCCAGGTTCGGTACTCACGGCAAGAAATGATGCCGAGGCCATGGGGAAACACTGCTTACCCATGTGCTGTAACTCCTCGCTGGCTCATTCCGCTTTCTTATTTATTTATTTATTTACTTATTTACTTATTTATTTATTTATTTATTGAGATAGGGTCTCTCCACATATCCCTGGCTGTCCTGGAACTCACGGAGATCCTCCTGCCTCCGGATTAAAAGCGCATGCCACCACCGCTGGCTCATTCCGCTTTCTTATTTATTTATTTATTTATTTATTTATTTATTTATTTATTTATTTATTGAGATAGGGTCTCTCCACATATCCCTGGCTGTCCTGGAACTCACGGAGATCCTCCTGCCTCCGGATTAAAAGCGCATGCCACCACACCCAGCTCAGCCTGCTTTCTTACACGACCCAGGGTCACCTGCTCAGGGGTGACCACCCACGGTGGGCCAGGCCCTCTCACTTCGATTATTAATCAAGAAAATGCACTTCAGACTTGCCTGCAGGCCCATCTAATGGAAGCATTTTCTCAATTAAGATTTCCTCTTGTATATCTGGGAGGTTGGTGCAGAGTTGACAAAAAATAACCAGCATGGACTGAGACTGTATGAGGGCTCAAGGAAGCATGGCGGCTAAAGGGTGGCGGCGGGAAAGAAAATGATGCCACCATTCTCGTAATTCCTGTTGAGCTTCCTTCGGGGGTGGGGTGGGGAGGGCTTAAGGTTAAGATTCCTGAAGGCGGGATTTTCCCAGAGCAGTCAGGATCAGAGATAGGAAGGGACTGCCGAGAGCTGCACAGCTGGCTAGTGCCGGCTCCCAGGTCTCACGTTCCAGGTGAGACCCGCGCTTCCAGAGGTGCAGAAGTGACAGGAAGTAGCTCAGGCCACGAGACTCAGGGAGACTGCAATGGATGCAGTGCTGGGGCGGTTCAAACTTGGGCTGTAGGTTTTCTGGAGATGGCTACTTTACTGGCCTGGTCAGCTTTCCCTGAGGTGCAGTGGCTGGACCGAGCAGCAGGGGGCGGGAGGAGCACAGCCCTCTGAGGAGGAGCACAGCCCTCTGAGGTCCCCGCGGCTGCTTGGTGCTGACCCAGCTTTCTGAAACCGAAGAAAGAGATCTAGGAAAGAAGGAAAGCGATTCTTTCTCATCGAGGGCACACCATGGGCTGAGCTCTACATGCTCTCCCAGTCATCTGTCCAGTGTCCCCACTACGGGGGTGGCCTTCCTTGGTGCATTCCCGCTTGTCCACACCTGAACCCCCAGTTTGAGGCTGTTAGCTTTGCCCTTACTGTAACAAAGGCCTGCAAGATGGGCTTATAAAAAAAAAAAAAAAAAGGTTCTTACTGACTTTGTGGGAAAGGCCAATTTGGCTCATAGCTTAGAGGGTTCAGTCTGCTTTCCTGATGTTTGGGGGCCTGTGGTAGGACAGCACATCAATATGGGACTGTCTCTTGGGCCACCATTCATGGCCAGGAGTGGAAGGGAGACAAAGAAGGGACAAAGGTCTACTTTATCCTTTCCTGTCCCCAGTAATCATAAGACCTATGAGTGCTACCCAATAGTGCCACCTCCCAGTAGTACCGACTCGAGGACTAAACCTGAAATACAGAGGCTGTTGAGGATGCTGCAGCGGAGAGGGGCGCAGGCTGTAGGAACCACTGTCTACAGCAGGGCAGGCTCAGACTTCCAGGCCCAATGAGGCTGCCAAGGCCTGGATCAGTCCTCTATTGGAAGGAGGACCTGTGAGGGTACAGGCTTCTGCATGAGCACCCCCACCCCTTCCGAGCACCCCCCCCCATCTCACGTAACCTAAGGCCTTCACATCATAGTCCATTACTGTTCCATGTTGAACGCCAAGCCCATGGTCTGCCCCATGCGAACTGTGACCCAAGAGCCGATCTGAAGCGGCCAGGCTGCTTGTCTGTTACTTAGAGTCCGTCTTGGGAGGAGAAACCGCCAAGCTGCAACCTCAATAGGATTGTGCACATCTGGGCAACAACAGCTGGGCTCGAGTCCTTAGTTCCTCACCTCACCATAGAAATGACGATCACATGTTCCCAGGGAGAGAGTTAGAGGAGATAGGTGTGGGCATGACTTGGAACAGCACAGACACGTCGCCAGAACTCAGTATGTTGATCATTGCCTTCCAGTCCCCATCCGGCTGAGGCAAGAGGTGGACAAGGTGGTTATGAGTCCTGTGTGGCCTTCTGAGCCTCAGTTTCCTTATCTGTAAAATGGTGGTGGTGGGGCAGGGGGCAGGATGTGATGCTCTCTCTGCATCGCCTACAGTTGGTTCCAGGCCCTCGGGCTGAGGACCAGCAAGGCTGCCCTCTGTACCACTGTGGCAGCACTGAGCTGGCTTTTGCTAAGCCCCTTGCCACCACCTCCGTGTTCCAGGTGAGGAGCCGGAAGAGGAACCGAAGGTGAAAACCCAGTGGCCAAGGTCTGCAGATGAGCCTGGGCTATACATGGCGCAGACAGGTAACTCGGGCCCGCCTCCCTTCCTCTGTGGCGGGGGCCCGACTGTGGCGTCTGGTGGCATGTGTGCTGGCGTGTGCCTGTCTGTGTCTATGTCCTGGAGCTCAGTTATGTTGCCATGTGAAGCCTGTGGGTAGGGATGGGTTGTCTTCCAAAGAGCCTGCCACTCGGGGTCAGGGTAGGAGGGTCCCTTTGATGCCTACCCCCCATCTTCTGGTCCTTCCATGCTCCCATGCAGCTCTCTGGGAGGTGTCCCTTGCCGCCGACGCTGTCCCTCTCTCGTAGGCGACCCGGCAGCTGAGGAGTGGTCCCCGTGGAGCGTGTGTTCCCTGACGTGTGGTCAGGGTCTGCAGGTGCGGACCCGCTCCTGCGTGTCCTCCCCCTATGGGACCCTGTGCAGCGGGCCCCTTCGGGAGACCCGGCCTTGCAACAATTCAGCCACCTGCCCAGGTAGGCGTCCTCCTCCCTACTCCATCTGCCAGCAGAGTCAGGTCCTGTCTGTTGACAGGGCATCAAACTGACAGCTTCCCCAGCTGTTTGGTTGCCCCTCCCTTGCCTTCAACAAACTTGCCTGTCCCCCACACCATGCCTTACCCAGGCACTGCCAACCTGGCATGAAGCACTTGAGGTTATGGAAGTATCAGGACACACGTCCGGGGTCAGCTTTTGGCACGTCACTTCCCTGATGCCTCCATCTTGTAGTCAAGGCTGTTCTTTGCACATCGCTCCTCCACTTGCCCTTAGTCCTGACCTCACCAGCACCTCTCGTAGCATCCCAGCTTTCGGCATTTGCTTATTCTTTCCCTGCCCCCCCCCCCATCTTGGCTAAAGCATCGGCCCGCCCTTAGATCTAAGATATATGCCACTCTGTTTTTAAAATGAAGCCCTCCCTGATGGTCCCCACTTTGCTCTGGGTTGCCCTTCCCTTGGTTACCTCTGATAGACTGTTAGGCTTAAATCAGTTGAACACGCAGGTACTTCAGGCAGGTATGGAGGAAGCGCATGTGTCTGTTGCGGTTAGCTGGTGATAGACAGGGCAGTGTTAACCAGTTCTGCTCGTTGCTTCCCTGGGATGAAGTGCTGGCAGTGGATTTAGAATAGGACTTACCCGAGAAAGGCTCTCGGGGTGTGGCAGGGGCTTGTGGAGCACCGGGACAAAGCTGTGTTCCCGTTTGTGAGCTCGTTGTGTCGTCAGTGTCTATGTAGAGGTCTGTGTCTGTCTGTGTGTCTATGCGGTTGGGGCTGGGAGGGGGCACTTCTGTTGCCCCAGGCCTGCCCTGTTGGATTCAGGCTCTGGGTCTGGGGATGGGAAGGGAAGAGAAGGATGGATCTTGATCCTTTCCTGGGTTTTCCTGTGCCCCCAGGAGAGGAACATTGGCTCCTCAGGCTGGTCCTGCTCACCCTATCCGGGTGTCCACAGAATCTGTCCTGTATGATTTGGGACCACATCCCCATAAAGGGTGGTTATCCTGGGACCCTAAGCCATCATTCCCTGGCATCTTAACCCAGGGTGGAGCCAATGAGGAATGGTCGGAGAATTGCGGAACTCCTGATTGGTGGGCGGATGGGCAGGCGCTGGCTGTGGGCGGAGCCGAGGTGCCGCCCAGCCACCGGCCACGTGCTTCCTTGCAGTGCACGGCGTGTGGGAGGAGTGGGGGTCCTGGAGCCTGTGCTCCCGCAGCTGCGGGCGGGGGTCTCGGAGCCGGATGCGGACCTGCGTGCCCCCCCAGCACGGCGGCAAGGCCTGCGAGGGTCCCGAGCTGCAGACTAAACTCTGCAGTATGGCCGCCTGCCCGGGTCAGTAGCGCCAAGGGGCTTCTAGGCAGGCGCTGCCCAGCCGGGTGGGGGGATCGGGAGACCTAGGGGAGGCAGTCAGGTCCAGTGCCCTGTCCCTGGGGGTGGGGGAAGGTGGGGTTCCCATAACTTTTACCATGCATGGGGAGACTGGAGAAGCATACCTGTTAGTAACTAATGGGTGGTGAAACCCAACCCTTACTTGGGGTTGGCACACTGTGACCCCATCACAGGGGGCCTGCTTTCCAGCTCCCATTCCTCCATGCCGTCAGCTGCCCTTGCTGTAAATAGCACTTTGGTGTCCATGGCACCATGGACGCAAGGCTGGGCTTATGTGTAGGCTAAGGCTAAGTTCAAAAGGTGCCATTACAGCCCACATCCTCTCTCTCACACACATACGAACTCACCTCTGGGGCTAGCCCTTGGTGCTGCGTGGAAGGGTGTCGTGTATTCCTGGAGCTGGTGACAGGCAGGCAGAAAGAGGCCCAGTCACCACCCACTCACTCCAGACCCTTGCATATGCCCAGTTCAGATGATCTGGCTTGGCCCAGGTCTGAGTGGCCATCACACACTGTCATCTCCCTGTGGAACTCTGCCCCTACTAGCCCTCCCACATTCTGCTCAACGGCCACCCCTGCTTGTGTCTCCCCATGCAGTGGAAGGCCAGTGGCTAGAATGGGGTCCCTGGGGCCCATGCTCTTCATCTTGTGCCAACGGAACCCAGCAGCGCAGCCGGAAGTGCAGTGTGGCTGGCCCAGCCTGGGCCACATGCACAGGTGCCCTCACCGACACTCGTGAGTGCAGCAATCTCGAATGCCCGGGTGAGTGTTTGGTGTGAGGGTAGCAAGTGGTCGCCCTGGCCTTGGAGGCACCTGTGGTCTCTCAGACTTCCCTTTTCTCATAGCCACGGATGGCAAGTGGGGGCCGTGGAACGCATGGAGTCTGTGCTCCAAGACGTGTGACACGGGCTGGCAGCGCCGCTTCCGCATGTGCCAGGCTTCGGGCACGCAGGGCTACCCTTGTGAGGGCACAGGCGAGGAGGTGAAGCCCTGCAGTGAGAAGAGGTGTCCAGGTACTGTTTGTAACCCTGGGACTGGGGCCGTGAGTGTGAGCCCAGCTGAGCCCCGCCCCCTGCCCTGTCCCGCAGCCTTCCACGAGATGTGCCGGGATGAGTATGTGATGCTGATGACGTGGAAGAAGGCAGCAGCCGGCGAGATCATTTACAACAAGTGTCCTCCCAATGCCTCGGGTGAGGGCAGGCAGCTGTCCCTGCAGACCCTTGCCCCACCTCCCAGCTGCCCACCTCTGGGCATCCTGCATCCCAAGATGTACAGGGAGGTAAGACCTCAGCCTTAATGCCCATCCCTGTCTCATCCCTCTGCAGGCTCTGCTAGCCGCCGCTGTCTCCTCAGTGCACAGGGTGTGGCCTACTGGGGACTGCCCAGCTTTGCTCGTTGCATCTCCCATGAATACCGCTACCTGTACCTGTCAGTGAGTGTGCCTCGTTGGGTTGGGGAACCGTATGATATGTCCCAAACCCTGGTTGGGGGTGGCAGGAGCTTAAGGCTCATTCATTCCCCATACCTTGCTATATGCTGTATTTCTCTTCTGGCAATCTCCTACTTAAATGTCAGGGCTTCTTAGGTATATCTCTCTTTCCCTGGGACATACCTCTGGGTTCTTAACCCACAATTTTCCATCCTGTGCTTCTTAGACATGGAGAGTTAAGAATGCATTGGAGCTAGGAATAGTATCACGTGCCTTTAGCCCACACTGGAGAGGCAGAGGCAGGAGGATTTCTGAGTTGAGACCAACCTGGTCTACATAGAAAGCTTCAGGACTCTCAGGGTTACTTAGAGAGACTCTATCTCAAGAAACCAAAACACAAATAATGCATTTAAGTGAGCTCTTTTACACTGGGAGCTCTTTGAAGGCAGGACGAAGATGAAGTTCCCAGGCCAGGGCTTGCATGGGGTAAGGATGGTCTCAGCAAATGTGGCCTGTGTGTGTACACGTTTCTCACCTAACTGTGTAATGATGATGTTTGCACTGAGAGCTTGTGTTTGAGAGAGCCCGTGTGTGAGGTGCTTCATTCAGAATGTTCAAGGCCCCTTAGGGACAGGGAGGTGCCCAGCCCCCCAAAAGCTTATTCTGCATTTGCACATCGGAGTTCCTGCTAAATCACCACTGACTCCTTCTTGGACTGTGTCTCTTGGGAGCCTCTCTGATTCTGTATGCCCCCTCTCTTCCTGGATGCACCTAGTGGGTAGATGGGAGGAGGACGGACCAAAGGCTGGTCCCGGGCTCTGATACTCCAATGACAGGGGCATACACACATGTCACCTGCAGCTTCGGGAACACCTGGCGAAGGGCCAGCGCATGCTGGCAGGTGAGGGCATGTCACAGGTGGTAAGAAGCCTGCAGGAGCTACTGGCACGGCGCACCTACTACAGCGGGGACCTGCTCTTCTCTGTGGACATTCTAAGGAATGTCACTGACACCTTCAAGAGGGCCACCTACGTCCCTTCCGCCGATGATGTGCAGGTACTACTCCACGGTGGCAGGGTCTGCTGGGGCAGCAAGGTGGCCCACACCTCCTGACCTGTCCCTCTCTCCCCAGCGTTTCTTCCAGGTGGTGAGCTTCATGGTGGATTCTGAGAACAAGGACAAGTGGGATGATGCTCAGCAGGTGAGGGCCTCAGCCTCCCACCTTCTCTCCGCGTGACCCACCCCTGCCTCAGACCCGCACATTCTCTCTGTTCCCAGGTGTCTCCTGGCTCTGTGCACTTGCTGCGTGTTGTTGAAGACTTCATTCACCTCGTGGGCGATGCTCTCAAGGCCTTCCAGAGTTCTCTGATTGTCACAGACAATCTGGGTACAAGGATGCAGGCTGGGGGAGGGGGATGCTAGATTCCACAGGACCGTATCTCCCTGGGTGAGGGGTAGTGTTAAGAGGGGTGCTTCTGCTTTGCTCTTTTGTTTACGGGTCTTGTTTTCCCTCCACTTAACCCCATGCTACTCTTTCTGTCTTCCTCCCCTCCTGTGCTCCATCGTGCTGACGTTCATATGTCTCACTTCTGTGTTGGGTCCAACTTATTTGTGTTTCCCCTGGTGTGTGTCTCCCTCATGTCTATCTCTTCCCCTGGCTGCCTCCGCCACCTTCCTGTCTGTTTCTGGTGTGCCCTGCCCACCCTCCCTCCGCCCCCGACTGCAGTGATCAGCATTCAGAGAGAACCCATCTCAGCAGTGTCCAGTGACATCACGTTTCCCATGCGGGGCCGCAGGGGCATGAAGGACTGGGTGCGACACTCAGAGGACCGCCTCTTCCTACCCAAGGAGGTGCTCAGCCTATCCGCCCCAGGGAAGCCAGCCACACCCGGGGCAGCTACAGCTGGCAGCCCAGGCAGGGGGCGGGGCCCAGGCACGGTGCCCCCAGGCCCAGGCCATGCCCACCAGCGCCTTCTCCCAGCTGACCCAGATGAGTCCTCCTACTTTGTGATTGGTGCTGTGCTCTACCGCACCCTCGGCCTCATCCTGCCACCCCCCAGGTGAGTCCACCTGCAGCCGTGCTCCAGGAGGGGCCCCTTGCCTGGCTGTGAACGTGGTCACTTCTCAGGAACATCCAGGGCTGGAGAGAGAGCCCAGGTTAGAGTTTTTACCTCGCAAGTAAGGATCCCAGGACCTCTGGCAAGTGTTCTCACCCTTCCCAATGCTGCAGCCCTTTAATGCAGTTCCTCATGTACCATAAAATTATTTTCAATGCTACTTTGTAACCGTAATTTTGCTACGGTTATGAATGTAAAGATCTGTGTTTTCCAATGGTCTTTGGGGGTTGCAGCCCACAGGTTGAGGATCGCTGACCTATGTCAAACAGCCTGGTATGTTGACATGTTCAGTGCTGGGAAGGCAGAAAGAGGTAGATTCCTGGGGCTTGCAGGCCAGCCAGCCTAGCCCACTTCAGAAGTTGTAGGCCAGTGAGAGAGCCTGTCTTAGAAAGGGAAGGTGGACAGTGCTTAAGGAACAACACCTGAGGTTGTCCATGTGCACACACCAGCATACACACACGTGCGCATACACAGATCCGCGGAAACACCGAGGCGGTTGCCAGAGGCTGTGCTGGTGTCTAGGACTTTGTAATCTGAGATCTGTGCCCTCCCTTGGATCTTGGCCCTGGCAGTCTCCAGCCACGACAGATTAAAGTTTCCAAGTCTGAACACCTGCTGGCAGGAGCTGACCTCAGTCCTTGTCCCCTAGGCCTCCGCTTGCTGTCACCTCCCGGGTGATGACAGTGACCGTGCGCCCCCCCACCCAGCCTCCAGCCGAGCCTCTCATCACAGTGGAGCTCTCCTATATCATCAATGTGAGTGAGGGACCAGATGGGGACCCCACAGATCTGCCCACAGAGGCCTGTCTCTGGGAAGTGGTCTGTGCTGATGGTGAGCCTGGCCTGTGTGGGAGCTGCTGTGGCAGAACAGATGACGGCCAGGGCCGGGGTGCTACTCACCCAGACTGTACACATCTTCTGCTCCCCAGGGCACCACTGATCCCCACTGTGCCAGCTGGGACTACTCGAGAGCGTGAGTTGGGGCAACCCTAGATCCTCTCATCATCAGAAATGGTCTCCCACCTGGAAGGCCAAAGGGTTCCGTGGTGCCATCCTTGGTCTGAGGGGTCAAGCGCACATCTTGGGGCTCCCTGCTATCATCTCATGGATGTAGCCTTGCCCTGGATTTCACCTCTCTGGGCAGTAGTCAGCAATGGGTTCGGGGCTACAGACATGGGCCCTGGGTTCATGCCACTTCTCCCTCATCCAAGAGACGCCAGCTCAGGGGACTGGAACACTGAGAGCTGCCAGACCTTGGAGACCCAGGCAGCCCACACCCGCTGCCAGTGTCAACACTTGTCCACCTTTGCTGTTCTGGCTCAGCCACCCAAGGACCTGGTGAGTGGGAGAGAGGTGCCTGGGCTGGTCAAGGCATCAGGGTGACCCCAGATGTGGCTCTGTAAAGATGTACTTGGGGGATTGCACAAGGAAAGGGGCCTGATGTTGTTCATCGTCACAACACCTGCACAGGGGTATATGGCAGTGGGTGAGTGAGAGCATGTGTGTATGTGTATGTGTGTGTGTGTGTGTGTGTATGTATATATGTGCATGTATGTATGTTCATGTATCAGTTTGTGTCTGGAAGAGTGTGGGTGTGTGTACATACATCTGCACACATGTGCCCTTCTGCATGCGAGGAGCATGCCTGCTTACATCAGAAGGGGAAACTGGGTGCCCGACCTCTGCCCTCTCCCTGTAACCCATCTCCCACAGTCCCTGGAGCTGGCAGGTGCTCCCTCAGTTCCCCTGGTGATCGGCTGTGCAGTGTCCTGCATGGCGCTGCTCACACTGCTTGCCATCTATGCAGCCTTCTGGAGGTAAGTCGGCATGTGGAGCGGGATGGGAGGTGGCCAGCTATCCAGGGTTAGGCAGGCAGCCAATGCCTCTGCCTCTGCCCCTGTGCCCTGTCAGGTTTATAAAATCAGAACGCTCCATCATCTTGCTGAACTTCTGCCTGTCCATCCTGGCTTCCAACATCTTGATCCTCGTGGGCCAGTCCCGGGTGCTGAGCAAGGCAGGTGCAGGCTCCTGGGGGTGTGTGGGGAGGGGCCTCAAAGGAGGGGGTGAAGGTAGAGAGTGCCTGCAAGTGAGGGTGGGTTTTCTTTTTAATGAGTTATTCATTTTTATTTCATGTGCATTGGTATTTTGCCTCCGTGTATGTCTATACAAAGGTGTCAGATCCCCTGGCACTGGAGTTACAGACAGTTAGTTGTGAGCTGCCGTGTGGGTGCTAGAAATTGAACCCGGGGCCTCTAGAAAAGCAGCCAGTGCTCTTAACCACTGAGCCATCTCTCTAGCCCTGAGGGAAGATGTTTGTATGGATGGCCTGAGGGATGGATATGGATGTGCTCAGACCCATGTTGGAGGCAGTGTGTGTGTGAAGGCGTGTGCAGGCATACGTGAAGGCGTTAGTGTGTGTGTGTCCTCAGTAACGAGTGTTTGTATACATCAGGGAATGTGTGCATGTGTGTTGGGCGGGAGGCATTAGTCCCCCCTGTCTCTGAGTCCTCCTTCGCCATCTGCCTGAGGATGATCCGTGCTGACTGTCCCTCCTACCCTCCTTGGCCTTCTCTGCATAGTGCCAGCACAGAGACAGCCAGGTGTGGGGTTTTGCTCGGCCATGACGTGGCAAGTGCTCCTGTCTGTGTGTGGGTGGCCTGCCTGCCCGCCTCCCCGGATGCCTAGTGCTGTGTGCATGTCACCAGGCCTGTGTCGTGCTGTGTGTGGGTGCAGGAAGGCGGGGGTGCCTGGCAGGGCTCTTGGGGTGGGGGGAGGGCTCAGGTAGGCGGCTGGCCATGCAGCGCCCAGGCCTAGCAGTCAGTGTGGGAAGTTGGCAGCTCCCACCCTGGCCACTGCTCAGGGCCACTCCCTCCTGTCACCTCTCCCTGCAGGGCGTATGCACCATGACGGCTGCCTTCCTGCACTTCTTCTTTCTGTCCTCCTTTTGCTGGGTGCTTACAGAGGCCTGGCAATCCTATCTGGCTGTCATCGGGCGGATGCGCACCCGCCTGGTTCGCAAGCGCTTCCTCTGCCTGGGCTGGGGTGAGCAAGGCCAGTGCTGGACTCTGCTGTTGGGCCTGGAGTGGCTCCCTGGGGATGGGGGTCAGCTGGCCTGGAGGATGACAGGGAGGGTCCACTGAGCACCTGCAGCCTTTTCACATGTGACCCTGCACTCCCCAGGTCTTCCTGCCCTGGTGGTGGCTGTGTCTGTTGGCTTTACACGCACCAAAGGATACGGTACATCCAGCTAGTACGTGTGCCTCCTGTGGTGAGGGTGGGGGTGGAGGGGTCTGTGGGGGTGTTGGGGGTATTGGCCTGGGCATTAGGTCTTTTCAGGCTGAGGTCTTGACCTGTGCTTACTGCAGATCCTTGGGTAAACGTCCTTGTCTCTGTGCCTGTTTCCCAGCTGTAAAAGGAGATGCTGGGATCGGGTCATTTCTAAGCGCCATTGCACTTAGGGGCAGCTTACTTTTATGTCTATGGGGTCTGATGTGACTCTTTGTGGGAAGAGGAAACAGACTCATCAGGACATGGCTGTGTTTCTCCTTGACTGGATGGAGGCTTAGTGTCGAATGGTGATGTGGGCGTGACTGCCTCTTTTCTCCCCTTCTCCAGCTGCTGGCTCTCCCTAGAGGGTGGCCTGCTCTACGCCTTTGTGGGTCCAGCCGCAGTCATTGTCCTGGTACGCGCCCCTTTCAGCGTCCTGGGAGGGAGATGGCCCCAGAGGGTCATCATTTCCTTCCTCCTTCTCCCTGACCTTCAGCTCCCACCTGGGGGTGTCCTTGCCCCAAGGGCACCTGGTGATCCTCTCTTACCCGCTTGGCTCCACCCGGGCCCCCAGGTGAACATGCTCATCGGAATCATCGTCTTCAACAAGCTCATGGCTCGAGATGGCGTGTCAGACAAATCTAAGAAGCAGAGGGCCGGGTAAGGGGAGGGTCTCTGCAACTCAGCCTTTCTGGGAAGTGTTCAGGGAGGGGGAGCCGAGTGCACCTCGGAGACTCAGGGCTTGCTGATGCCAACCCAGGCTCCCCGACCTTGGGGCATCAAGGGCGCAGGCAAGGTGGGCACCTGGAGTGCTCAGCCGCAGCCCCTCGCCCACCCTAACCCAGCTCTCTCTCTCTCGTCTGCCCTCCCCTCCCACCCTTCTCGGGGCTCATTCTGCCCCATCTCCCGGCTTCCCATGTGTCTCCCCCTTCTCCCATGTCTGTGCCACCCCCCCGAGGTCGGAGCGGTGCCCCTGGGCCAGCCTGCTCCTCCCCTGCTCAGCGTGTGGAGCGGTCCCCAGCCCCCTGCTCAGCTCAGCCTCGGCCAGGAATGCCATGTTAGTCGTGCCCCCTGGGGGGGGTGGGGGCGGGCAAGGGCTAAGGAATGGGAGGGCAGTGCCCATGGTGGGGATTGGGGGGGATATGAGCCCAGTGCCCTGGAGAGCTTGCCCCCCCCCCCACTGCTATGTGCTCTCTGGAGTTCAGCGCTGAGGTGGTTGAAGGCAGTGGGAGAGATGCCCTCCTCAAGGTGCTGCAGAGCTCGGCTCACCCTTCCCTCTGGTCTCTGTCCTTGCTCTGGCTTAATTTTCTACCCAGGCACAGCTGCAGACTTCCTGCTCTCACCACCAACCTGAAGGCCCTAAGAATCTTGGGCCCTTACAATGTTTGAGCTATTAAAACCTTCAAATTAGAATGGTGGAACCTTAGAATAAACCATCAGACGCCCGAGAGTGTTAGAATAAAGGAAACACTCTGTCTCTCATGGAATCTGCCTTGAATTCCAGAGGCCTTGAATCTCACAATCAGAGCCAGTCATGGAGGAAGACAATTAGCTTGAAGCACCCCAACCTAGCAGCTAAGATTCTTAAAAACCCTAGCTGTGTGAGAGTAGAAAGGCCTCGGGCCCAACCCTCCTACCAGGGCTGGAAGTCCACCTGAGTAACCCCAACCAGAGAGGGCACAGCTTCGTCACACACTCAGCGGGCCTGTGGAAGCGGCTGGTGCCATCATTGCAGAGCTCCATGATGCTCAAGAAGCAGCAAGCTTCCTCTGCTTCAGGCTGCCACCTCCCTGTGCCCAGTCTGCTGAAGCAGCAGATCAAAGTGTAGACCTCAGACTCTGTCCGCCAAGTTGGTTTTGTGTCCCAGCTCCCTTGGCCCTGTCCAGCTGGGCACACTCCAGTCTCCTCATCTGTCATTTGGGACACTGGTCCCCAGGCCTGTTTGTTGGAGTTGTTTTGATCACAGTCTGAAATAATCTATGTCAAGTGTTTGGTGGAGGGCCTGGCAGAGCATTGCTGGTTAATCAATGGCAGCTCTTAGTCCTGTGATTATAGCCTCTCTGGCTCTTGACTCCGCCTCTGGGGCTTCAGAGACAGGGTGCTTCCACCCCAACCTTGCCTGGCTCAACAACCCTGAGCCTCTGTTCCCAGGACAGGTCTTGGCCCCCTGCCTGCCCATCTTTCTGCCTCAGCCTCTGCCTGTTTCTGCAGAATATGGTGTCACCCTGCCCTGTCTGGAGCTGTGCCTATCTTCCCCGGGGATCCTGGGCTTGGGTCAGAGTGGGTTTCCATCCCTTGTTCCTCATGGGCTATAGCAGTTGTTGGGGGTGGAGATCAGTCCGTTGTCCACACCACCTGTCTGCCTTTTGTCTCTGCAAGAAGGCCAGGGATGCGTAGGCTTGATTCTGACCCTAGCCACGATCCTTTTGCCCTGGGTTCTGAGCAACCACCAGAAGCTAGAGGTTCCTCCATGCCTCAGCCTGGCTGGGCTTGACCCCGTCTTCTCTGCAAGGATTTGTGCTGTGGTGTTCTCCACATTTCCTGCCTGTTCTTCCTGTCCGGGGATCTGTCTGTCTCATGCTCCTTCCTGTGGCGGTCATCTTTCTTTGCTCTTCCTCTCCTTCTCTCCCCAGCCTACTGTCTTGGGATCTCTGGGGATGTAGTTCTGACCTGTGTTTTTTTCCAAAGCTTCCAAGGTGCTTCTGTGCAAGCTGGGCCGAAGTTCCCCATGTTGTCTCTGCCTGCCCTGCTCCCCTCTCGTCTCTGCCCTCCTCACTCCTGCTTCCCAGTACGGTGCCTGCTTGTTCCCACCGTGTGTATCCGTCCCTCCCACCTCTCGTGGCCCCTGCTCTGACCCTGTGGTTCTGTCTTTGTCCTGTTTCTCCTCCAATGCCTTGCCTCCTCTCTGCTTGGAAACACTCCTAAAATCCTGGAGTTTGGGGCCCTGCCAGTCCCCAAGCTGAGTAGAGGCCCGGGCTCCTGCCACCCTGCCCTGTAGAGTGTCACTCTGACAGACTTTCTGCTGCTGTCCTTCTCAGGGCCTCACTCTGGAGTTCCTGCGTGGTACTGCCTCTCCTGGCACTTACCTGGATGTCTGCTGTCCTGGCCATGACAGACCGCCGCTCCGTCCTCTTCCAGGCTCTCTTTGCCGTTTTCAACTCTGCGCAAGGCTTCGTCATCACTGCTGTGCACTGCTTCCTGCGCCGAGAGGTGCCTGGGCTTTTCTTGCTTGCCCAGCCTGTGCTAGGCTCTGGCTTCTCCCCGTTGTGTAGCACAGGGTGACCAGGGTGCTTCGGGCCCTTGGTCTGGGCACTTCTAGCTTGGGCAGCTTTGAAGGCCTGGGCCTTCTTTAGCTCCTTCTCCCTGACATCCCAGTCCAGGTGGCATCACCTTCAGGCTCGGTGCTTGTCTGTCCTTCTACTCCTGCTCTGGGTACCCAGGGTGGGAAACCTTGCCCACTATGGTGGGGGTATTATGGAGGCCTCGGGCCCAGCAGGTCCTTCCTGTTCCAGGTCCAGGATGTGGTGAAGTGCCAGATGGGCGTGTGCCGAGCTGATGAGAGTGAAGACTCCCCTGACTCATGCAAGAACGGGCAGCTGCAGATCCTGGTGAGGGAGCGGACCCTTCCTGCCATAAACGCTTCACCGTCTGCAACCCATCTGAGACAGGAACGGGGAAAGAGCTGGGGCTCTGCCATTGACTACAGGGTGGCACTGGGCAAACCCTTTCCTCATTCAGCTTCCTCCCTACAGTTTGAGGCTCTGTTGGGTGGCACCCAAGGAGGACCGAGGAGCTGGGTGGGGGAGGGGCCCGAGCCTCTCCCACTCTGACGCGTCTCTCCTCCCTCTGCCAACCTGCTCTCTCCCTCTCGACTTATAGTCAGACTTTGAAAAGGATGTGGACCTGGCTTGTCAGACAGGTGAGTCTGTCAGGTGGAGCTCAGAAGCCCTAGGCATGGCTAAGACAGGAGCCCCACACTCTGATGGGGACCAGGCTACCAGTGTCCTGCTTTGACATTAGGCAGGGGCAGGTTAGATTTTCATCTGTGAAGGCCAGTTACCACTTGCCTCTGGGCAAAAATCCTCCCTTCCCTAAGTCTCAGCTACATGCTTAGAAAGGAGAGAATAGGATTGTCTCGGGGCCGGTGAAAGGCCGAGGGCCTACGTGAATTAGGGGACATCAAGTTTCCGGTAGGGGCCTTGGCGAATGTTGACTGCTACATTCTCCCATCACTTGAGTGACTTTCGCCAGCATCTCCTTGCAGTCCTTTCTCTAAGAAGGTGTATGCTTCCTGGGGAACAGGGAAGAGCAAAGGCGCTTTGACAGCCTCTGGGTGTGGAGTGGAAGTTAGGTCATGTACCAGGACACTCATGGGAACTCAGCCTTAGCTTTCCTACCCACATCCCTTGGGCCTATGAGCCAGTTGTCTTCCTGGTCCCTCTTGTACACGAGAGAGTACCAGCCACCTCCCGAGCTGCCCAAGCTCTGAAGCTTAGAACCCACCCAGACCCGGGCAAGAGCGTCCCAGGGTCTCTTCCTTAGAGCCTTGCTTTCCTTCCCATTTCTGTCCCCAGTTCTGTTCAAGGAGGTCAACACTTGCAACCCATCTACCATCACTGGCACTCTGTCCCGCCTGTCCCTGGATGAGGATGAGGAGCCCAAGTCTTGTCTCGTGGGTCCTGAGGGTGGTCTCAGCTTCTCACCACTGCCTGGGAACATCCTAGTGCCCATGGGAGCCTCACCAGGTCTCGGGGAGCCACCACCCCCTCAAGAGACCAACCCTGTGTACATGTGCGGGGAGGGTGGTCTGAGGCAGTTGGACCTTACGTGGCTACGGCCAAGCGAGCCAGGCTCTGAGGGGGATTACATGGTGCTGCCCCGGCGGACTTTGAGCCTGCAGCCTGGTGGTGGGGGCACAGGGGGTGAGGAGGCCCCAAGGGCCCGACCTGAAGGGACCCCTCGGCGGGCTGCCAAGACACTGGCCCACACTGAAGGCTACCCCAGCTTCCTGTCTGTGGAGCACTCAGGTCTAGGGCTGGGCCCTGCCTATGGGTCTCTCCAGAACCCATATGGGATGACCTTCCAACCACCTCCGCCGACACCCAGCGCCCGCCCAGTACCTGAGCCAGGGGAACGCAGCCGGACCATGCCCCGAACGGTGCCTGGCTCCACCATGAAGCTGGGCTCCCTTGAGGTGAGAGGGCTGTGGAGAGTGGGGAGGGAGTCTACCTACTGTATACCTGAGACCATGTCTGAGTCATAGACCACAGCCAGGAAGGGACAGCTGTCCTGTCATCCTACCCCAGAGCATCACTAGGCTCATACTGAATGCATCCCTCCTTCTACTGGGGCCCACAGAGCTCAGCGCCAAGGACACTCTGGAGTGTCTGAATACCTCAGATGGGTGAAGCGTCATGAACTCACTCACTAGTGCTCTAGTATCCACTCCGGGGCGACTGGTCAGGATGAGCCCTTTATTAAGGCAGCTGTGACTCAGATGCCCAATTGGTAAGGAGAAGACTGAGCCTGGGCCTCTGCGGCACATGGATATGAGTCTGGTCTGGACTTCCTGACCGACAGCGGGATGCTGAGCACAGTGCACGGTCTCTCCGAGCCCCGGCCTTCTTGTGTGTAAAGTGGGGTCACCACAGAGACCTCTGTTATTGTTTGGAGGATGAGATGACACAAAGCCTTGTAGTGTGGAATAAGTAGAAAGTGCTGGGAAACCGGAAGATACTGTTATCGCAGAAATTGGCTCTGGGTGCTGCCCTCGACCTCTGATGTTTCCTCTGGACTGCCCCCTGCAGATCATCCCCGGGAACGCGCAGATTAGTAGAAACCCCAAGTAGAACTCTAGGACATTCTAGAACTCTAATTGGAGGTACGAGGGGGATGTGGATGAGGAAAGAGGTTGGAGCTGCAGCGTATACACAATTAGCTGCTTGTGTCTAGCCTGGAAAAGTTGCTCTCTGTCCTCTGCACAGAGACAATTAAGTTAGCAGCTCGAGAGGTCACAAGTTTAGCTTTGTGCCTAAAATGTTCCTTGAACATTTGGTGCCAGCTCCTGCCACAGATGGCAACAAAACAGGAAGGCGTTAACAAAGGCAGAGATGACAAAGACAGAAAAGATGGCATCAGTGGTGGGGAGGCAGTGTGCTTAGCACTGGGGTAGGTTTTGTTCTGTGGGCACCTGCCTGTGGTTGGACCACTGGAGAGGGGCCCGTGCTAGGCTTCTGGTGTGGGAGGTAGTAATAAATGTGGCAGGAGCTTGAAGGGTCAAAGATGCTGTCCAGAATAATATGGTCCAGTGGAGGTGCAGGTTGGGTCAGCTATGCCTCTGGAGCACTGTGGGTAGGGAGAGCAGAGCTGTCACCTGTAGAAAGAGAGTTTTGGCTAGGGGTGGACAAGGTTTAGTGATGGTGGAGACAGAGAAGCTGGGAAGGAAGGAGGGAAATCAAGAGAGCAGAGTCAGGGTTGGTCTTAGGAAACCTACATCATGGTCTTGGCATCACCTCCGAGAGTCTGGGGCCAAGTAGCCAGACCCTCTTCCTTCCCTTCCTGGGTCTCAGTTTCCCCATCTCACTGTGACAATTGGCCTGGCTCTCACGAGTCCTCCCAATCCCAGCATTCTAAGACTCCGAGGTCTCCTTGGGTAGCATTGGATGTCACTGAGCTTGTTGGGACCTTGATGGTGGTCTTGGCTTGGTGAGGCCAGAAGAGTATGAGGAAGCAAGGAGTCAAAAGAGGCAAGGTGGGGGCAGATAGGCTGGGCCGGAGGAGGCCAACATTCTCTTTGCAAGTGCAGAATTCCAAGGAGCGGGGAGGCGGCATGCAGCAGGAGAGGAGGCTAGAATCCAGGGCACAGAACAAGCACAGGCTGTATGATCCTACATAGTAGTGTCCCTGCCTCTTCACAGCTGACCTGTGTTTGCATCCGTGTGTGTGTGTGTGTGTGTGTGCGCGCGCGCATGTGCGCGCTCCCAATAGCACATCTCAGTACATATATGCACTGCAGATCTCCGCTGCTGGGCTGTGACCCCAAGGGCTAGCTTATAAGTTAACAGCTCTCAACTCTAGGGTCTGGGTGGGGGGAGATGCCATAGAGTCCTGGGACCCATGGGTCCTTGGGCAAAGCTCCTCTCTCATGGCTTGTTTGTTGCTCCATAGCGAAAGAAGCTTCGGTATTCAGACTTGGACTTTGAGGTGAGTGCGGGTGCTGGCAGGGGGTGTGTCCCCAGAAGGTCACATCCTAAAAGTACCCCAAGCCCCATTGCAGAGCCCAATCCTGGGTCACCAAGCCTCATTCCCTGGGATCTCGTCCACTATTCTGCTCACACCCATTACTCTGGGGCAGAAAGGGGGAGGCAGGGAGGGAGGGAGGGGAGGGAAGGAATGAAGGAAAGAAGGAAGGGAGGGAGGGAGAAAAGGAAGAAACAAACAAACACACACTAGCCTTGCCCCAGGGGGGCAGCAGACCCAGGGCAGAGGGGACTTAGTGTGTCTACAGAGGAGCACTCCTCTGACACCAAGTGGCCCCTAGAAGGTGATGCACACCCGGAAACGGCACTCGGAACTCTACCACGAGCTCAACCAAAAGTTCCACACTTTTGACCGCTATCGAAGCCAGTCCTCAGCCAAGGTGAGGACTCCTCTGTGGCCGCCCCTGCCCACAGCACCAAATGCATGATTCCTGAGGTGGTTCCCTGACACACAGTCCCTGTTGGGAGAGGGAGGTGGGGTCGAGTGTGTCTTTGGGTGGAGAGGTACAGGTATTGCTGAAGTGCTCCTGGGCTGGGGGGTGAGGTGGGCTCAGAGGGCTCCTGCCCTGCTCTCCTCACTTGCCTGGGGAACCACAGCTTGCCTCTCACCAAGGGCCTGCCTGCCTTCCTACCATAAGCAGCAGTTTTAGGGTTGCATGGAGGTGGGAAGGTGCCACAGAGAGCAAACACTAACAGGGTCCCCACAATTTTAAAAGGAGGGTGCACATACGGAAGACATGGCCTCAGGAACAACCACTGCAGTAGCAGCCAGTGATGGTCAGAGGCCTAGCAATTGCATTTGACTCTGCCTGACACCTGGTCATTCAGGGACTCTGGGCAGCCTCAGCTCTCCTGGGGCATGCTTGGTTTGCCCTGTACAGTAGATGCCAGGGTACCACAGGCTCACCCTGCTCCCTCCACAGGAGAAGCCGAGCCCTGGGGAACGTCCTAGCCTGTCCCAGCACAGAAGACATCAGAGCTGGAGTACCTTCAAATCCATGACACTAGGCTCACTGCCCCCGAAGCCCCGAGAACGGCTGGCCCTGCACCGGGCAGCAGCCTGGGAGCCCACAGAACCGCCAGATGGCGACTTCCAGACAGAGGTGTGAGTGCCACGCCGGACTGCCCACTGCACAGAAATATATATCTATTTTCACACTCCACTTTGGAACTACCAGGAGCCAGCGCCCCTCCCCCTCCCGAGGCTGGGCAGGAGGTGCAGAGGACTCAGCCTGGCTGGGGGCAGCCAGACTGGCAGGACCTGAGGGGCCAGGGCCCCTCTTTGTTCTCAGAGGTCCCTCAGCCACCCACTGGAGCCTCTTCTTTGCCCCAGCCTGTCTGTCCCTGTCCTGGGCTGGGGAGGGGGGAGGGAAACTTTGTTGGGAATAAACTTCACTCTGTGGATTTGGCTGCTGTGCAGTTTGCTGCCCCTAAGCAGAGAGCCCAGACCTGGGACCCCAACTTTGTCCCTCTAGCTCCTTAGTTGTCTAATGGGGTCAGACCAAACCTGACTGAGAGGGGCTAGCTGCATGCTGAGCCTGACCCTTGCTCCCTTTGTACACAGCCCTTACCTGATCTAGGCAATGTGGAATGGACACCCTGTGACTGAGTGATTGTCCCAGTCATGGGTGCCTTTCACTGGGGCAGAGCCCAGGCTGCCTGCACTGGCTTACTGTCAGGGGACAGGATCTTGGGTGAGTGTTAGGAATACTGCACACATGTCCCCAATTCTTCGAAGCATCCCTGCTGGAAAGTTTGCACATTTAGTGGTTACAAAATGAAGTTAAGAGATTGGAAGCTATGTGCTCAGGAACCACGGTCTAAGACAGAACCTGTGCTCACACCCAGGCCTGGTGAAGGTAGCATTTGAGCTCAGCTCTTTGGGACTAGACCATGGCTGCAGCTGTGAGGAACCAGAATGGGGCTGAGGGTGAAAAAGCAAGGCTGGCTGGGCGGTGGTGGCGCACGCCTTTAATCCCAGCACTTGGGAGGCAGAGGCAGGCGGATCTCTGTGAGTTTGAGACCAGCCTGGTCTACAAGAGCTAGTTCCAGGACAGGCTCCAAAACCACAGAGAAACCCTGTCTCGAAAAACCAAACAAAACAAAACAAAACAAAAAAAAAAAAAGCAAGGCTGGCTTGGTGGTGGAGAACGGGGCTCAGGCTCATGGCTGGATTGTATTCTTCACGCGTCTGAGTTCCTGGGCACCAGGACAAGGGGGCATGAGACCAGCATATGGAAGGTCTCATGGTGCATGCTCTGATTCATCCAGGCAGGCAGCAGCTAAAGATGTGGCAGGGGCTACAGGCATGGCTAGCTACCCTGGTCAGTTGGTAACATGATCACCTGTGGACCCTCAGGGGCCCTTGGGGGAGCCGAGGAAGCTGCTGTGGGAATTTGGATGGGAAGACAGGAAGAAAGGACTGCCCACTGGGTGTGTTAGCACAGCTGATGGCCACAAACTGGCTGGGGAGCGGGTGTGGACCACTTTTCTGATTTTGCAGACTTCAGCAAAGGCTTCTCGATCCTGCTGGAATCTTGTCTGAAGCAGGCCCTAGTCAGAGGAGGCATGGGAACAGAGTCCTCCCAGGACTGTGTTCCTAACCCTGCCTTTCCTGTCCCCTTCCCAGTTATAGAAAGTGTTCACTGGGGCACTGAGTTCCAGGCAAGCATTTAAATTCCTTGTTTTACAGATGAAGAAATCGAGGCTCCGCGAGTTGAAACTTTCCCCAACTCCCCCAGTTTACCAGGGATACTGGGTTTGATC
Source organism: Microtus ochrogaster (assembly GCF_000317375.1). Taxonomy (NCBI): domain Eukaryota; kingdom Metazoa; phylum Chordata; class Mammalia; order Rodentia; family Cricetidae; genus Microtus; species Microtus ochrogaster. The sequence goes on along the minus strand of NC_022016.1, from coordinate 54,609,615 downwards.
CCTGGCCACCAAGGGAGGTGGGGGAGGGGAGAGGAGCCCAGCCTCTCACAGCTTGTGAGTGACTAGTTGGGATGTGGTGGAAAGGACGTAGAACCTAGTACAGCCCGCTAGGCACAGGGAACTTTGCTCACTCAGGAATACACACGCAGGACAAGGACAGACGTGGGTGTATGATGCTGGCCGTGGGTGATGGGCTGAGTCTCGGAGCGCCTCATTCCCTCCCTGCTTGCTCCATTTCTCTTAGGCAGTTTTTCTTATCTCTTGGGCCAAACAAGGCCTCCCCCTGCCATCACTCTGCCTTGGCCCCAAAGAGGAAGACATTTTTTTTCTCTTGAATTCCAATTAGAAAATGTCCAAGGAAGGAAACTTTTTGATTGGTCCCAGGCACTGTGATTGGCAGCTCCTTCAGGAGCCCTGGTGAGAGAAACTAGTCTCAAAATGGGGGGAGGAGATGTTTGTTCCTAGAAGGGTGTGGTAGGGTTGCACAAACAAATTCCTGTGTCTGTACCAGCAGATCCCACTTCACATCCTTGCCAGTCCTTCCTCAGCTGCCCCTTGCCACCTCTAATGGATTTCTTATTGTCTTTCCCTCTGCTCCGGTTCCTTCCTTTCCAGCCCTGGACTGAACCAGCTGTCACCTCCTGTGGGCTCTCTCAGGCTGATCTGTGAGGCACCCCTCCCGCCTCGGGGCTTGCTTTCTTCTCATTGAAATTGGGTCCACCTTGCTGACTCTGCTCCTTCAGCAGTCACAGCTGCCAGCAGAGGCTCCTGGCCTTTTTAAGACCTACCAGGTCCATGGTCAGGGGCTGAGATTTGCTAGGTTGGGGCTGCCTGACCACCAGTCTCTTCTTTCACAAGCACTGGCCTGCCTTATGACCTTGGGCAGGTGGCTGAATTTCCTTTGTTTTGAAGGGAGAGACTTGGGACTGAACCCAGAGCTTTTAGGGCTGTTGCCACTCAAACCAACTGCCAGGTCAGAATTGAGCTCCCATCCTTGATAGGCCCTGATAGTCTCTTTGCACTGACTTCTAACACTCTGCATGTCTTTCCTGGACTTGAATTTCCCGTCATCACTTGCATTCTTTGCCTCCAGTCTCCAGTTCTTCACATTCATGGCAACAAGGATCTGGCAGCCCGTTGTCCAGCACTAATGCCATGTGTGGTCTGAGAATCAGCCTAGAAGG
>NC_022016.1:54596570-54608261 GCF_000317375.1 Microtus ochrogaster | reverse complement strand
GCAGCCCGTTGTCCAGCACTAATGCCATGTGTGGTCTGAGAATCAGCCTAGAAGGCAAAGCCCTCAGGGACGTGGCTGTTTCCCATCTCTCCTGACCTTTCTCTCACCTCCATGCTTTTCCTTCCACCTGTGCTCCTGCCTACTAAATTGGCCAACTCCATCCTTCCCGTCTGTGATGCTGATGCTGTCCCTGAGTCCCTGGGCTCAGCAAACACCACTCATTGGGTCCCGACAGCTGTGTGCACTGTTACTGTTGCCAAGATCACACAGAATGGCTACCATGTTTCACCTGCTTCAGGCATGTGCACTCAGTCAAGGAACAGAAAGAAGACCTCAGCAGACTTTTAAGAGGATGGAATTTGTGGGCTGTGGTGGCGTATGCCTTTTATCCCAGTGCTCAGGAGGCAGAGGCAGGAGGGTCTCTGTGAGTTTGAGGCCAGCCTGGCCTACAGAGCGAGTTATAGGACAGCTAGGACTACACAGAGGAACCGCATTTTGAAAAACCAAAAACAGTAAACAAAGAAGAGGACGGAATTCATAGAGCTTGCTGAGCTCAGCTCTCATCTACCCTGCAGCTTTTGAAAGGGACCAAACCCAGACCCTGTGTGTATTAGACAAGTATTCTAAGATCGGCAAGGGTTGTGGCTCAGTGTAGAGTGGTGGGAGTGAGGAGGGAGGTTGGAGGATGTTTTATAGGTAGGAAGTGCTCCTTTAGCTGTCCTTGGCCCTCTGGGATCTCCACCACCTTCCCCACACCTCGTGGGGTGCTGCCCTTGGTGCTGAAAGGAAGACCTAGGTCAAGCCTAGGACAGGCCAATGGTACCAGTCTCCTTACCTTGTGGATGTGGGGCTCCTAGAGCAGACAGCATGCCTTCTTCCACTCAGAGAGGCCCTGGAAAGGATACATCCTGTTTAAAATGTTCAGATAACAGTTCAAAGAACGTTTTTTTTTTTTTAAAGGTAAACCAGGCATGGTCACCTGTAATCCCCCCACAGGAGGCTGATACAAGATTACCATGAGTTTGAGGGCAGCCTGGACTAAAAAAAAAAAATGAGATTCTGTCTGAAAAGACAAAGTCTTAAAAGTGGAGAGTAACTGTATATTTAACACAATATATTAAAATTATAATTTTTTGAGACATAGTTTCAGGTAGCTCAGGCTGGTCTCAAAATTGCTAAAAGACTTTGAACTCTTGATCTTTCTGATCCTTGTCTTCATCTTCCAAGTGATAGAATTACAGCTATGTGCCATTATAATGTGCTTGAACATTGTTTTTTAAAAAAAAACCCATAGGATTAATATAAAAATTACCAAGAAAGTTTGCTTTTATTTATTTACTTTTAGTCAGAACAGGGTTTTGCTAGGTAGCCCAGACTGATCTTGAACTCACAATCCGCTCACACCTCACCTATTCTTTTCCACTCTTGGGTTCCCTTGTGTACTTGTTGCACATCTCAATGCCATCATACACATTGCTCACTCCGTGCCCACAGGTAGCTGGCGCCCTTCATGTGGCACAGCCTAGCATAGGCAGAATAGAGACTGTACCTTTGGGCAAGTCCATATAGCATCCTCTGAAAAGGAAGAACCGTACTGTGACATGCCCCACTGGGACCAGGGAGGCACCCAGGAAATGATGTAGAATAAGTCCCTGGCACAGTGCCGGCTTGAAGGAGGTCCCAAGTCAGTGTTCATAGAACTGGGTGTCCTGGGGTCTGGGTAGGGGCAGAGGTGGTGGGGGGAGGTAGGAGAGAGTCCTGAGGACACCTGTGGGCTGGGATCTGACTGTCTTGGGGCAGGAAAGGATACCTTTTCCCCAGCCCTTACCCTGTCTTTCACCTGAAACTTCAGATCCTGGAAGAAAGCAAACAAGTTGGGGCTGGTGTTTGAATGCACGCATTAAAACTCAATTGGGTTTAATTTTCTTTCATTAGGTACCAATTAAAAGGAAATTAAGTGGCCTGAGGGAAGACCCATGGCAGTTGCTGCTGACTTCTGCCTCTGGCCTCCTTTTACTCTGGGCTTCCTCATGCCCATGCTGGCTACTCCATGGCCATGTTGGGGTTTTCTAAAGCTAGTCCACAGTACCTCCATATTCTTCTTCTTGCTCCCTTCGGGCCACCTGCTCCAGTAAGATCACTAACCTCTGAATTCCTGAAGACGCATGCTCAGTGTGTAGGGCAAGAGGAGTTCCACTGAGGGCTTGGGACTGGAGTGGGAAGGAAGACAAGGAAGATGTCCACAGAGGCCCAACACGATGACATTTGTGTATTAACGGGGTTCTCTGGGTGGGTGGGAAAAGAGTGAGGGTGTCTTCAGAGGGACCAGCAAGGAAGCCATCCACAGGAGGGAGACTCTCTGGGGATTGCTGCTGAGGAGAAAGGAGGTCTCTCTGTGTGTCCCTTCCTGTGGATATGGTGAGGAAGGGAGTGAGGGCTCTAGGGTCTCTCTCTTACCCACCAGACCACTGGCTTAGGAGCCCAAGAAGACCTCTTTCAGGGCCTGGAGAGATGGCTCAGAGGTCAAGAGCACTGGCTGCCCTTCCAAGGTCCACAGAGTTCAATTCTCAGCAACCACATGGAGATTCACAACCACCTATAATGAGAACTGGTGCCCTCTTCTGGCCTGCAGGGATGCATGCAAGCAGAACACTGTATACACAATAAATAAATCTAAAAACAAACAAACAAAAAAACCTGCTTTGGGAAAGACAGTCATGAATTTGGCCTTGGACATGTTAACTTTGACATATTTAAGGGGAGACATCAGGAGACAGTAGGCGGTTGGACTCACAGGGCTAGAGACAGTGACGTGGTTGGAGTGGGTTGCTGAGCAAGCAGGAGGGGAAGAAACAAAAGCGCTGTACACAGTTCTTGATGCAAAGCTTCGAAAAGGGGAGAGAAACTCAGGGCCTGCTGTAGACGCTGAAGGTGAATTCTCTGGAGAGGGTGTTATTCCCCCACCCCCAACTCCCTGTCAGGTCCTACACAATGAGAAATAACCAGCCCTACCAAGCTGAGGCAGGGTCCTGAAACCCAGTAATGGGGCTCACCACAGAGATCGATTTAAGCTCATTGGTTGGGCTGCAGGCCAGCTACAGTTCCCAGAGCGGGGAGGAAGGGCATGCTGTGGGTGGGGGCCACTGACAAAGCCTGGGGTCTAAAGCTTTTGAGAGGAGGGTGCTGGGCCCTGTGAGGAGGCTCCTAGGCACAAGGAGGAGGAACAAGTTCAACACCCTGCAGCCCCTGCTTCTGCTCCTCCTAAGCAGACAAGAGCAGGGGAAATCCTCCCCACAGGCCTCAGCTTCCCACAATGCCTACTCCAGGTAGGTATGTCCCCTTCTGCCATGGTGGCACTACACAGCCATCAATCCAGGCGTCCCTAGAGTCTACCAGGAAAGTCAATATTTAATTTGGGCACCATGTTAATGCCATCGATTGGCAGCCCCCTCACCCCCACCTCCTTCGGGCTTGTTTGTCTCTTCCTGCTCACTGCCTGCTCTGGGCTGGGATGCTGGGATAGAGAGGAGGCTCAGCTCAGTCTGGAGTTGGCTGGGAGAGGCTGGCCTGTAGGGGGTGCTGTTCTGAGACACGGAACTTCCTAGTCCCACTGAGAATCAGTGTTCTGTTCTGAGTTTCCCAAGGGGACAATGATATTGGTGGTGGGGGGGGGGGTTAGGGGTGTGTCAACTTTTCTCCTAGCTGGGGACTTGGGTCTAATTTCCTTAGGGTCTGTATACAGAGTATATGAACCCACATGAAGCCCTGAGATGTGGGTTTCTCACTAGATCCTAGAGGGGAATTGGGAAGGGGGGCGCGATATTGAGCCTAGAGGCTCAGAACCCAGCAGCAAAATAAATAAATAAAAATAAGAAAAAAAGAAGAAAGAGAAGGAGGAGGCTGTAGCAAGGGCAGGGCTCCCTTCAAGGCTGGGGTGGTCTTCCCCGCACCTCCCAACAACACAGGCTCTTATGTAACTCAGGCAGGCTTTGATCTTACTACACAGACCCCTCCTGCTCTGGAACTGGTTGCTCATACCCATGTCTGCCTATTCCCTGGTAGCAAAAGATGACCTTGAACTTCTTGATCTTTTGCCTTTGCCTCTGGAGTAGTAAGATTATAGGTAGGCCTGAGCTACCATGTGGTACTGGGGATTGAACTCAGAGCTTCCTCCACGTTAGATAAACACTTTACTAAACTGAACTACACGTCCAGCCCCTCCACTTTGTTCTTGTCAGTTCTGTGACATCAGATGGTGTGCTGTACCTTATCACCGAGGACACTGCCAGGCAAGCCCTGACACCCTGGCCCTGGGTGACTTGGTGGGCACACATCAGCCATGCAGCCACAATGTATAAAATTATGCTTTGATGAACATATCCAGAATTTTGCTATTGAAAATCCCAAAGAGGTTCTATACTTCATGGACTAATGTGGCTTCCATTATGGATCTGAATGGAAAGGCCAAGCTCTTCTAAATGGATAGGACATTTACATGTGTTCACCTGGTCCAGGTGACCCTCTCCTGAGTTATCCAAGGTCTTATCCATAACTCACATAATCTACTCTGGGCCTCAGAATAGGCTTTGGGCTAGGAGAGTGTGACTTGGCCATTCGGTAAACATTGTCTGTGCTGGACCACAGGTGATGAGGAAGATGGAGTCTCTAAGAAGTATACCAAGGGGAGGAGGCTGGGGGGATCCTTAGACAGCCTTTCCAGGGACCTCGGATTGCTCTTTGAATGAATATGAGTCTTCTCTCTCAGTCCAAGAGACCGAGCAGGATCCAGTCCCCACCACTGCTCACCAGTGTGGCTATTGCTCTTCTCAGACTCAACTGTGGCTGCCTTAGCTGCCCCTGGAACTTGTTTTATGGTTTATCTCCTGCTAGGGCCTTTGAATTTGCTATGTCCTCTGCTCCAAAGACTTTAGACTTCTTTCTTGTCCCTGGTTCCTGATATTTTGTTGTTTTGCCATACTATGTAACCTTGGATGGCCTTGGACTCAACTGTGATCCTCCTGCCTCAGCCTCCCAAATTCTGTCATTGCAGATGTGTCAGATGCTCAGGCCACTCTTTGGTTTCTTAAATATTTACTACAAATGACAGCTCATACTAGCAAGGATGCAGGGAAAGGGGAACACTTATTTATTGTTGCTGGGAGTGCAGACTGGTACAGCCACTGTGGAAATGTGGTGCTGGTTCTTTAGGAAGCTGGGAATTGATGTAGCTCAAGATCCAGCTATGCCACTCTTGGGTCTATGCCCAAAGACTCTACCTCCTACTACTGAGACACTTGTCCAATCACAAGCATTGCTGCTATGTTCATAGTAACCAGAAACTGGAAATAGCCTAGATGTCCATCAACTGATGATGGCAATGAGAACGTGATACTCTCACACAGTGGACTATTACTCAGCTGTTGAGAAAAATGGAATTATGAAAATTTCAGGTAAATGGATGGAGCTAGAAAAAATCCTGAGGGGCTGGAGAGATGGCTCAGCAGTTAAAAAAAAGGAAAAAATCCTGAGTGAGGTAACCCAGACACCAAAGGACAAGTCTTATATATTCTCTCTTATATGTGAATGTTAGCTTTCAAGTCTTCCATTTGTGTCCTACAGTCTGAATAACCACAGAGGTTAGTTACCTGGTAAGTGTCTAGAGGAGAGGATCTCCCAAGTAAAGGGGAAAATGAATACATTGTCACAGAGAGACAAAGGATTAAATGGGGAAGGGAATGGTTGAGAAGGGTAAACCAGGGAATGGGGAGGGACAACTAACCCTAAAGGACGTCCGAAAAACTGTGTGGAAACCTACTACTGAAAGCATCCTAAAATATATACATAGATGAAAGATCTAAATGGAGTCACAAATTAATAACAGAATTCTGCCACCAAGTAAAACGTCTAGTGCCAGGAATGGGTCACATCTTGTGGAGTCATTGGCCGAAAGGGCTCCATGGAAACTCCAAACATCACAGGCTATTGCCACGGCTCTTAGTTACTCTTCACAACCTGATGGTAAATCCCCATTGCCGGAGACAACGCTTACATTTGTTACCGACAACAGAGGAGCTGAGCTGGTGCCCAACAAGAAGCTTCACCCCTACTGACCAGTATTCACCGCACACGCCCGGAGGAGAAAGGTGACCATCGGTATCTCCCACCTACAGTTTCTCCAATCTACAACTGTGACTACCTGTAAAGACAACCTGGCACAGTAGTGGCACAGATGATGCAGGTGTAACCAACCACTGTCTGATTGAATGGACGGCCCACTCCATGAGACGGAACCCATACCTGACACTGCTAAAATGGCCATGACCCTGAGACCAGATAGGTCACAGGCCTAAGGTGAAACCTCATACTATTACTCTGTCATAGCAATAAAATGACTCCTAATGACATTCTGCTATACCCATCCACCAGCGCCTCACTCGGCTCCCACCAGAGAAATGTCTTCCTGTAGTAAATGGGAACTAACACAGAGACCCACAACTGGACAACGTGGAGAGCAAGAGACTTTGGAGCACTCAGTCCTAGATGGGACGTTTTCATTAAAGCCCTTCCCTCAAGGCTCCGGGATCTCTGTGGAAGAGGAGGTGAAGGCTTGTAAGAGGCAGAGGTGACGGATGACTCCAAGGACGGTGTCTTCCACGGGTGCGTGGAATTCACAGACACTGTGGCAGCATGCACAAGGCTTGCACAGGTTCAAACCAGACAGGGTCCCGGGACTAAGAAGAGGAGTGGACACAGGGTCCCACCCCTAACCAAGAGGGTATCTGTAATTGATTCCTTCTGGCAAAGGAAAGGTCAGTTTTCTCCAGTGGAGTTTCACTGCGTATATTAACCACACTTCAGGGAAAGCTCCTTCCCCAGGAGGAGATGACCAGCAACAAACTCAATGGTATTTTTTTGTAGACTTTTTTTTTTTATCTCATTTTGCTTTGTTTGGGCATCTTTTTGTCTTATCGGTCTTTTGTTTATTTTTATTTTCATTTTTGTAGGATTTATGTGTGTTTCTTGTTTGGTTGTTGTTTTGATTTTGTTTGTTTTTTAAAGAAAGAAAAAGAACATAAAGTTAGGTATGTAGGTAAGGAAGTAGGGAGAATCTGGGAGGAATTGGGGGAGAAGAAAACATGATCAAAATATATTGTGAATAGCTGTGGTAAAGAAGTTAAGGTAAATAAATAAGATTTAATTATTTTATGTGTATGAATGTTTTCCCTGCATGATGTATGTGTACTACATGCCTTCCTGGTACCTGTGGAGGTCAGAAGAGGGCACCAGATCCTCTGGAACTGGAGTTAGAGATGGTTGTGAGCCACCATGCTGGAGCTAGAAACCAACCCAGGGTTCTCTGTAAGAATAAGTAATTCTTTCACAACCTAGAGAACCTAGAAAACAAAGAGGACCCTACAAGAGACACACATGGATCTAATCTACATGGGAAGTAGAAAAAAAAACAAGATCTCTTGAGTAAATTGGGAGCATGGGGATCATCGGAGAGAGTAGAAGGGAAATGGGGAGGAAGGGAAGGGAGTGGAGAAAAATATATACCTCAATAAAAACAATTAAAAAAGAATAAGTATTCTTAGCCGCTAAATTTCTTCAGCCTCCTAACTTCCTCTTGATGCCACTTCTACAGTGCCTCCCAGAAGGGCCATGGTTGTCTTTGCCTCTTTGAATCATTAAAAACAACAATTATATGTGTGTTGTGTGTGAGCATGCACACACGGATGTGTGGACGTGCACATATCATTATGTGCGTGTGGAAATCAGTAAAAAACTTGTGGGAGCCAGTTCTCTCTCTCTTTCCACAGTTTGGATTCCAGCATTGAACCAGGCAGTCAGGCTGGGTAGGGAATGCCACGGAGCCATTTCACTGGTCTGGAAGCATTTTTTTTTTTAAAGCACATCATTTTACTCTTTCCTCAGCACCATTGCTTTTTATGTGAAATTATATCTAGTATGTTCTTCTTGTCTCCCCCACTGGCCTTTGAGCTCCTGGGTCAAGAGCAGGGTCATAGTCGCTGACACGAATGAATGCTGGTTGCCTGGCACACCAGAGGAACTTCAGAGACAATCCTGAACGAAGAAGTGAGGAGACACTGGGAAGGGAGTGCCCAGAAAGCAAATGCAACTAAAGGCCTGGGTCTTGGTGGCTGTCCTGCTGCAGGCAGGCTGTGTCTGGGTCTGCAGCTGGGGTGGGTGGGGTAGGAGGCCAAAGCCTATGTAGGCCTCAGAAAGGGGGAGCCCCACAGGACACCAGCCTTGGGGTGTGCCTATTGCAGAAGGCTCCTTCCTTGAATATTAACTGTTTGCTGGACCAGCAGCTCTGACTGCTTCTGAATTTTTTACTGCCAAAGCCAGTGGCTGACTGGGGATGGGGAGTCGGGAGGTCCAAGCACCTGCATCCAGAAGACACATACTTTCATGTGTAGGTCACATGCAACTGCTTAGCAGGGGCTTGCTCCCAGGTAACTGTGGGCTTTGCTATGTGCATCTACATGCCTGAGCATGCACAGCCTTCAGTTGACCTGCAGGGATGCAGGGAAACTGAGTTTTACATGCCATTACTGCCAAGCTCAAAGGAGGGAAGGAGGGAGCCCAGGGACCACAGAGTTCCATTCCCTCCATTATGCAGAGAGAAGGAAACCGTGGCCAGGGAGACAGGAAGCCATGTCATTATGCTGGGCACAGAAGAATTGCTATCCCAGAGAAGCCGGGGATACAGCTTGTGGAGGAGACAGACATGGATATGAACAATCGCTCCCGGAGCAGGATGGGTCCATTCTGCCTTGCAGTGAAGGGGAGAGTGTTAGAGAAGACGGGGAAGGGAAGACTTGGGCTGAACTTATACTAATTGAAAGCTCAGCAGCCAGAAAGAGGGGAAAGGGCACCAGAGGCAGAGATGCCACATAAGCAAAGGCATGGAGGCATGAAACAATGTGGCAAGTTTGGAGAATTACAAACAGTATCATTTGGCTGGAGAGGAGCCTGCATGGAGGGCGGGGTGCAGAGACCGGCTGTGAGGGAGGTAGGCTACGACCCCAGCAAGCTTGGTGGGCCCTGAGAGAGCACTGTGTATTAGCTTATTTGCAGGGCTGTAGGGGTACCCTCATGCATCCCACTGCAGGACTGTAGAGGTACCCTTGTGCACTCCACTGCAGGACTGTAGGGGCACCCTCATGCACCCCGCTGCAGGACTATAAGGGTATCCTCATGCATCCCACTGCAGGGCTATAGGGCACCCTTGTGCACCCCACTGCAGGACTATAGGGGTTCCCTCCTGCATCCCACTGCAGTGCTATAGGGGTACTCTCATGCACCCCACTGCAGGACTATAAGGGTACCTTCATGCATCCCACTGCAGGGCTATAGGGGTACTCATGTGCACCCCATTGCAGGTCTGTAGGGGTACCCTTGTGCAACCCACTGCAGGGCACTAGGGGTACCTTGTGTACTCCACTGAAACAGACTTGAGTTTTTGACTTAACTGAGAAAAAAAAAAAAAACATTTTGAGCACTTACTATGAACCAGACCCCACGCCGGAACCTGAGGCAGCAATTTTGAACAAAACACACATGATCTCAGCTCCATATCTGAGATGCACACAGGCAGGTGTAGCAGGTAGGAATCTTTTTTTTTTTTAAACTTTTTTTTTTTTTGGTTTTTCGAGACAGGGTTTCTCTGTGGTTTTGGAGCCTGTCCTGGAACTAGCTCTTGTAGACCAGGCCTGCCTCTGCCTCCCGAGTGCTGGGATTAAAGGCGTGTGCCACCACCTCCTGGCTAGCAGGTAGGAATCTTGGCCCAAGAAATATCCTGTGTCTGTTTTCTCTCAAAACCTCCCCAATCTGATTCACCCTAAGCCCTTTCCTGCGAGTTGGCAGAAAATTCCATCTCAACCATCATCAGACTCCCCTTCTTCCTCCATAGGCTCGAACACGGATCTGATGCTTCTGCCTACACCACGGAGGAGCTGCCTCCTGCCCTGGTTCATCTTACCCCCATGGAGAGGCCTGCTGTGCTGGTCCCCACAGGGTTCTTGAGATTCACCCACCCAGCTTGTCCCCTGCCACCTGGGGAAAGTGAGGCCAGTATCTCAATACCCAGGCTCAAGTTTCCCCAGGTGCATTACCAGCCCCCCACAGATCTTGTCATCTATCAAGGACATCTATCTCTATCCACCCTGCCCCCCTTCACTGCTGCTCCCTGTGCAACTAGTTGCCAATCTCTTCTCTTTGTCCTCTTCTGCTCATCCCTTGAGGACACCTGGCACACTTGCTTCCAGAAGGTTAGCTTTTTCAAAAGTATTCAGGAACCATCAGACTTCAAGCAGCCACTGTGTGCTACCCAGCACAGTTCCCCCAGGCTATGAAAATCAAAGACCTTGGCTACCAGCTTGGAAGTGGGAAGGGGGAGTCAGGACGAGAGCAAAGCAATTACTATCTCCATAAGCTGTCCTGCAGAGTGACAGGCAGCTGGAGCCCTCGTGGAGTCTGCTCTGTAAGCAGTGGAGGTGTGCTGGGGTTATGGGAACTCATCCCCACCCCCACCCAGTCCCGCCAATGGCAAGGATTAGGGAGTGCTCAGATGGAATGGAAACACAGAAGGAGCCACCAGGGGGATGAACTCCACAGAAGGTGGGGTCAAGCGGCAGAAGGCCACAGAGTCCCGAGTGTGGAGTTTATCTGGACCCTGAAAATCCACAGGGATATTTTAATCACGAGAGCTACATTGGTAGATTTCTGTTATAGAAACACCGCACGAGGATCAGGAATAGCTGGGGCAAGACTAAGAGACGGGCAGCAGCTGGCAGGTGCTTCAGGGACCAGTGACTGGGAGAGACAGAAAGCAGGTTGAAAGTAATCCAGAGCAACAAAAGACAGACAGAGCTTGAAACTGGAAAACACCAGTGAGAATGGCTCCTGTTTCCAGGGAGGGAAACCCTGTTGATGAGGATCTCCCCCGGAAGGGTGATATGCAGGTCCTGGAAGAACATTCAGGGAGAGGGAGGAAGCTTAGTGTCGGTGTCGTCGTCGTGTCCCCCCCCCCCCCCCCCGCCCATCTATCCTCCGCAATTCCTCAACTTCCCACTAGATGGTGCCGGGAGAACGGGCTCCGCCTCCTATCATCCGCCCCTCACCCCAGAAGGATGGCCCTCGACTTGGACTTCCCAAAAGTCAGGTCCCACGTGTGTTCAGCTCCCTTCATCTCTCAGAAACGTGGTCTCAGCTTAGCTCTATCTCTGCCTAAGTGCCATCCTGTGGCACCCCAGGTCTAGCCATTCAGGGCTGTCCCTATGTTCAGCAGTGTCTCAGCCCCTCTAGTCTTTAAGTCAGTCTGGCTCCAAGCAGATACGTCCTATACCTTAGGTGTCCAATGACCTCGCCACTGCTGACTTTATCCCCTACCCCAGACACCTTTCCTCTGTGAACCAATGCCAGGGCAGAGGGGTTGGGGCGGGGGTTGAAAGTAGGAGCACATTCCCCTCACATTTGCCCCATGCCCCGGCATCCAGGTCCTCTAAACCTCGGGACAGGGTGGAAAGTTGACCAGGGATGGGCAGGGCTAAGCAGGGCTAAATTGGAGGCGGGGCCTAGCGTGAGGTCCTGGAGAGGAAGACTTGCCTTCCCTAAGGGAAGTCAAAAGCGGTTGGGGCGTAGTCAGTAAGGGCGTGACTAAAGTGC
>NC_022016.1:54587793-54596407 GCF_000317375.1 Microtus ochrogaster | reverse complement strand
TCTCTCTCTCTCTCTCTCTCTCTCTCTCTCTCTCTCTCATCTCAGTCACCAGAGCCCCTCCAGCCCTGACCTGAAGTCCAATAGACAGACACCTCAATATCTGGAGGCTCATGGCCCCACTTAAAAGAGGCCACACCCAGCTCTTTGAAACTTCCTGGCCTGGTGGGAGGGGAGGAGGGGACTCATCTCTGGGCCTGCGTCCCCTCCATAAGTGATGACGCTGCGCCCTCGCGCTTCTCTCATTTCTAGGCAGACAGCTGGAGGGCCTCAAGGCTTGAGCCCCAGAGGAGGGAGCTGTTCAGGTTCTGGCTTCTCAATCTCCCTCCACCCCCTTCCTGCTATTCTGTACTCAGACCTGGAGCCAGTTCTAAAAATAGACATAGGCGCTGGAAAGTGCCCACCCAGGAGAGGGTCAGGGAGGTCTGAGTCACCAGTCCGGAGGGCCTTTTCTCGCATCCCCCGCGGGGAGAAGAAGCAGTCTCGATGGCCCAGCTTCACTCCCAGTCTCTTGGCTCGACCGAGCTCTTGGCCATGCGGTGCCCTGCTTCCAGCCCTGTGAGCAGTAGCAGCCACAGCCGGGAAGGATTAGGAGTTCCTTGGCCTGATTTATTTGGTTGTTTTTGTGTGTCTGACTGTTGCGCCCACCCCTGGCTGGGTAGTCACGTCTGCACCTGACCCTACCACCCAAATTCATTAGGCCGGTCTGGGCTTCTGGGTGTGGACCTGGACTAGAAAGGGGGCATCTGGGATCTTAGAGATTCTGGAACAAACACTCCCGTTCTTCAGATGAGAAAACTGAGTTTTACAAATGCATGAAGGAGCTACCACCCAGCAGACAGTGTGTGATAGCCTGACCTTCAGACCTTTGTCCTGCCTCTTAGCTGGTCACTTGCCTGGCTTCTTCTAGGGCCTGTCCAGTAAAGCCTTCGGGGATGACACCGGAATGGCCGCTTGCTCAGCTGTAAAGTGAGAACAATGGAACTTCCCTAGTACAGTAGCAGTAGGGGCTGGCAAGATGGTTCAGCCAGTGAGGCACTTGCTGCACAGGCCTGATGACCTGAGTTCAAATCCCAGTCCCAGATCGAGGTGGGAGACCCTCTCCACACCAATGTCCTGTGGCCTCCCTCTGAGCTGTGGTGTGCGCATCTGCTCCTTCATCACACACAGTAATAAATAAAAATTGTTAAGTAGCAGTGACAGATTGGGAGCAGTGCTTGGTTCCGTCCCAGCTCAGCCAGTTAGTGTCCATGTCTGAGATCTTGTCCCTCCTCTGTGGGGTGTGGGGGTTCTCTTCCCTGAAGGAGTGAGTTCGCTACAGTGGTGTGGGGCCCTTGGATGGATGTGGAATGGCCAGCACACCGAGGCATGAATGCTAGGAGCGGGTGGCACACTGGGCCTCACACAGGTCTGGCTCCGCAGCCCATTTTCCACCCTGAGGAGTGGCCATATCTGGGCCCTCAGGGTTCCAGACTTGGGGGATGGATGGGCTCAGAGTCCCCAAGTTCACCCTTCCCTAAAGCCAAATGCAACCAAAGAGACCCTGGCCTTGAACCCAAACACCCACTTCCACCCCAATCACTTTTGCCCCCAAACACTGGTGTTGGGCCTTTACTGGAGGTCAAGGCTGACATACCCTAAGGTCGGTTTTTATATATTATGGGTCATTTCATCCATCTCACAGGAAATGCTATCATATCTGTCAGAAATACCAACAGCTTCTTCAAGCTACATAAAGGCAGCTAGGTAACTAATACAGAGCAGAAGCAAGGCCTGGAGGAAATGTCAGATGAACATGGCTGTGAGGGACGGGGCAAGAGTCCTCAGGACAGCACCAGACCCCTCATGATGATGGTGACCACTGTGATCATTAGCGGCCTTGAGTGTTGCTGTGGACTTGGCTTAATTTCATACATTGCTTCATTTAATCCTCTCCACCGAGCACCGTATTCAACAGATATGGAGGCTGAGGCTCAGCGAACCGAATAAGAGAACAAAGCCAGGAAATTGCAGAACCAGGGTCAGACCCTCTCTGATCTTTTATTTTCTATCTTGGAAAAGCTGGACGCCGGCCTGCCTCACTGCGGCAGCTTGTCTTGCTAGCCAAGCTGCCAGGCCTTCACAGCCTTGCCGTGGGCACTGTTGGGAGGAGGCGAAGGCCAGCATCCGTCAGAGCTTCTCCCTACCCAGAAGTTCCAGGATTCTACGAATTTGTGAATCTTTGAGTCCAACCGTCTGAGGTTATTGCATGCGAAGAAAGAATGTGGGAGGAGCCTTTGGCTGCTCCCATCCTCCCATGCCTCACCAGGCTCTGGCTCTGCTCCTCAGAAGGAGGTGGGGTGTCTCCGTCACACTTAGGCTCTGCCACTGACTTCAGGGAAATGGTACCCAAACCAGGTCCTTCTAAGCCTGGTACCCAGAAGGGCACTAGATGCTCTAACCAATCAGTGGCTGCTGCTTATTGGTTACCAAACATCTCTCTCAGATCTCCTTTCTCCTCTCTCCTCTGAGCATCTGCCCAAATGTACCCATCTGCAAGACTGGTCCCAATTGCCGTCCCCACCCCCAAGTGGGAAGGAATGGAAAACAATCTAAAGCTAGAGGGAAGGGGGAAGGCCGCCAAGAGTTTGTGTGTTCTGTGGTGCTGAGGCTGCATACACTCATTGTAAGTCTGGAGTAGCTAATGTTTATTGGGTTCCAGGAACTAGGCTCAGGACTTTACAGGCACCGTCTTAGCAACCCTCCTTGTGAGGTATGGGCAATCCTATTCTTTCTGAGGGGGAGTAACTTGACAAAACTCCATACTAAATAGACGGTAGAAGTGAGAGTCAACCTCATGTGTCCCAGGGACAATTCTTACTTGTTTTTATAGGAGAATAAACTTTTTTTTTTTGAGTCTCACTGGATAGCCCAAGCTAGCCTTGAACCTGTGACTCACTTCACCTCCTGAGTGTCTGGGAGTCCAGGCCCTTGCCATCAGGTCCAACCTTACCATTTCCTTTAATTCTTTCAGTGACCAGATGAGGCAGGGCTTTGAGAGGAAGAGGTAAGTGATAGCCCCAAGTTACAGTCAGAAAGAACCAGAGCAGGGTGGGAACCCTAGGCTCAGACTCTGGTATCATGCCTGCCCAGGCTTCTCAGTGGTTCTCTGGGTCCTGGGAACTTGATGGACTCAGAAGCCTGACACTCTGTATACCAAGCCCTTCCCAGGTGACAACAGCTCCTACTTCACAGGGGCTGCCATAGCCTGATTGACAGAAGTCGCAAACAGAGCTGAGTTCCCAGCCCTCACTCTGAGAGTTAAGTCTCCGAATCCCCACCGTCCCAGGGCACCAGCAGCGGTAGTGCCATACTGCCTAGAACTGTTGCAGGGCTTAATGACACCGCTCATTCCTTTTGACAGCGGAGTAAAAAGAAAAAGGACTTGCTGGGACTCCTGTCATGTGGGCTCTTTCTTGGGTAGCGCTCTGTCCCGTGGACTTGTCCCCAAATGACTAGTTCAAATCTATGTTCCATCTGTGTCCTCCGAGAGACCTTGTGCTGATTATTCCCCTTCCCTCTGCCTGATTCCTCGCCCTTAGAACAGAGCTGGTAATAGTCCTGGGGCCTCCCGTGGTGTGGTGAGGCTAAATTGAGTTTGCCGTAGACAGTACCAGCCAGTGCTTGATATGGGCTCAATAAATGTTAGCAGAGGTTATTAAAGGCAGGAGTAGGGTCAAACTCTGGAGTCTTGGGTCTTCTAATGACTCCCATCCCTCGTCAGAGTTTAAAAGAGGTCATGGGATTCTGCAGAGCTGTACTGGCCCTGGGAGGCAGGGGAGATTTCTTAGCTTTCCACTCTTGACTTTGGGATCAGCTGCTTCTTTATTGGGAGGAATGTCCTGGACACTGGAGGGTGTTTAGCAACATCTCTGGCCCCTACTCTAGATGCCAGTGGCACTTTTTTCTGTTAAGACAATGCCTTCATACATTGTCCATGTGTGTCTGGAGAGGCGGAGCAAAATTGCTCCACTGCCAAGACGCACTGGGTTAGAGCAGTTAGGCAAAGTCCTTTTAGCTCCTTTAATGCCAGGCACAGTGGGTCAGGCTAGGGTTGACAGTTTAACCTTATGTTACAATGGAACTGAGGACTAGGGTTGCAGAATAAGCAGAGGTGAGGTTTTTGTTGTTGTTTTGAGATAGGGTTTCTTTATGTAACCCTAGCTATCCTGGAATTCACTCTGTAGACCAGGCTGGCCTTGAACTCACAGAGATCCGCCTGCCTCTGCCTCCCAAGTGCTGGGATTAAAGGCGTGTTCCACCACTGCCCAGATACAGGTGAGGTTTTTGCACCTGCCATTTCTCCATGGTTCATTCCAAAGAAGTTGGAAGAGCTCAAAAAGGCAGCAGGGCTGAAGTTTAGGGAAATCTCAAGGGTCTCCCTCTCCCAGCATCCATTTGGTCTGGCCATCAACATGCCTACAGTTTAGCCTCCTGGGATCTGTGCCCACACTTCTAGAGCATCCAAGGTAGCCATATTGAGCAAAAGTCTGGTAACATGAACAACCTGAAATAAAATGTCCTGGCCAGGCCTGGGTGGCGGGTGACCATTGCCAGTCCTTAGTCTGCTGTGGCTCTGCAGGGCAGGGGGCTTTAGCAGAGTGGAGCACTGGCCTTCCCAACAGGACCATAGAGCTGACAGTCGGTGGTAAAAGACAGGCCTCCCTGCCACAGGAACGCGGGCAGCTGTGGGGATGTGGTGCTGTTGCTGATTTAGGGCAGGGAGGAGTTTGGAGAATGAAAGTCAGAAACAGTGAAAGATAGAAAGTCAGACTTAGAAACACAAGGCTGCACATGGTGGTAGGCAGACTGAGGCAGGAGGATCACGCGTTCAAGAATAGCCTTGACTGCAGAGTAGGACCTTGGTGAGGGAGGGGAGAAGGCTGTAGGCAGATATATGGGAGCTAGAGAGAGATGTATAGGGACAGAGACAGGAGGAAGTGAGAGAGACCAAGAGGCCGAGAAACACTAGCTTGAAAGTCGGTGACAGGGACAGGAGATGGGACACAGACTCAGAGGGAACACAAGAAAAAGACAGAAAACCGAAAACATGAGAGGACTCAGATCTCAAGAGAAACATGGGAGGGTTCGAAACAGAGGTGACAGTGAAAGGGAGACAGGGACAAAGTCACAGTGAAGGAGGACAGAGAGACCAGAGACCAGGGAGGATGAAAAAGAGTCCTGTCTGGTTCACAGTATCTTTCCCCAGATTCAGAAGCTGACCTGTGTGTGTATGTGTCTACATGTGGGCACCTTCCCCCCTTGTGTGTGTGTGTCCCCCATGAAAGCACAGTTTCAGTCTATCTGGGTACAGGGTGGACAGGATACAGCCTACTCAGTTGCTACCGAATACCTGCAAGATGCCAGGTTCAACCATAATGCCCTAGGAATGGCCAACAGGGCCAGTCAGAAAGCTGACATGCAGACACACACCAAAGCCTTGCAGCACTTCCCACTTCCATGTGATAAAGACCCACTGGGAGTCTTCCACCTTGGGAAGTCAGGAAGGCACTCAGCAGAGACCTGGGTATCAAAGAGCCAGTCTACAAAGACTAGGGGCAGGCCCCTCCGGAAAGAGAGGGGGATAGGTACAAAATCCCTGTGCCAAGCCAATAGCAGTTCATGGTTTAGACAGAGGGTGGGAGGAAGCTTGCCGGGTAAGGGTGAGGGCCAGCAATAGAGGTTAGTTAGATCGTGAAGGACTTGGTTAGGCTGGAGGGAAACAAACTGGGGTTTTACTTATTAAAAACTATTTAGTTTATCTGTGAGAGTGTTTTGTCTGCATGTATGTCTGTGTGCCTGGTTCCCATGGAGGTGTGAAAAGGACATTTGATCAGGGGAACTATAATTACTGATGGTCCCGAGCCACCATGTGGGTGCCAGGAATTAAACCCAGGTTCTCTGGGAGGGCAGCCAGGGCTCTTAACTGCTGAACCATCTCTCCAGCCCTCAATCCTGGGGTTTCACTCTAGCTATAATGAGAGCTGAACAGCAGCTGACAGGTCGGGAAGCAGCCTCCTGTCTGCAGGGCTAGGGCCCAGGGTGGGGTTAGTGGGCTGTGAGCAGCAGGCTGCACACTCAAAAGCCCTTGCTGCGGTTCTGGTAGAAGGTGCTGGTGGCGTAGGCAAAGGTGGGAACCATGGAAACGTATGGATGCGGCCTGTACTGGGTGGGGGGTAGAGGTGACAGGGATGGGGGGACAGAAGGCAGGAGCAAAGTGTCATCTCCAGCCTGAGCATCAGGATGAATTATGGTGGCATTTACTGGGAGGAAGAAGCAGAAGCTGATCTCTGATGAGCAATCCATCAGGTGTGATGTGTCTCAGGGTGGGTATGCATCTGCGTTCATCTGTGCCCAAACCTAGGTGTGCATGTGGGATCCAGGATCCCTGAGCAAACCTACGACATCTGGGTCACTTTTGCTTGGACATGTGCTCCCCCCCCAGGTCTGTCCTGGGACCAGGCTCTATCTTGGTCCTTAATGCTCTCCCAGCCCCAAGGGTTGCCCCTGCCATGTGGGGAGTCCCAGTGGCAAGCATGGGTAATAGAGAGGCCCTTGAGCTTTGCCAACATCTGTGCACATTACCCCAGGCCCAGGAGGTTTTGGTAGCCCCACCCGGCAGCGGCAAGCAGGCTCCAGGGCAGCTGGTGGCGATTAGCAGCGTTGATTACCTCGTGGCGATGCCATCTGGGGCGAGGGCACTGAGCCCAGTCCCGTGGGATACCCTACTTGCTGATGTGTGGGGCTTTCTGGGACGGAATGCATATAAATGCGTCGACGTAGCTGCATACACACCTGAGTGTAAGTGTGGTAGTGTGTGCATATCTGTGAGTGCCAAGATTCTGCAGGTATCTCTGCTTGCAGAGTGGACTCATCTGAGTTTTTATGTGAATGTATGTGTGCATACATATACACATGTCTACATACATATACATACCTGTGTGGACACACTCAAATCTATACAGGTTTCTTTTGTTTTGTTTTTGTTTTGAGCACTGGGGAGTGAGTCTGGTCTGGTGTATGAAACTGTTCTACCCCTGGCCCGGCATTCCCAGTCCCTTTAAAAACCTTTGCTTTGAGACGAGGTCTGGCCTCACACTTTACAGGTGTATACTACCCCACCTGATGTCATATATTTTCAGAGAAGATGTACCTGTCTGCATCTGGATCGATCCAGGAATCTAGTTCCGTGTGGGGGTCACATCCATCCCACCAAGAGGTGTGCTGTGTGTATGCTCCTGTCTGAAGGAACATGAGTGCCTACAGATGCATGAGGAGTGAGTTAGTACACACAGGACTACTGTGTGTCTGTGTGTCAGAGTGAAGCAGGGACGCGAGAACATCTCTCGACTGTGACGATGGACCCGGGCAGAGGGTGTTCCCTAGGTTTGGTGGGGAAGGTCTCTGGGCATCACCTTCTCAGGTTCCTTTATCTTCAACTCTGAGAGCACTGGTGGGGGCGTGAGTGGGTGAAGAGTGGATGTGACCAGAATGGCACAGGGTGTGATCGCCTGCTGTTTAGGCTTCCCGGCCATGGTCTCCACTCTGCCACCAACGGGTTATGTGACGCTAGGCGATGCGTGTTGCTGCTGTACTCTGGGTTTCTCTTCAGCAAGATGAGGTTAGGCGTAGAACACTGCCCCCTCCGTGGCTGTGGAGATTGCAAGAGTTAGCTTAGGTGGAGTTCTTGACCTGCCAGTGTTCCTTCCTTTTCCTGCCTGCCCCAGAGCTGGGCAGAACTCTGTTAGCAACCCGACTATGCCTGCCCACCCCTCCTGACAGAGCTTCTGAAAGCCCCACCTCCTGCACTTCCTGCCTGCTGAGCTCAGCGCTTCCCAGGCCCCACCACTGCCACCACACATCTGGGCCCAGGCTCAGTGGGGACCACAGTGGGGCGCCTCCGTGGCGTAGCAGTGTAGTAGTTAGGGTTTCCACTGACTCAGCACTGCCAAGGGTGGAAGTGGGGAATCCCAAGGCTGTCATGGCTCTGCCTGGGTTAGATGGGGTCACAGATCTACAGCTATACCACCTACCCCAAAGGGAAGCCCATCCTCATGGATTAAGAATCTTCCATTGTTTCCTTCCTAACACCAGCATCCACTATACTACTCAAAGACCTCTTCAAACAATTTTTCCATGGTCCCCTAAATGCTAAGAAATTTGTTTGCTATCTCCGTGGAGAGACTGATCAGCCTCTTCCTCTTCTGAAGAGTCTATTGTCCACCCAACCTCAATTGTTTTTGCTTTTTTAGACTCTGGATAGAAAGCAAACCTCCCCATCACTTAACGCCCACCCCCACCCCCTGCTCACCCTGTCCTCGGCTAGGGATCCCAATAATGAAAACAGCAACAAGTATCTCTGCTCTTAGGAGCCAGACCGCTGGCTAAGCATTCCCGCAGATGTTAATGAGTTTCCTTTAGCAAAGCCACACCAGGCAGATGCTGTCTCTGCTCACAGATGTGCAAATGGAATTAGAGATAAAAAGTAGATTTGAACCAGGCCTGCTGTGCCCAGCTACTCAGGAGGCTGAGACTGGAGGGATGAAAGTTAAGGACCTGGTTGGGTGTGGTGGAGCAC
>NC_022016.1:54567923-54587693 GCF_000317375.1 Microtus ochrogaster | reverse complement strand
AGGAAGGAAGGAAGGAAGGAAGGAAGGAAGGGAGAGAGGGAGGGAGGGAAGGAGGAAAGGAAGGAGGGAAGAAGGGAGGAAGGAAGGAAGGACAGACAGACAGATGGACTAGGTCTGCTTCTGCTGCAGAGCAGTTCAAAGCCAGCCTGAGCAACTTCACAAGCCCCTGTCTTAAAAAACAAGGCTGGTGGGGAAGGGAGGTGGCTCAGTCGGTAAAGTTCTTGCTCTACAAATCTGAGAACCTGAATTTGAATCCCAGCTGTAACATCGGGGTTCACTTGAAATTCCATTTCTGGGGAGGTGGAGACAAAGAGGATCCCTACCGCTCCTTGGCTAACTAATATAGCTGAATCAATGAATTCTGGGTTCAGTGGAAAGGCCTGTCTCAAAAAATAAGAGAGAGGGAGAGAGAGGGAGAGAGAGAGAGAGAAAGAGAGAGAGAGAGAGAGAGAGAGAGAGAGAGTCCTTGAGGAAGACACCTATGGTCTCCACACGCATGTGCATACATGTGTGCACACCTGCAAACATTTATACAGAACACACACGTACACACCCATACACACCAAAGGCTGTAGCTGTAGCTCAGTGGTAGCGCATTAGCTTAGGGTATGCAAACTCTAGGTTCAATCTCCAATTTAAAAAAAAAAAAAAGTTCAAGGGCCATGGAAATAGCTGTCAGTAAAGGTGCTTGTCACCAAGCCCAGCCTGGCGATCTTAGTCTGAGCCCCAGAATCCACACAGTGGGAGGAAATAACTGATTCTACAAGCTGTCCTCTGACTTCCCCAAACATGGCATTTACAACTATGCCTGTGCCCATGTTCCCGCGCATACACATACAAGATTAATTAAGTTTTTACAAAGCTGGAGCAGGGAGCAGGGATCTGAGCCTTTCCAACCTCGCTGAGTCCAAAAGGAAAAAGAGGACTCACTGATTATACTTCTGCAGAAACGAGGGCAGAGCAGAAGGAGTTAATTTAGCACAGGGTTGGGGAGGGGGCGCGTGTTGCTCTGTCCCTCCTCCCAGTGCAGACGGAGGCACTACAACCTAGGAATGCTAGGCCCAGGCGCTGGAAAAAGCTGACCACTGAGGCTTGGTCAGCAGCCACGTCGCGAGTTCCATGGCTGTGGAGGAGGGTCCTCAGACCTCTCCAGCTTTCTGGGGTCCCGGCCAGAAGAAGGAAAAGGGGGGCACAAAGGAGGTTTCTTAAACCCCAGGCCTGGCTCTGGAAGCGTCTGGCGTGGTCTCCCTCTCTCCAACCCGCCGCAGGCACCCCTTCTAGGGCAGCTCTGGGCACGCAGGGTGCCGCCTCGCCCTGCTGGCCCGCGGGCTCACCTGGCTGGTGAAGCAGGACGGGTGCGCCCGGGCGCAGGGCCAGGCCAGGAGCGCGGCAGTGCAGCCCAGCAGCTAGCGCCTTCGCGCCAAGCGCTCGCTGCCTCCCTCCGCCTCCAGCCTGGCGGGCTGGCTCAGCTGTGTTCCATTAGCCTCTTGGCAAGGTCCCAGCGCCCCTAGAACCGCCCTCTTTCCCCTCCAGGAGCGGCCGGCAGTCCAGGCAGGCGTGCGCTGCGCGGCACTCAACAGAGAGAACTCGGGACGCTGAGAAGCTGGAGACAGGGCAGACCGGCAGGGCAGGGAGAGATCGAGAATTCCCCTGCTGGCCGGTGGACCCCCGGGCCCTGCTTCCCACAGCTGGCGGCCTTGGGGCCGCCAGGATTGCTCAGTGAGGGGCTTCCGGGCTATTGGTAAGTGGGCCAGGACTGGGCTGCTTCTCGCTCTAGGCTGAAAGGGCATTTTCTGCTACTGACTAGCTATGTGACCTGGGATAAGTGGCATCCCCTCTCTGAGGTCCTCCGTGCTCTTCTCTGCCCCAGGGTGGCATGGAAACTCCATGCCGGTCCTGCTGTCTCCTCAAATCTGTACCTGTGTTGAAGGGGGCGGGGTCTCCCTGGAAGCATCTCTCTAGCTGTCTCTACAGCCCTCCACTCAGACCGAGGCCCGAGAATGGATGCCAGAAGTGAACATGATGAGCACGTCTATGTTCACGCCTCCACATGCGCCCACATGCGGCTCACAGCCGGCTAGCCTTTCATTGGCTGTCGGGAAGGGAGGGCCAGGGTAGGGTTTGAGAGTGGGAGATGCACACCCCTAGGATGGGAGATGACTAGGGTGGGGGACGCAGTTCCATCCCAGGGAGAAGGGAGGAAGAGTCAAGCCTACATATATATTGGGGGAAGGGAGTCCTTTCCGTTGTCATTCTGTATCCAGCCACAAGGCAGGTAAGTTAGGATTGCACTGGACGAAATTGGACTTGCCTAAGAAAAGTACCAACAGGAAGGCCCCAGGGAGGGGTACTTATGGGCTGGCTCTGGACAGGAGTGTATATATGTAAACTCTGGGCTTATCAGTCCTCAGGTCTGTTAGCATGCCTGCGTGCAGCTAGGTTTGATTGCATAGCCCTGGTACCCATGCGCCTGTGTGTATTGTACTGACACACATGGCTTTGTGTGCTCATGATCTGACTGTCCCGGAAGAGGACATGATATATGACTCTGCTGGCCACTTGCTGAGCCTGCATTGATTTATCTGGGCCCATCCATCAGGGTTTAATAAAACCAAAAGACAAGCATCCATCAGCCTGGGAGGTTGGCAACAAGGTCCTGGGCCCTGGTGACCTGCTCTCCCGCCCCTTGTCCACACAAAGGGAAGCTTTCTTGGCCCCGCACACAGCCCTGTGATCTCTGCCAAGAGACTCAGTCCAGTTTTTGGCCCCTGACCTTGTGGATGCCTGGCAGGGCTACCTGTGCTCGGTTGAACACAGCTCTCCAGGTACTGGGCTACTGTGTGCCGGCACAGAACAGCTGTTAGAGCTCCGGGATTCATCCCAGCATTTTGATACATTGCCTCTGCTCAACCTCCCATCCCACCCTCCCAGCCTCTATGGTCTTTAAAGGCCCTCTAGACCCCCTTCTCAATCCTGACACAGCTAGAAGCTGCCTGGGCCCCTGTTTCTATGCGTCAGCCAGCCTTCTGCTCTGGCTGGTGGGTGTCTGGGCCATACCGGTGGCTAAATATTTGTATTATCACCTCTGCCCAGATTCTCACCTCAGACCTGTGTGGGGCTCCTGAGAGTGACGGATGCCAAGCCCTGACCACTACAGTCCCTGATGCACGGGCCTCAGACTGTTCCTACTTGTCCACACATGCCATTGTCCTTTGGGCACCCTGAAGCCCACCTTCCCTGTTTTTGGTTGTCAGGTGCCAAGGCTGCAGCTGATCTCTCTGGACCAGCATGTTGGCATCCTGGGCTCCTGGCTTGTGGCTGCTTGGGCTCTGGGCCACCTTCAGCCATGGAGTAAATATAGGTGAGCTGACTCAGACCTGCCTCTGGCTCCCGGTTTCTGGGGTCTTTGCACATATGTGACCATGTATATATATATCAGTCATATGGGTATTTATGGGCAAGTGTAGGAGCTGAGCTCAGGTTAGCTTCTGAGATGTTTGCATACTTGAGCCTGTGTGAGTTAGCTGTATGTGTGTGTGAGTTAGTGCTCTCTCTGTCTCTGTCTCTCTCTCTCCCTCTTTTCCTCTCTCTGTATCTCTTGTGTCTGAGGATCTCTGGGTTTGCATCTTGAGAAGCTCAGTACATTTGTATGTTCTCTTGGGTCTCTGCAGGGGGAGAACAGTCCCCCGTCCCCACCCCCAGCACATCCTTGCACTTCTTACTGGCTCTCTGGATGAGAAGGAGCGGGCACCACACTCCCCTTACAAAGGCAGCACTTCCAGAAAGCTGCCCGGCCCCTCTGTTCCTTCTCATGACAGTGACCCCATCCTCCAGCCACAGGCTCCTCTTTTGTACCAGCTTGGATCTCTGACGACTGCCCACCCCATGGTCTAGGCTCTGGACAGGGAGAGGGTGCAGTTTTCCAGGGACCAAAGCCAAGGGAAGTTGACCAGGCAATCTGCCTGGCCTTGCTGGGTGCCCTCTGGGCCCGGTAGTTGCACCACCTAGCCAGGAAGGAGCCGAACTCCTAGGCCCAAGTCCAGGCATCCAGGGTGGATGGGACTGCCTGTGTATGTGTGTGTGTGTACAGGCACATGTGTGTTTCTGCATGTGTATTGGAGAGTTTTGCTCTCCTCTCCCTCACCGGGTCCCCTAGAGGGGCTGGGGCAGAGGATTTCAACATCTGTAAGGAATCTGGGTCTGTTGCCAAGGGTGAGTCACCCAGTACTGCGGGATGCTGAAGACAGTGATGGTCTTTCCGGCCAGACTTGGGGGTGGAGATTGCAGTGGGTCATTGTGCCCAGGAACACAGGGCTCTGTCTTTCAACTAGGTTGGACAGGGAGTTGGCTATCTTCTGGGAGGTGACTTGACTGGCTTGGCCCAGCCTTCCCTTCAGCTTTGCTGGGAAGGCCCGTTGATTTTAGCCCCTGCCTCTTTGATGTAGCCACCTTTACCAACACTTCTGGTCTCAGGAGGGGAGGGAAGTGCAGCCCCGGGGAGAAGGAGGCTTATAGCCACCAGCCCGTCCCTTTGGGACTTCAGAGACTGTGTCTTTGTTCAGAATCTCATACGTCTTTAATGGGCCTTGTCTGGCCTAAGTCACTGAGGGTACCCTTGAGCTTGTGGTCCCCTCAGCCTCTTGCTCTCTTTTTATTGTTTCCCTAGCTGGGAATGCAGGTGAAAAGCCATACTGGTGGCTCAGACTTGTGTCAGCCTTTTTCTTCTGCGAGTATGGGAAACAGAATGCCACCCATGTATGCCAGTGCACATGGCAGCCCTGAGGACATGGGTATGCATAGCTCATGCATGTATAGTCATGTGCACGCAGTTGCACGCAACACCAAGTGTGCATGAAGATAACATATCCTCATTCCCACTGTGTTCCTCTGCCCCCACCTAGGTGGAACGCATGGAGGAACATGTACATAACATGTACATGTCCACTGTCCGGGCTCTGAACCAACCAGGGTTTCTTTCACCCCTGATTGGCCTAGCTCCAGCTGCAGGTATTAGAAGGCTGGGATCCCAGGCATTGGGTCCTATTCTGCTGTTGACGCATTCAGTGGCTGTGTGCTGGGCTCTTCTGGCACAGCCAGGGTCATAAGGCGAGAGTGAGCACAGCCTCAAGGCAGACTAGGTTAAAAGTCCAGAAGGAAGACTATGGACTTTTCCCCTCCTGGGGCCCCCAGGATCCCCCCACCCAGCCCCAGGCAGCTGCCTTCCTGAGTTCCTAATGTTCTAGGCCAACTTTCTCCCAGGTGAGCAATGCCCATCTTCCCAGCAAGAAGGACTCAAGCTGGAACACAGTAGTGACCCATCAACCAATGTGACTGGTGAGTGCAGCCTCAACCATCCCCTGCCCACTTCCTAGGGTTGCCCTGTGCTTCTCACCTGCCCTTCCTCTGATGTCCTGAAGGCTTCAACCTAATCCGCCGACTGAATCTCATGAAGATATCTGCCATCAAGAAGATCCGCAACCCCAAAGGGCCGCTCATCTTGCGACTGGGAGCTGCCCCATTGACCCAACCCACACGGTAACAGACTCTGGGTGACTATTGGGAATCCATACTGACCTCAGCCTCATTCTTGCAACTCTGGATGTGAGTGGTCCATTCCAGGGCCTCTCTGGAGGCCGTTTTGAGCCTTCCCTGCCTAAAGTCTACCTACTGGCTGGCCCCTGGGCTTGAAGGATGGGTTTGTGTGCGTGGTGACTGGCAACCCCAGCCTGGCTCTCACTGGCAAGGCAGGGCCAGGTTTATATCCCCTGGTTGCAATGAGAACCCTAGGCTGGTTTCAAGAGCCTGTGTCTATGTGAGTGTGGTCTTGTGTGAAGCCCAGCTCCCAGCAGCCCCTGGGCCGTCTGGCTCCTCCTGACCTGCATCTCCTTTCCTGGCAGCTGTGTTTATGCAGAAGCCCTTGGTCCCTTTCTCAGAATCTCTCCTTCCACTCTAGGTCCATACGCCATGCTGGCTTCCTTGGGAGCTTCCTTTGCCAAAGTTGGGATGCAATGCTGAAATAGAAAAAGAAATGATTTATTTATTGTGCATATGAGTATTATGTCTATATGTATGTGCACCACATGCATGCACTGACTGCAGAGGCCAGAAGGGGGCATTCGATTCCCTCTGGGACTCCGGTTATAGATGGTTGTGAGATACTATATGGATGCTGGGAATCAATCGTTGGTCTTCTGGTTGAGAAGCCAGTGCTCTTAACCACTGATCTATCTCTCCAGTCTGCTGAGATGGTTTCAGGGATTCTCTGTTAATGTTCCTCTGTCCCATCAGGCCCCATGAGACTTCCTGGGACAAGAATTTCCCTGTTTTCACCACTGGCTTTCCCAGTAGATAGTCAATCCTTAGCACCCGGAAGGTGCTCAGTGAGTGTGTCAGGATGACTGTGTGCATGGTTTGGAGGTGCGTGCTGTACATGTCTCAGGCAGGCTCATCCCCTGGGTGCCACTGAAACTCAGAGCGGCCTCTCTTCTCCCCTGCAGAAAAGTATTCCCTTGGGGACTGCCAGAGGAGTTTGTCCTGGTCCTGACAGTCCTGCTAAAGAAGCAAACCTTCCGGAACACGTGGTACTTGTTCCAAGTGACTGATGCAAACGGGTACCCACAGGTGAGCCCACCCCTTCCCTCACCCACTCCTTGGGCAACTGGTTGCATGTATTCAGCTCAGCTTCTCCCCCACCCTTGTGGTTTCTGGGGCATCTCTGCTCCATCCCAGGGCCCATCACATTCTTACAGGATGTTCTCTGTGACCCCACCTAGCTCTCTCCCATCCTGGGAAATAAGTTTGAGGCCCTCAACTTTGCCGTGCTATTCCTCTAGAACTCTGAATCGCTGTCCTTTTTCATCCCCCCCCCTCCAATTTGTCACAGATCTCCTTGGAAGTCAACAGCCAGGAGCGGAGTCTAGAGCTCCGGGCACAGGGCCAAGATGGTGACTTTGTGTCCTGCATTTTCCCAGTGCCCCAGCTCTTTGATTTGCGTTGGCACAAGCTGATGCTGAGTGTGGCAGGTCGTGTGGCCTCTGTGCATGTGGACTGCATCTCAGCCTCCTCCCAGCCCCTGGGGCCCTGGCAACCCATTCGGCCTGGGGGCCATGTATTTCTGGGCTTGGATGCTGAGCAGGGCAAACCTGTTTCGGTGAGTGCTGGATCCTGGTCTCTGTTTCTACCTCTGGGGGAACCTTGAGCTCCTGAGAGTGTGTATTAGTGTTCAGATCCCCCTCTGGAGCCATTGCCTTCCATCTGCAGCCTAGCCACGTTAACCTGACATTTCAGGCCCTCCACCATCTGGCTACGTATCCCCGGCATTTTCCTTATATCTCTATTGACTGCTGTCATCAATTCCCTCCAGTCCGATGGATCACCTAGGAAATTTGCATATGTATGCCTTTGCACATGCTTTTCGCTTTACCTGCAATGCTTTTCCTTAAATATTCATTTACAGGATGGGCCCAGCTTGGATGGAGCCATCTCTTACTGCCTGTTCGTCCATCCTCTTCTCTCTCCCTATTCCTCCCTTCCTCCTCCATCTCTGCTTTTAGCGACAGCTCTATTCTTGATGGCTTCCCTGACTAGCCTGGAGAGACCCTAGAGTCAAATCCTGGGGTGAAGACATCTTTGAGCCTCTTTGGGGACCAAGGCAGAGCTATTTGATCATCTGAAATAAGATAAAGTTGTGTGTCCCCTGCAGTTTGACCTTCAGCAGGCGCACATCTACTGTGACCCAGAGCTGGTGCTGGAGGAGGGTTGCTGTGAGATCTTACCAGGAGGGGTGAGGAGCTGGCCCCTAGCACATGCTGTGCTGGAGGGGGGGGGCAGCCTGCATGGGGATGACAGAGGTCTGAGGATGCATCTGCCCCTCTGCTGACCTTGACCTTCCCCCCACATTGAGCAGTGTCCCCCAGAGACCTCCAAGGCCCGTCGGGATACGCAGAGTAATGAGCTCATTGAGATCAATCCTCAGACGGAGGGCAAGGTCTACACCCGCTGCTTCTGCTTGGAGGAGCCCCAGAACAGCAAGGTGGGTGAGCCGGGGAGGTACAAGGGAGACTGTTCCACCCCTGACCTGGCTGAGGCTTGCCACCAGACTCAGCAGGTCATGTGCCCAAGTTGGGAAGACCCCTGGATGTGGGCTTAACTTATGTCTTATCTTATGGAACTCAGGGAAGTAGAGAGAGAACCCATGGCGTTAACCCTGTGCCTGTTACTCGCTGGCATTGCACATTACGCTGCTCTAGCTCTGACTCTGGCCAGCCTCTCACTAACGCCATCTAGACCCTCCTGAGGCAGGCAGCACCCAGTCTGCACTGTCTCCTGTACAGGGATATGTGGGCCCTGATGCCAGGCTGCGCTCTTTTCCCCGGGGCTCTCACTCTCGCAGCACCATGGCCAGCTGCCCCCATCCATTCCCAGGTTCTTTGGAGGTGGCAGGAAAACCCCATCCTTCCCTCAGCCCCACCCTCTGGTTGGGCAGTGTCCCTGCCTACCCAGGCATCATGCCCAGTCTTTGACTGCAGAAACACAAGATCCCATTGATTCGCTGTCTCCTTTCTACATCACATGGTGGAGTGGAAGGGAGAAGGGGCGCCTGTGGGGGCAGCCTCAGGGGTCTGAGCAAGCCCTTGATGCCCTGGGAGGTGCCAGATGCCAAACCGAGGGGTGCCTGGCATGTGTGTGCTCTGCCTGGATGCCCCTTTCCATCATGGACCCCAGAATTGTCCCTCTGTCTGCCCAGGTGGATGCACAGCTGATGGGAAGAAGCAGCCAGAAGGCAGAAAGGGGGACAAAGGTAGACGGGGGTGGAGGGAGGAGCTCACAGTGCCCTCTGTCTGCCCTGCATGCCCTCTGTAAAGCCCTCGGAGAAGATGCCACACTCCCACTCTCTTCCTGCCTGGACAGAGCTTGGCTGTGTGGTGCCAGCTCTGAGAAGGGAAGACAGACTGGGCGGGACACAGTTTTGGGTGTTCTCTAGAGAGCTGGCTCCTGCCTGCTTTTGTACAGGGGCTTGGAGCAATGCTTGATCCCAGGTTCCCTTCCCACCCTCATACCCCCTTTTTCCCAGGCCCACCAGGAGACTGAAGTCAATGAGGTGAGCCTTTCTTCTGCGGGGGTGGGGTGGGGGATGTCAGCACTAACTCTTTGGATAAAGGTTTTGAGGCATAGCGCCTAGGTATTGGGGTGACAGATGACTGTGAAGTACCTGACATTCCTGAGGCCCCAACAGGAGGCCCTGCCTGCCCTGGATTCTAGGGTGGAGGCCCTGGGAGCCATTCCTACCGAGTCAGAAGCCAATGGCCATGGGCACATGAGGAAAGCCTAGGTTTTAGCCATGAAACCCTTCTTCAGTGACACGCTGTGTGGCCTTGGGCTTGTTCCTCTCTGGGCTTTAGTTTTTTTCATTTGAGAAGATGACTGTAGGTCTGTGTTGGTGGAAGACAAGGGGCAAGTTTGGCCTTCTATGCTTTCTGCCTCTATGCATATCTCAGGTCATGCTAAGGACACGTGAGGCGCTGTTTGTGCTGACAGTGAGAGACAGAGACAGAGACAGAGAGACAGAGAGAGACAGAGAGACAGAGAGAGACAGACAGAGAGACAGAGAGAGACAGAGAGACAGAGAGAGAGTGTGTGTTATGCACTCTCATGTTGGGTAGGGCTAATCTTGGGGCTCAGTACTGACCTGCAGGCCTGTTTTCTTGCAGTGCCCACCCTGTGTCCACAGTGCCCGGGAGAGCAATGTAAGTGGATGGGGAGTCGTGGGTGGGGTGGCTGCAGTCTGGGTGTGCTCACTTCCTAGAGCAGGCTGGAGTTTCCTGGTTGAGGACAAGGGGGCTTTGTTCACTTTCCCAGCATCCCCTGCCTGATCCCCAGAGCTGTGCTTAGCCCCACCCCTGAGCCATCAAGCCCTGACATCTTGATGGGGCCTCATGATCCAGAGTGGTGGCCTCCTCGGGAGGTGGAAAGGGACTAAGACCTTGGGTGCTGATTCCAGTTGTGCGTTGGCCTCCAGATCTCAGATCCGCTTTGACTGGAAGGCTCCACCTGTCACCTTGGAGGCCTAGGCATGGGGGTGGGGGAGCAGCCCAGGGACACCTAGCTCAGAGCCTGAGCATTCTCCTCTCCTAGCCTAGCCCAGCCTTCCCACTAAGAGTCTGAAAGGACAGGACTCAGTGCGAGCCATTTGGTACCTACTGTGCCCCTTCTGCAGGAGTTACCGTGTTTTGAGCAGGTGGGCTATATTGATTCACAAAGGGGGAATTGATTCCCCTAACTTTGGGGGAACTTAGAGGTGCCCCCCACTGCTGCCTGCCTCTCTTTCTATCCAGTCTCCCATCAAATCTGGTAAGGCCTTGGTTCCCAGAGGTGCTGGGGTTGCCATGGCAACCGAATGACCATGTTAGCCTAACAACTTGAGGTGGGCCTAGTCAAAGGCAGGCAGGTTGGAGAGAGTAGATCACACCCCTCTGTTGGCTTTACAGCCTTGGAAAATAGAATCAGCTCACTGATTGGCCTGGAAGGCAGGATGGGGACCGGGACTCTTGTGGTTGGTTCTGCCGTCATGGGTGTGAGCCTCACCGATTTGCTTCCCCACTCTGGGCCCTTGGTTCCCTCTAGCTCCCTATAGCTCAATGTCCTCTTCCCTCCTGTGTTCCCTTAGGTCACACTTGGTCCCTCTGGCCCCAAGGTAAGACCCAGCAGAGAGCAGAATTCTCCCATCTTCTTTGGTGGTCTTGGTCCCTCCCATGTCATGTTGCCCTATGGTCATGTGTTTATGTCAGAACTGCCCAGGTGTGTTTAAGTCTGTGTTGGAGTGAGTGGGTTGTATATGCAGAGTCCAGAACTGACCTTTGCTGAGGCAAAGCTCCTCAGTACCGAGTACCAAGCCCTGATCCCTGGGTACACATACCCTTCCTAGGAGATGAGTGCTCTCATCATTCCAGGCATAGGTCATGGGATGTGTCAGGATGATCATGTGTGGTTATACCTGTATATTCTGGAACACATATCTGCACCTATGTGGTCCACAGGCCAAGGGCTGAGCCTCTAGGGACCTGTGGGCTTAATGGGTCTCAAGTTTGTGAGCAATGGGGCGAGCATGGCTCGTGTGAGCATGTGCTGTGCTTGTTTTGCTAGCTTGTGAGTGGGTGGGCTCTGCCCACCATGTCGCCCACAGCACCCCTGTCTTATTCACACAATGTCTGGAGACGGGTGCAGCTGCATCAATCCTGTTTTATTGATGAAGAATTGGAGGCTCAGGGAGGTGACAGGACTTGCACAAGACTCGAGCTCAGGAAACTTGACTATTAGCTGTCCTGGGTTTATGTTGTTCTGCAAATCTATGCAATGTGTTCACGTGCTGTGGATCTGTTGGGTGTTTGCTAATGTGCATGCCTGTGGGTGTGGGGGATGGGATACTCTGTGTGAGGCTGTAGGTTTGCCAAACAGCCTTTTGGTGTATATGGAATCTGTGTACTGTGGGTAGTATATGGGGGTGGGGCTGTGTGTGTGTGTGTGTGTGTGTGTGTGTGTGTATGTGTGTGTGTGTGTATGCACACATTTGCATAATAGAGGGATGGAGGCAACCAGGGGTGGGGAAAACTTCCTGGAGGCTCCCTTTAGGCTTGACCATCATTCTGGTCTCACCCACAGGGAGGGAAAGGTGAGCGAGGCCTGACTGGACCATCAGGCCCCAAGGGAGAGAAGGGAGCTCGGGTAAGTACCCAAACCAAGTCAACATCAGGGCCTCTCCCACTGGAGAGGAGCTTGGTGGGATGTAAATTAACATCCCACCACCTCAGTGGGAAACATGACCAAATGGGCATTTGGCCAGAGTTCTACAGGGGTTAGCCTGGCCAAGTGGGCGTTTGGTCAGGGTTCTACAGGGGTTAGCCTGGCCAACTGGGCGTTTGGTCAGGGTTCTACAGGGGTTAACATGTGGAAGCCTATTTTCTAGGGTACCTAGGCCTTTCCTAGCAATAGGTTTTTGTGACTCCCATGGGAGGCTCTAGCCTTGACCCCTGTTGCTTACTCACAGGGCAGCGACTGTGTTCGAGTCTCCCCAGATGCCCCACTTCAGGTAAGACTGAGAAGTGAGGCCTGTTTCAGGGCTGAGACAGGAGCATTCTGCCCACTTAACCCCTTTTCTCCCTTGTCAGTGTGCAGAAGGCCCGAAAGGAGAGAAGGGAGAATCAGGAGACTTGGTAAGCCTGGGGCCTACCGCAGGGCAGAGAGGATGGGTCCTGACCCAGCCTCCCCCATTCATTTGTGCTCCCTCCTCATCTTAGGGACCCTCAGGAGCCCCAGGCTCAACAGGCCAGAAGGTAAAAGGTTTATGTTTGGAGGGGTGGGTGCCCAGATGGACCACAGGCCCTACGTTCATGAGGACAGAAATGTCTAAGGCCTTCCTAGAGGATCGTGACAAATCGGCAGAGTTGACTCTCCCTTCCCCATCTCTTCTAGTCCTCTGCCTAGTCCAAACACCCACCACATCTAGAAGGCAATACCACATGTTTGTGGAATGAGTAGTCTAGCTGGTTTGAAAGTTCTTTCTGTTGTTTGCCCTTCTGAGGAAGGCATTTATTTTCAGGAGAAGCCGAGTTGGGGAGGGGAGCTCTGGAAGGCCCTTGGCCCTCCCCTAATAGGAACTAACTGCCCTGCTTCTTTTCTGAGGAACAGTCCTGGTCACTTGTATCTTCCTTCCCCAGGGCCAGAAAGGCGAGAAGGGTGACGGAGGCCTCAAAGGATTGCCAGGAAAGCCAGGCCGAGATGTATGTTGTTGGGGACCCTCTCCCTAGGCCTCAAAATGTTAGACTCTAACCCAGAGGTCCAGCCCCCTCCTGCTGGTCAAGGAGGTGAGGGGCTGTGTCCCAGGAGACATAGCATGGCGGTATAGGTCCTGAACGCAGGGCTCCTAACTCTAAGACTGGTCATATTTGATAACTGTAGGGTACCAGGTTGGGATCTGGCATGGGAGAAGGGCGATAAAGGGTGACAGAGGTGTATATTTATTTTCTTGTCTCAGTGGGGCAGTTGCCAGACCCCTGGCTGTCCCTACCTTGACCCTCTTTTTAACAGGGTCGGCCAGGAGAGATCTGTGTCATTGGACCAAAAGGACAGAAAGTGAGTTGCAGGCCTGGGTGTGGGAGCAGCGGTGGGGCTAAGGTGGTGGCCCCTCTCATAACCACTTGTGTGCCAGGGTGACCCTGGCTTCGTGGGGCCCGAGGGACTGGCAGGAGAGCCTGGGCCCCCTGGCCTCCCTGGGCTGCCTGGGATAGGACTGCCTGGGACTCCTGTAAGTATCCCCACACCTCTCTTCTTGTCCTCTCCTGGGACCTCTCCCTCCCCACTTCTGCCCCCCCCAGGGTGGGGCTGAGTTGGGAATAAGACCAGGTCCCAAGGGTGCAGGTTGGAGGGTGACTTAAGACAAAACCCCTCATCGTGCTGTAGAGAGGAAACTTGTACCACCCTGTTTCTGCCATCAGGGAGATCCAGGTGGCCCACCAGGCCCAAAGGGAGACAAGGTAAGCCTGGAAGGAGTGTGGACATGGGCTTGGGGGGGGGGGAGCGTGACCATGCAGTGTGCATATCTGAAGACGTGGTGGGGCTTTGGCCTGAAGGGGCTCAGTTTAGTCGAGGTGCTAAAGGGGGTGTCTCTACTCAAATACTAGCTGGGCTGGGGGCCTTGGCTTTGGTGAGCAGCAAGAACTGCAAATGTCTGTCTGTCTGTCTGTCTGTCTGTCTGTCTGTCTGTCACATCTCCTTGTTGTGACACTCACAGAAGGGCACTCAGAGCCTTAGTCATTCCCCGTCCTTTTCCAGAGCTACACACAGGAGGACAGGCAAGAGGAAGGGAGGATTTAGCCAGTCAGTGGACCAGATGGAGATGGGAGGTTCAGCTGAGAGGCCGGATCAAGGGACAAAGGGGAAGAGGCCACATCAGGGGGAGCCTCGCCTTTAACCTTTCTTCTGATTACAGGGCAGCTCTGGGACTCCAGGAAAGGAAGGCCCTGGAGGGAAGCCTGTAAGTGGGTGCAAGCAGGGGAGAGGGTTCCCTGTCCACCATGCCTGGGTCCTCAGCTCTTTCTGGGCATACTGGTCCCTTTTCCCTGGCATTAATGCCCCTGCTTCTGTCTGTCCTCCTTCCCAACAGGGCAAGCCGGGAGTGCCAGGGACTAAGGGAGAGAAGGTAAGCTCCAGGCCTGGCTGCCCTGGGTTAGGTTGGGAACAGGATCTGCTCTGAGCAGCAGGGGCACTCTGCCCACAGGCATGACCTGCCTCAGGTGGCCCTCTCTTTATTCCTATGGAAGGTATGTGATTAGCTCAGAAGCCTGCCTGGGGGGTCGGCCACACTCAGACCCTGCCTCTGGCACCTGCATGGTTAATGAGCACTGTCAGTGGGACACTTGTGCCTCCCCTGGCTTCCTTCAAGGACACAGTGTCAGGAAGTCTGAGACTCCTGAACGAAGGAGTCCCTTGGACATGAAGGCCCTACAGTGTTCCTGTTGTCCACTTTGATGATGGGGATACCTAAAGCTGGTGTGACAGAAGGCTTCCATCTTTCCCAAGGTCTCAGCCCCACCTTATCCTCCTGTGGTTGTTCCCTTCCACTAGGGTGACCCCTGTGAAGTGTGTCCAACGCTGCCTGAAGGGTTCCAGAATTTTGTGGGACTTCCTGGAAAACCAGGTCCCAAAGGAGAGCCAGGTGATCCTGCTCCAGCCAGGGTGAGTGCCCAAGTGGCCACAGAGGGACATATTTAAAACAGACCCTAAGGGACTGGGTATTTCTCAAAGCCACCGAGAGGTTAAGCAGAGTATAGCCAGAAAGGGGTTTGAACCATAGAGTTTAGGGCTGGCTAGAGTGTCATCCCAGGTTTCCATGGCAACCTCCCAGCACTTTCCCTACACCCCCAAGAGACTCTGGAATGTCTTTTGGGCAAGATAGGGTAGAACCATCTCTCACTGTGAGTAGCCTGCCTCTAGGCTTGGGGATTGGTTAGAGAGGATACAAGAAAGTGGTCAGGGCCAGGGTTAAGGTCCTGGCCCCGCCTCCTCATCCCACTCCTTGGTACACTCTCTTTCAGGATGGCCTAGGAGCTGTTGGACTGAAAGGTGACCGGGTATGTAAGGAACTTTCTGTGGGGACAGTTAGCCTAAGCTTATTTCCCTTGTTTGTTATATGAGTTGACGGGCACGCCCTCTGAACCACAGGATGGGGGCAATTCAGAGGGCATCCGTGTGGATGTCACACTGCTGTCCTTAAATATGACTAGAGCATTCGGGGTGTCCCGACATGCCTGCTCTCAGCCCACAAACCGTTCTTTTTCCTTGCAGGGAGATCCAGGCATCCAAGGCATGAAGGGAGAGAAGGTAGGAAGCCCCTGCGTCCTGCTCTTTGCCTTCTGTTCACTTAGGAGGTTTTGATTCTTCTCTTCCTTCCTTAGGGGGAACCCTGTTCATCCTGCACTTCAGGTGTTGGGGCCCAGCATCTTAGGCCCTCCACAGGGGCCAGTGAAGACCCAGGCTCCTCTGGCCATGGTTTACCTGGCCTTCCGGTGAGTGACTTGCCCTTGGCATACTAATGGCTGTCCTAGCTCTTCAGGTTCCAAGCTTTGTGGCAGGGACCAGGAGGTGGCCATGGCTTTTCTCTGCCTGTGCTAGGCTGCTACTTGTAACATAGTAACTGTCTAGCAACCCCCCTTGCTCCTTTCTCTTGCTTGTTGGACACTGAGACAAGCGGGAGTTTGGAGGGGTGTCAGTGACCCAGACCAGAGGCACTGTGACTCCATCTTGTTTTGTTTTGTTTTAAGGGGAAATCTGGAGTTTCTGGGCCGAGAGGTCTGAAAGGAGAGAAGGTGAGTCCGGGGCTGAGAGCCAGAGACACAGGCAGCAGGGGAGACAGCCCTGAGAGGCAAGTGAGGCAGAGATCAGACTGGAATTTCACCGCAGAACTCATCTGTCAGGGTTCTGTTTGTTTGTTTGTTTTTAACTGAGCAGAGTCAAGGAATTTATTTCCAAGAAGCTCATGTTTTTCAAGAGAATTACTTAGTGCTGTATTTTTAATTTCACGATCATCTAAAACTATTAAGTGCGTCCAGATTACCTTATAGCAAGATAATAATACTAAGTTTCCCTTCTCTGTTCATCATTGCCAGGCCGGCTCCACGCCTTGTGCAGGTTATATTCTTGCTTTATTCCTCCCAGATCTGAGGGGTGCATTTCTTCTCCACTCTTCCCATTTTATGGATAAGGAAAATGAGACATAAAAAGGCCGAGGAAACCTCCCGGGCTCCGTGGGTGTTTGGATACAGAATTGTGATCTGAGCCCAGGAAGTCTGGCTCCACCATAGTCTATAGTCGCCACTACTCGGCTGGGTTTCTAGAGTCGATGCCCATGTTAACACTTGTATTTATGACTGTGTTAGAGACAAATGTCTAATAGAGCGTTGCTCAAATGAGGGGCTCTGTGGGTGTGGACGCGCTCAAGCGGGGGGGGGGGCACATTAGGATGTGCGTTTAGACTCACCTCTAACAGGCGAATCACGTGTGGCGTTTCTCAGATGGAGCTGTAGTACCCCTTCCCAGCCCCGCTCTCCTTCCATTGTGTGTGTGTGTATATGTGTGTGGTGCCACTGAGATTGAACCAGAATCTACTATGTGCTTTGCCAAGCCTCTACCACTGAGTCACATCCCCTGCCCCATAGACACCTGAAGAATCCTTATTTCACT
Source organism: Microtus ochrogaster (assembly GCF_000317375.1). Classification (NCBI taxonomy): domain Eukaryota; kingdom Metazoa; phylum Chordata; class Mammalia; order Rodentia; family Cricetidae; genus Microtus; species Microtus ochrogaster. Next base: position 54,570,959 of record NC_022016.1, on the reverse strand, counting down.
ATTTTGAAATAGGGTCTCACTAAGTTGCCCAGGCTGGCTTTGAACTCACAGTGTAACCTCAGGCAGACCTTGACTTTGCGAATCTCCTTCCTAGCCTTCTTTAGTACTAGATTAGAGGCTAACAAGTGTGACCAGCCTTTTCCAGCACAGCGAATAGCATATTCTGAAATCCCCAAAGCCCAGAGCTGACGTCACCCTTGACTCCTCCTCCCCCCACACCTTCTCCCATCCATCCCAGCCACAGGTCCTGATAGTTCAGCCCCAGTCTCCCGCAACTCTCCCTGCTTCTCTCCATTTGTGCCCTTGGGTCTCCATGGCCTCCCTCCTGATGGCAGCGGCCCCTCTTCTGGCCCGCAGGTGTCCTTCGCAGCCCTTCGACGGCCCATTTATCACTGAGCAGTTCATGTGGCTTTGTAGAAAGAACTCCAGTGACAGAACTTCCTGCTTACAGGCCTGTGGGGACTTGGCTTTGTGCCACCATCCTGCTGGACCTCATGCTGGGCGACCTTCCTTCTAGAGTCCCCTCCTCCTCTCTCTGCCTTCCTTTACTTTAGCTCTCTGACCCTCTTCCATTCTGGAGCGCGTGGAGACTGTTCCCCCTCCAGCCTTCATACAGGCGACTCCCATAGGAACACAGAAGCTCCCAATTCTTTCGCTGGCGGGCCTCATTTGCATCCTTCTGATGACTGTGGTGCCACGTCTCTGACCACCCTGTATAAACGGGACCTCCTCTGGTCTGGGTCATTGCCTTGCTCCCTTCGTGGCACTCACTGTCACTGACAAGGTTGCTATTTTAAAAGCTCTGCTCATAAAGAGCTTGCCTCACAAGCTTGAGGACCTGAATTCAAATTCCCAGCATCTATATAAAAAGTCAGAATCCTGAGCACTGTAACCCCAGCACTGCAGGTGAGAAGCAGTTGAAAACCTGGAGCTCACTGACCTGCTAGCCAAGCGGAACTGATGGGTGCTGGGGTCAGTGAGAGAGACCCAGTCTCAAAGTATTCTGTGGAGGACGTTAGTGGAAGATGCCTGATGTCAACCTATGGCCTCTACCCACATGCATATGTACAACACACACACACACACACACACACACACACACACACACACACACACAGAGGTTGGGAGGAAAGATGAGAATATAGTTTAATTGGTAAGGTGCTTGTCCACCATACACAAAGCCCTGCGTTTGATCCCCAACATTATAGAAACTGGGCAGGGTGATGCCCACCTGAGGCAGGAGGATCAGAAGTTCAAGGTGATCTTTGACTACATAAAAAGGCCCTTCAGTGTGCAGGGTCCACGGGGCATTTTTGTCCATGCTGTTCACGTATGCAGTACCTAGCCCGGTGCTCGGGGCCAAAAGGCAGTTGATGAACAGCTGCTGGAGAACTGACTTCATGATCTCTGCCCGGCGAGAGGTGGAGCGGGCTGGGCTCAGCTTCAAGGCTGTAGCTGGTCAGGGATTCCCTGAGGAATTTGGGGGAATCTCACGAGTCTGCTCCTGCATCTGGCATCTCTACCGTTTCCCCTTAACTATATGCTCTCTGTTTGGCCCTCAGGGTAATTTTGGCGATGCAGGGCCGGCTGGAGTTCCAGTAAGTAAACTTCAGATGGCAGTGGCTTAGGGTAGGGCAAGGTGGGCAGTGTTGCCCTCCACAGGAGAACTGACAGGCTTGGGCTGGGCCTCTGCCTAGCCTCGGCTGCTACTGGGCAGCCTCTCATATGGCTCCTCATGCAGGGGCCACCAGGACCAGTGGGACCAGCAGGCACCAAAGGGGCAAAGGTGAGTCTGGGGCTTCTGGCATGGCACAGGGCACATCCCTGAAGAAGATACCCTTGTTCTAGTCTGTTCTACTCCAGATCCTGGATTCTCTGCAGTCTGTGGGGGTGAATTCTGGCTCTTAGCGACACTTCTCCTCATGCTCCCCGTCTCTCTGCTGTGCTCCTAGTCTCTCCGGAGACATCCCCCACTCAGCTGAGCTGGCTACCTTCTGCAGCTCCAGATCCCAAGCCCAGGAACCCCTTAACTCAGTATCTTTGCTCTGCAGGGGGAGCCTTGTGAGCCCTGTGCAGCCTTGTCCAGACTTCCGGATGGGGACAGCCATGTGGTTCACTTGCCGGGCCCAGCTGGAGAGAAGGGAGAGCCCGGTCCCCCAGGCTTTGGATTACCTGGGAAGCAGGTGAATTCTGGGATCTCTGGGGGTGGATGTGGGCAGGATGCAAGGATGAGCATGGTCCCTCCCTGCGTCTCTGGACTTCCTAGGCAGAAGGATAAAGTGGGGGTGGGATCAACCTTTCTGTGTCTAGTGCAAGCTGCTTGCATCCTGCACATGGGTCCCTGTTGTGGCAGAGCAAGGACAAGGCACAGCCTCAGCAGAGCTAGGTTCCAACTCTGGCTCTGATTTTGATAAGATCTTTGACTTAAGCAAGTCACTCCTGTTCTCTGTCTCTCTGGGTCCTGTCCTTGGAGTTGTGGTGAAGCTCATGAGCAAAGCACTGGACAGCCCACAGGACTGCTGGAGAGACAGCAGTTACGACTGTAGGTTGGTGGCTGCCGCTTTTACGGTGACAGCAAACACTGACCCAGCAGAACAATCTCACAGGAACCCTTGGGTGCAGAAGCCTACACTCTGTCATCCTCCCCATTTGACAAATGAGGAAAGTGAGCCTAGATAAGTCTCCTTGCCTAGGGCATACAGGCAGAAATCTCTCCCATGTTAGACCGGTTCCCTGGTGTGAGAACATAGGTCTTCATGTCTCATATTCTGCCACATCCCCTGGGTCTCACACAGTGCTGGGTACCCAGGGGCATTGACTCTGAGTGAATGGGTGCCGGGACCGTTTTCTCCTCAGGGCAGAGCCGGAGAGCGTGGACTCAAGGGCCAGAAGGTGAGAGGGTGTGGATGGGCGTGGAGGTGGGTGGGTACCTGGTTGTCTTGGAGGCTGCTCTCTTTCTTTCTTTCTTTCTTTCTTTCTTTCTTTCTTTCTTTCTTTCTTTCTTTTTTTCTTATGGAATATATTCTGATCACAGTT
>NC_022016.1:54547039-54567823 GCF_000317375.1 Microtus ochrogaster | reverse complement strand
TTTCTTATGGAATATATTCTGATCACAGTTTCCAACTCCTTCCAGATCCTCCCCACATCTCCACCCATCCAATTTCACCCCCCCCATTCTCAGAAACAATTTACCCCCCCCCTTTCTTGATTACTTGTACCAATCTCCATTCCCTTCTCAGCCCCCAGCTCGGGTGACTGCTATCGCCCACAGCTCTCAAGAGGCAACCTGCCCCCTCCTGGGTGACTCCAGGCTTCCTTAAACCCTAATTCTTTCAGGGTGATGCTGGAAATCCTGGAGACCCTGGAACGCCAGGCACCACTGGGCAGCCTGGAATGTCTGGAGAGCCTGGAGTTCGGGGTCCTGCTGGGCCAAAAGGAGAAAAGGTAAGTGGACCAAGCTTGGAGGAATTTGTTGCATTGGCAAATAGAAATCAAGGTGTCAGTAATGAGGGGTAGGACCACAGGGAGCCTCAAGGGAGCCCGGCGGCACCAGATTCCTCGGGACTCCTTACTACAGCAGCTCGGAGTATCAGGGATCTGTTTTTTCTTAGCTGAGGAGAGGCGGAAGAGGGGTGGGGCTCTCAGAGGATGCAGGAGGCCCCTTTGTGAGGCCCCCTGGCCTGGCTACCCTTTCTGGCTCACAAGCTCCCCCTGACCTTACCTGTCTCTTGACCAGGGCGATGGCTGCACTGCCTGCTCTAGCCTGCAGGGGGCCTTGACCGATGTATCAGGACTGCCTGGGAAGCCGGGTCCCAAGGGAGAGCCAGGTCCTGAAGGTGTGGGCCGGCCTGGGAAACCCGTAAGTGTTCAGGGGCTCTCATCGTTCCCTGCCTGAGTGTTGCCTTCTCTATCCTCCCAACACACCAAGGGTTCTCTTGTGCCTTTTAGGGCCAGCCTGGTCTACCAGGAGTTCAAGGGCCCCCAGGACTGAAGGGTACTCAGGTATGTGCGGGAATGGTAGCCCTGGGCAGCTACCCGTGGGACCGTGGGACTGAAGGCTTGGAATGGGGGATTGAGTCACAGAGTGGCAGAAGGTGGGGGTAGATTCTTCATAGGGGCTCAGGAGAAGCTGGGGGATGGGCTGAGAATTTCCACCCAGGGATTGTCGGTTTTCCTCTTCAGGGAGAGCCTGGACCTCCAGGTACTGGTGCTGAGGGACCCCAGGTGAGTATCTCATCCCACCTTTGCCTTCCAGCTCTCTTCTAACACGCCATAGCTGCCCGTTCCCCCATCCTGGGCTTTGCCTGTCTAGGGGGTCACAGCAGTCTTGGCCCGATGTTACCCTGTACAGGATTTGAGACAGGGTCTCTCTCTACATAGCCCTAGCTGTTCTAGAACTCACTATGTAGGTCAGACTGGCTTTGAACTCACAGAGATCTACCTGCCTCTGCCTCCTGAATACTGGGATTAAGGCATGTGCCACCCACAATGCCCTGCCAGAATTTGGCTTTATTTCCCCCAACCCATTACTCTAACCCTTGAGTTGGTGCTGGTAGACACCCTCCAGATCTGCCAGTGACACAGGTCCAAGGGACAGGTGGCTTTCGCTGCTATGCCACACTGTCCATTCTGACTTGCAGGGCGAGCCTGGAGCCCAAGGTTTACCTGGCATTCAGGTAGGTTTCCTATGGCCTGGAGGTGGCTAACATGGAAGGGGCCATTTTATGGTAAGAGATAACCAACTGGGCTTCCATCTGCAGGGACTTCCGGGACCTCGGGGACCACCTGGCTCAGCTGGAGAAAGAGGTGCCCAGGTGAGCCCCTTCTTCTGTGGTTGTTGGGGCTGCAGGCATGGAGACCTGGGACTAAGTGACAGCAGCAGAGGGTTGTCCGGGATCCGATCATCATCTCGCTTCTGAATGGACCTGGCTTCAAATCATTCCTCGGCAACCCATTTGTCCTCTCCTCACAGGGACCTCCAGGACCCAAAGGAGCCACAGGACCCATGGGACCTCCTGGCGCTAGTGTCTCCGGGCCTCCGGTAAGAGCCTTTCCTACAAGACTAGAGCTGTGACTGGGCCCTTGACACTGCTGCTCCAGGGGGGGCACAGAGTTGACCCTGCCCATCTCAGCAGCCTGGGTGGGAGGAGACAAGCTTCCTGGGCCATCATCAGGGAAGGAAGACACACCGCAGGAACTGCCTTTAAATGATAAACACCGCCATGTTTCTCTCTCTCTCTCTCTCTCTCTCTCTCTCTCTCTCTCTCTCTCTCTGTCTCTCTCTGTCTCTCGGTGTGTGTATATGTATGTGTGTGCATGTGCCCCACATGAGCTCATGTGCCGTTGGGTGCTGGGAACTGAACTCTGGTCCTCTGGAAGAGCAGCACGTGCTCTTCACTGCTGAGTCATCTCCCCAGTTTGTCTCTGTTAGCTTTTTTTAAAAGATTTATTTTTATTTTATGTGCATTGGTGTTTTATCTGCATGTATATCTGTGCGAGGGTGTCAGATTCCCTGGAACTGGAGTTACAGACAGCTATGAGCTGCCATGTGGGTGCTGGGAATTTAACCCAGGTCCTCTGGAAGAGCAGCCAGTGCTCTTAGTCACTGAGCCATCTCTTCAACCCCCTCTATTATTTTTAAAGATATATCTTCAATCTTGGTCATTCTGACAGATGTAAAATGGTATCTCAAAGTTGTTTTGATTTGCTTTTCTCTGATAACTAAGAATGTTGAGTATTAAGTGTCTTTCAGCCATTTGAGCTTCCTCTGTTGAGAGTTCTCTTTAGATCTGTGCCCCATTTTTTATTTGATTATTTGGTCTTTGATATCTAGTTTCTTGAGTTCTTTGTATATTTTGGAGATCAGTCCTCTGTCTGATGTGGGGTTGGTGAAGATTTTTTTCCCATTCTGTAGGCTACCATTTTGTCTTGTTGACTGTTCATTTGCTTTACAGAAGCTTCTCAGTTTCAGGAGGTCCCATTTAGTAATTGTTGCTCTCAGTGTCTGTGCTACTAGAGTTATATTTAGGGAGTGGTCTCCTGTGCCAATGCGTGCAAGGCTACTTCCCACTTTCTCTTCTGTGAGGTTCAGTGTAGTTGGTTTTATGTTGAGGTCTTTTATCCATTTGGACTTGAGTTTTTATTAAAAGAAACAAAAAACCTCTGATGACAGCTTAAGCTGGACAGGGTGTGGAGTAAGTGGGAACACTCCTCCATTGCTGGTGGGAATGTAAACTTGTACAGCTGCTTTGGAAATCAGTTTGGCTGTTTCTCAGAAAATTGGGAATCAATCTACCTGAAAACCCAGCAATACCACTTTGGGGCATATACCCAAAGGATGCTCAGTCGCGCCACAAGGACATTTGCTCAAGTATGTTCATAGCAGCATTGTTTGTAATAGCCAGAATCTGGAAACAACCTAGATGCCCCTCAACTGAAGAATGGATAAAGAAAATGTGTTCCATTTACACAATGGAATGCTACACAGCAGTAAAAAGCAGCGACACCTTGAACTCTGCAGGCAGATGGATGGGACTAGAAACAACCATCCTGAGTGAGGCAACCCAGACCCAGAAAGACAAATACAACATATACTCACTCATAAGTAGATAATAGACATAAAGCAAAGAAAGGACAGCCAGCCTACAGGCCACAACCCTAGAGAACCAAGGTAACAAAGAGGACCCTAAAAGACATACATGGATCTACCTAGGAAGGGGAAAAAAGACAAGATCTCTTGAGAAAATGGGAACATGAAGGGCAGTGGGGAGGGTGGAAGGGGAGAGGGGAGGAGGGAAGAGGAGTGGGGGGAATGTATAGCACAGTCCTATCCAAACAATTAAAAAGAGAAAAAGTATATATATATATTTCAAGGACTAGGGAGATGCTCAGTGGGTAAAGTGCTTGCTGCATGAGACCCTGAGTTTGATCCTCCACATCCATGTGGAAAGTCACATGTGGCCAGGCATGGGGGTACATGCCTTTAATCCCAGCATTCAGAAGGCAGAGACAGCTGGATCTCTTCAAGTTCAAGACTAGCTTGGTCTACTTAGCCTGTTTCAGGACAGCCAGGGCTACGTTGAGAAACCCTGTCTCAAAAACAAGCAATTTGGGAGGTAGAGGCAGGTGGATCTCTGAGTTCAAGGCTAGCATGTTCTACAGAGTGTGTTTCTGGACAGCCAGGGTGACACAGAGAAACCCTGTCTCAAAAAAGCACTCCAACCACCACTAATATTAACAAACAAAAGTCAGATGTGATCGCATGTAGCTGTAACCCTAGTAGTGTAAGCCTAGGGCTCACTGGCCAGTCCCTGTAGACTAACTGGAAAGTCCCAGGTGCCCATGAGAGACCATGTCTTAAAAACAAACAAACACAACTAAGGTAGATAGTTCCTGAGGAACGACAGCCTGAATTGACTTCTGACCACTTCACATGCAAGCACACATACACGTGTACACACACACACACACACACACACACACACACGAAGTCTTTTCCTTTAAAACTTCAATTTTTTTTATATATATGAATGTTTTGTTTGCATGTGTAAGCCTGGTGCCTGCGGAGGTCAGAAGAGGGCACCAGATCCCGGGGTCTGCAGCTGCAGATGGTTGTGAGCCACCACGTAGGTGCTGGGCCTCTAACCGGCATGCTTTGCAGGAGCAATAAGTGCATTTAACTGCTGAGCCAGCTCTCCAGCCCAGTGTTTTGCTTTTTCAAATCAGATTATAGTTAACTGTCCATATTTACACAGCACATTTACGCAGGATATTCTGAACAAATCAGGGTGATTAGCATTTCATCTTCTGATCATTTCTTTGTGTTCAGAACCCTTAGCCACTCCGCTGTTTGTAAACCGGGGTCACCTTCCTGTTCTGTAGAGGACTAGAAATTGTTTATCCAAACTAATAGGAATTTGGTTGCCATTATCCAGCCCCCTTGGTTTTTTCCTCACTAGCTCGCTCCCCTGTTTGGAGATCTACATTTTTAGCTCTGTCATCCCCATTTTTGGAGCAGTGGCCTGCTGAGGCCCTGTGCTCAGTCAGCTCTGGACATGCAGAAATGAGCTTCCTCTTCCAGACAGCCCTGTAGAGGCCAGGCAGTGGTGGGATATGCCTTAAATCCCAGCACTTGGGAGGCAAAGGCAGGTGGATCTCTGTGAGTTTGAGGCCAGCCTGGTCTACAAATACAAAGCAAGTTCCAGGATAGCCAGGACTACACAGAGAAACCCTGTCTTAAAACACAGCCCTGTAGAGGAAGTGTTATGATTATTATTGGTGTGTTTTAGAGGCAAGGTCTAACACTCTAAGCCAGACTTAACCTGGAACTTGGCTGTGTAGCCCGGGTTTGTACTGAAAATTTGGCATGCCTCCTTTCTCAGCTTCCTAAGTGTTGGGATTGCAGGTATGAGCCACCAAAATGGGCTGCTGTCATTTTCCAGTTCCATACAAGGCGAGCAAAGACCAGAGAGTAGGGGGTGGAGCTGGGAACTTGAAGTTTACCCCTTATCCCAGCCCTGGAGCCCCTGGGGACCATCCACTGAGCATCTGTGGGGAAAGAAAGGTTCAATTCTGTGCTGCCCAAGACAATGACTCCCACACTTAAAAGACCTGTCTATTGAGTAAATTGCATAGATTAAGTAATAATAAGTGCATTTTCTCATTTTAGTCATCAAAGACCTGTCTAATAGTCAGCTTCTACTCCGTGTGAACCCACTAGAATTTTACAAGATGATAATTTTAGCCTGAATCAAAGAAATGCCACCTTTCAGCCAGCCTCTGCCATGCTGGGCTGTGGGCAAATGTATAATTTTTCTTGAGCTTTCGGTAATGTTGAAAATAGCCCAGTGAGCCTTATCCTTTCCCTGTCTTTTGTAGATCCCTAGAGAAATTGTTGTTTGAGTTCGGAGAACATTGATAATTTCTTTCTGGTGGTGTGCCAAAGCCTAGAGGGACAGGGATTTGCCCGAGTCCATATGGCTTTGCCCAGAAGACCTAGACAGTCTGAATCCCTGCCTGTCTCAAAGCAGGGTAAAGGTGGAGCTGGAGACTTGTCCCAGGACAGCTTTGAACCCTGGTTCCAAAGGTGGGGCATCCCCAGGAGGCAGTCATGGGGTGTCTGCTATGCTCAGCGCATCTGATATACTCCTTGTCAGAAGCACTGACAGACCTCTCCTGTCCCCAATCCCACGGGGGTGGGGGGTGGCTTCCAGGTGTGCCGCGCACTACCTGGCTGTGTGTCACACTCACTACTTGTGAGACTTTAGGTAAGTGATAGTGTCTCAGAGTTGATATAACAAGGTCTGAAATTCCATTCTCTCAGCTCGGTCCACAGAGCAACTTAAACAGCGAGGATGTGTGCAAAGAGAAAAAGAAGTCGGGGGGCGGGGCCTTTGGGCCCACAGATCCCCAGCCAGGCTTGTGTGCTTGCTCCTGTGGCTCTGACATCTCCTCAAGCCTCAGTTTCCTCGTTTGCAAAGCAGAACCCTTTCCTGCAGGAGGCAAGAGTGGAGGCCTCATTCACTGTTCTCTGACGGGTGCTGGGTGCAGCGCCCAGTGCTGGGAGCCACACCCTCTTTTCCTCCTTCCTGCCTTCTCCTTGCACGCTGGCCACAATCTCCCCTCTGGAACAGGGGCACCAGGGGGCCTGGCACTGCTTCCATTTGTGCTGCTGTTCTCCTTAGCCAAATGACTGGCTGCCATCCAACCTTACCTACTAACTCTGCCCCTTTCCCTTCAGGGCCAAGATGGGCAGAAAGGACAGACTGGACTTCCAGGAGCCCAAGGGACACCAGTGAGTATGGTGGCCAAGGCAGCAGGATTCTGTGGCTGGACCTGCCTCCCCCTCGTACCTACTCACTTCCTGGTGTTTTATCTCTGCAGGGTGAAAAGGGATCTCGAGGAGAGAAGGTAAGTCTCCAGGGCCTGGGGCCACCGCTCATTGGGACTGGACTCCTAGGGTCCCATTCCTCCTAACAGCTGCTCAGACTGGAGGATGGGGCAGGTCACCTTACTGTTCACAGGCTTCCTGGTTCCAAGAGCTGTGGGTACCACACTCACTTCATGCAGGGGATGATAGATAGCTCAGAATCCAGCCTTGATCTCAGGGGCCCAGAGAACTCCAGGGCCCCTTTAGTGGACAGCTGCACTTCCACATGGAAACTGGGTCAAAGGATGAGGCAAGAAGAGAGGAAGGCAGAGGGATGAGGGACCAGAATAAAAGGGCACAGAACCAGGCAGAGCCTTGGGGAGTGGGGCTGTTCAAGATGAAGCCATGACTGCTATGGCGAGATTATGCGGGTGCGTAGCGAGAGAGCTGATGGGGACCCCGAGAAGGACAGGACTGGATTATTCTCCTGGTTCTCAGTTGATGGTGACTGAACTAAATGGCCACTACACACTGCATCTAGCCCATCTCCTGGTGGATGAGGAGGCTGAGGCCTGTGGGTTGCCTGAAGTCATGACGGAGGAAGCTGATCCAGACCTTTCCAGCTCTAAAGCCCATGCCACCTCCCAGATGAGGTTTCCAGAGGACCCTCTGTCTTTGCCACTTCAAACCAAGGCTCTTGTCCTTCCAGGGTGAACCAGGAGAGTGCTCCTGTACTTCTCGGGGAGAGGCCATCTTCTCTGGTATGCCGGTGAGTGGGCAGAGCTGCTTTCCCACCTTCTCCCACTGAGGGAGAGGTCTAGATCCTCGCCTCACCTGGTGCCAGCGGGCGAGAGTCCTTGCCAGGCTTCGTGTTCCAGCCAGCCCCCTTCCCGTGCAGCTCTGCGCTTGGTGTAGGCATTGTCTGTAACCTCTCCCCTTCTTTTGCGGCCCCCACTCCCACCCAGGGTGCTCCGGGACTGTGGATGGGCAGCTCCTCGCAGCCGGGCCCGCAGGTGTGTGTGGCTTGTCTCCTTTGTCTTGCCTCCTGTCGCGGCTTTCCCGCGCTGACACTACTGCCATCCCCTGTGGCAGGGAGCTCTCATCCCCCTCTGATTTTGTCTTCTCTCCCCCAGGGTCCCCCAGGTGTCCCTGGACCACCAGGTCCCCCTGGACTGCCTGGACTGCAGGTAAAAGGGTGAAGAGAGAGTCTGAGGTTTAGGGGTCAGGGCCCAAGCAGTCGTGGGACCTCCTCCATCCTGGCCCTGAGTACTGTTTCTCTACTTACACATCTGTCATGGGTTCTCCTGGCATGGCATGGCCGGCTCGCAGAGCCCTGGGCCAGGCTTGTGGACTCCTTGCCTTATTTTGAGGAATGTCCTGTTGTGTTTTAGCCCAAGCAAGCCCAGGCCTGGCAGGGAGCCAGGCTCTGCTGGTACAGAGTGCACTGTTGGAGCCGCAGTCAGCATTTGTTGGTGTGCCATGCCTTTCTGCCCGTGTGATCTTTTCCAGGCACCATTTTAGATACCGGGATGTGGATCAAACATTACAATCCCTGCAAGAGAGATGGGTAACAAGCAAGAAATAGAAACTCTAGTATATTAGAGCGTGGTCCATGCAAAGGAGGGAGATAAAGCTGACTATGGGGATGGACAGTGGGAGGAGAACTGGGAAGACCTCTGTGAACATACTGAGATGCTGACACTGGACAGAAAGCTCGGACACTTTCATCAAATGCAAAGACTGCCAAATGTGCAGTGTAGGCTCTGGTTCCTGGTGAGCAGACCCCTGGGAGCTGTCCTGAAAGGTGGAGGAAGGGAGGAGAAAGGCTCCACTTGGGAAAGCTCAGAGGCGGCTCTTTTATACTTGACTGTGAGGCCTTGGACATGCTGGCTCACTTCTTGGGGCTTAAGCTGGCCCCAGTGGTGTGACTTTGGGGTTGGGGCTGACATAAGGACCTGGGAGCTGGGAAGGTGGCCTAGTTGGGAAAGTGCTCACTGTGCTCACTGTGAGATCAGAGCCAGACATGGTGGCCTGTGCCTGTAACTCCAGTGCTTGGGGGAGGAGCAGAGGCAGGAGGATCCTGCCAGTCTAACTGGTGAGCTCCAGTTTCAGTGAGAGACCCCGTCTCAGAAATTAAGGTGAGAGCCAATGAGATGGTTCTGCCAGGAAAGGTGCTCACATGCTAACCTGACTTCCGTCCCCAGATCCCACAAGGTGGAAGGAGAGAATTATTAAATCCTCAGCTGTCCTCTGAGCTCCACAACCTTGCTGTGGCATCTGTGGATTTGTGTATGTGTGCATGAGCGTGTGCACACACATATACACACACTGACTCTCACACACACACACACATCGACTCACACACGTACACATGCACACATAGATTAAGTTAAAAATAAGATGGAGAGGGTCTGGAGAGATGGCTTAGCAGTTAAGAGCACTGGCTGCTCTTCCAAAACACCCGGGTTCAATTCCCAGCAGTTCACAACTGTCTGTAACTCCAGTTCCAGGGGATCTGATCGGACATCCTCACCCAGAGTATATACAAGCAAAACATCAGTGCACATTAAATAAATAAATAAATCTTAGAACAACTGAGGAAGACATCCAGTGTTAAGATCTGGCTTTAACATGCACACACACACGTACACATGAACCTACATACACACATGCACATACACATAAACATACACACATACAAATAAAATAAAAGGTGACATTTGGATCAAAATATAAAGGAAATACAAGTGAATCTGTTGGGGAGAGAACACTCCTAGGGAGGGGCACCCCTGAGGAGGAACACCCCTGGGGAGGAGCATTCTTGAGGAGGAGCACCCCTAGAGAGGAGGACCCCTGAGGAGGAGTATCCCTGGGGAAGAGCATCCCTTGGAAGGAGGATCCCTGAGGAAGAGGATCCCTGGGGAGGAGCACTCCTGAGGAGGAGCACCCCTGAGGAGCACCCCTAGAGAGGAGGATCCCTGAGGAGGAGTACCCCTGGGGAAGAGCACCCCTTGGAAGGAGGATCCCTGAGGAGGAACACCCCTGGGGAGGAGCACTCCTGAGGAGGAGCACCCCTGGGGAGGAGCACCCCTGGGGAGGAGCACCCCTGGGGAGGAGCACCTCTTGGAAGGAGGATCCCTGAGGAGGAACACCCCTGGGAAGGAGCACCCCTGGGGAGGTACCCTCCTATCAGGGAAGGCAGCAGATACAAAGGCCTAGAGGTGAGAATGTCCATGATGTCCTTGGAAATAGCACAGAGGCCAGAGTCAGTAAGGCGAGACTATTAGGAGGAGCCGAGATCCATGTCACACTTCGGTTCCCAGCGCCAGGGCAGCCTCAGTCTGAAGCTCGTCTCTGCCATGTGCTCTGGGATACTGGGCAAGTTTCTTAGTCTCGTGGTATCTCCATGCGTTTATCTGTTAAATGTAGATCATTAAAGCACCTGCCTCAGTGGGCTTCTTGTAGGTGTTAAATAAGCTTGGGTGTGCAACGCGTGTGAGATCTTTCCTGGCACACAGTGAGTGCCCTGGGGCGTTAGCTATTGCCACAGCGTTTCCTGCTCTTAGTTCACACTCCTCTCATTCCTTTGAGCCTTGTCAGCCCCAACCCCTAAGTCACACCACTGGGGCCAGCTTAAGCCCCAAGAAGTGAGCCAGCATGTCCAAGGCCTCACAGTCAGGTATAGAAGAGCCGCCTCTGAGCTTTCCCAAGTGGAGCCTTTCTCCTCCCTTCCTCCACCTTTCAGGACAGCTCCCAGGGGTCTGCTCACCAGGAACCAGAGCCTACACTGACATTTGGCAGTCTTTGCGTTTGATGAAAGTGTCCGAGCTTTCTGTCCAGTGCCAGCATCCAGCGATCCATCACAGGGGGCATGGAGTTGGCTTGTGGAGGCTGAGTCATTCCAGAGTGACCCATTAACCAGGCAGAGCTAGCGTAGTGCAAACCGTGCCAAGCCACACCAGGGGAACAAGGACAGGAAAAAGTGCTGAGTACAATCCCAGGACCCAGAGTCGTTATCTGATGCCCATGTCCATGACCAACCTGAGGCTGCCGCAAACAGGCACCTGCCCTTCGCCAGGCTTCTCTGTGCCGAAATGGGCTAAGAGGCAGATGACGTTTATTAGCCCAAGGCTGTGTCCCAATGCCCACAGATGGCGTTTTATCTGGATCCATTTTCCACCTGAGGAGCCTGAGGCACAGAGGCTAAGAAATGAACCCAAGATTTTTAGAACTGGAAGGTAGCGGTCAAACTCAGGCTGTATCCCCTACTTCTAGAGGAGAATACACATGTGTAATCCTACCAGGGTAAGAGAGACTCATGCGCTCAGACTTGAACTAGCATAGCAGCCCTGGAGTGGAGCCATGGGTGAGTTATAGTAACAGGGCTAGGGGCATGGCTCAGTTAGTAGTGTGTTTGCCTAGCATGCAAGAAGCCCTGTGGATCCCCAACCCCGTACACTGGGTGAGGTGGCATATGCTTGCAATCTCAGTCCTTAGGTGGTAGAGGCAGTGGGACCAGAGTTCAAGACCATTCTCAGCTACATAGTGAGTTTGAGGCTAAGTCTGGGCTGCACTAGACCCTGTTTCTAAACAAAAACATTCAAAGCATTTACCCATGTGCCAGGGCACTGTTCTGAACCCTGGGGACACAGTGGGTGGTGACCCAGGAGTGGGAGAGCCTGCTCTGGACAGAAAGGAATCACTCAGGGGAAGCTGGTCTGTTCCAGTGCTGGGAGCTGGGTCATGAAGGGAGACTGGGTCTCAGAGCAGGCCCAGGAAATCCTGCACCAGGAGGAGCAGGCTGTGCAGTGATGCATGCATCCAACACGCATTTAATGTGCACCTCCTCCTTGTGGGGTGCTGGAGATTCAAACTGGAACATCCTCCCTTCCTCGGCAGAGTATTTAATATGCAAATGTGCATTGTGAATATGCGAGAAAGCCAGAGGCTGGATGGCACACTCTGAACAGGAGTACCCCAATCCATCCTACATCTGGGCTCTATGCTGAGTCCCCCACAGCTTCACCTCCTCCAAGCCGCACACGATGACCGTTTTACAGAGAGGGAAACCGAGACGACACAGAGCTGGGCTTAGACTCTTCCAGAAGTTACTCATGCTCAGATGGTCGGATTGGCAAGCTTCTGACGTCAGCTCTAGGGATGTTTTTCAAGGGATAAGATGCAATCAGTGGCTAGAGGGTGGGGGCCAGTGGCCCTCACCCAGAGTCTCTTCTCTGTCTTGTTCAACCTGTGACCTTTGGCAAATGTTGTTCTCTGAGTGCCTTTGTTTTTAAGATGGTGGTAAACTGCTTGTTGCCTCTAGGAGACTATGATGATAATTAATGAGAAAATACAGGAAAATGACTTAGGATAGACCACAGCAGTTACCCTGTAGAAGGCCCTCTGCCTGCAGGACATTGTGACTCTTGCCTCCAATGCCAGCACTTGGGAGGCAGAGGCAGAGGCAGGTGGATCTCTGTGAGTTTGAGGCCAGCCTGGTCTACAAGGGAGTCCCAAGACAGCCAGAGCTGTTATACATGTTATACAGAGAAACCATATCTCTAAAATAAAAAAAAAAAGACCCATGGTCCAACTTCTTACCTGCAAAGCAAGGAAATGTGCTCAGTAGAGCTGCTTTTGAGGACCACCCTTCTGTGCCCCCAGCCCCCAACTGTGTGATGAGCTCTCACCCATGCAGGAGGGGGTGACAGGTGGCAGCACTGTGAGCTGGGAACAGGAAACAAGGAAAGCGCAAGCCTGAGAGAGGGGTCTGATCTCTCCTGTCTCTTTTCTGCTTCAGGGCTTGCCAGGACACAACGGTTTGCCAGGACAGCCTGGGCTCACTGCTGAGCTGGTGGGTATCAGCCAGGACACACTGGCCATCGTCATTCCTGTCCATGCAACCCCTTTAGCTCTGGTGGGGGATCCTCCTTCGCTCCGATCTTAAGGCTGGATGCTCATCTAGGCTGTATAAGCCTCCCCTCCCCAACCAGCTAGAACCAAATCTGTCTCTTGCAGGGATCCTTACCCATCGAGCAGCGCCTCCTTGAGGTAAGAGGGCACGGGAGGCACTGGCGCTGGCAGGTGTCGCCAAAGGGGATTCTCACAGCAGGTGTTCAGTTGCCTGCCGGCTAACAGATAGCAGCAGATTGAACCTGCTGGTTCCCTGGGGAACCTTCCTGGGGGGGAAGGGCGTGCTAAGTATCTGCCTGAAAGGGTCTGGCTGGGTGCTGGCTTGTAACAACCCTCTAGGCAACATTTGCTGAATGCACTCTTAAAGGAATGCTGGGAAGGTCCCCACCTGGTATGTGCCTGGTGACAGAACCCAGCCTGACATCAGCTCACGTCGGCTGGCAAAGAAGCGCCATCCCTTCTCTGGGTCATGCCAAGGCAGGGGGTGACAACACAGTGGCAGGGGACCAGGTGGGTCAGGTTGGAGACAGGCCTGGTGGATGTCAGCTTGAAAAGACTTCAGTAGGAGGAGCAGTTGTGGAGGGGGTTGGCCTGCAGTTCTACCAAAGGGCTGTGGCCTGGTCTGACTGACCAAGCTCTCGGGCGTCCTCTGGAAACCAAGGTCCCTATGCCACCGTTCTCCTTGCTCAGTCACCTCCTGAAGTGACAGTCCAGCCAGGTCATTCCTGCAGGATGACTTCAAGCTCCTGGACCTCTCTCTAGGAGCTGGCATCCTCAGGGCTCCTTTCCCCATCTCTCCTCCTTTAGCCACTTTCTCTTCGGCTCTGGCTAGTCAGTGCTGTGGACATTATTTCACCGCAGGGAGCTTCATTCAGGGCACAGTATGAGAGCTGTCTGCCCTGCCCCGTCTTTGAATCACGGATGTTTCCAGAAGCAGCTGGTGGAGGTGGTTGAGTTAACCAGGCAGCAGCCATGAGTCAGATCACAGTGAGGTTGTGGCAGTGAGACCCCCAGCTCTCCTAGTCTTGGTGAGGCCGGCATCCCCTCAATCCTGCCCTCCAGGCCGTGATGGTGTGAAGTCCTTTTGATGGTTCACAAGGTGGCTTTGTAATCAAGTGTCCCACAAAAGGTTCCACCCAGGAACTGAATCAGCCTGTAATAGAAGTCAAATGGCAGCCAGGGGAGGCTGCTGGGAGGCCCAGCAATCACCATGTCCACAGCTCAGAGGAAGCGCTGACTCCACACAGACAGGCAGTGACCAATCCAGGTTTACCTGGACAAATCACACCACCCCTCTTGAATAGTAGCTTCCTCCACAATGCTCGGAACGTAATCGACCTCACTGTGGCCTGGGGACCAAATGCGATACATGCCAAGGCCATTACAATCTGTGGCCTCGTGGGTGCTGAGGAAATGATGGCCATTATCTTTGGGTGTCTCTGTGAATGGTGAAGGTGAGCATGAGGCTTCTGTCTGGGTCCCAGCTACCACGCCTGTGACAGGGAGACTCCAGGCTCCTAAGGCCTCTGGAACGAGAGCCCTAGTTTCGCTAGTTTGGATGGAGAGGACCCACAGCTTCCACGAGTCACAGAGTCTGTGACCAAGAAGGTCAAAGCCCGAGTCAGAAGAAGCCTTTTTCGTTAGAACAGTTCAGACCCAGGGACCTGTGGAGCCGGTGACAGTTGGTGAGCTTCAGGCCCGCACTGGAAGTGTCCACGAAGGACCTGCTCCTCTGGCAGCCCTTTCCTGGCATCCCCAGGCAGAGGTGCTGGCACTGGGAACCAGGCTTTTCATCCTGGATCCTTGGGGCTTGTCCTCGCCACGGGTGCAGGTTGCAGGAACAGCCGGGACAGATGGTCCCTCTGCGGGTCCCTCCGCCTCCTCCCACACAGCCTGTCTGGAAAGCACTCTGGCTTGGCCCTACCTGAGCCTCTTCCTGGAGGAAACTCAGAGCCAATTGCTGGGATTGGGTCCCCTGAGGACAGAGCAAAGCTGCTGCAGGGATGTGGCTGGGGAGGGAGGGTGTGAGGGTGGACTGCTGGGCAGGATGCCCGGGTCCTGGATTCTGAGGGCATTCCCCAGTAGACTCTTCCTGCGCATCTCTGACCCAGTCCCTCTGTCCTTCCCCTTTGTCCCATCAGAGCATCTGTGGAAACTGTGCCCAGGCCCAGACGGCCCATCCGGCCTTCCTCCTGGAGAAGGGAGAAAAGGGAGACCAGGGCGTCCCTGGTGTGCCAGGCTTTGACAACTGTGCCAGGGTAGGAACTGGGCAGAGGCGGGCTGCTATGGTAGGTTTCCCTGGTGTAGGAGGGCTCCCTGGTGCTGGTCCTGATGTCTCCATCTGGCAGAGACTGGGCCGGGGTAGCTGGCAGTCCTGGTGCGGTGTCATGTGCCTACCAGAGGCCTCCTGACCAGCCTTACCTAACAGAGCCTCTCTTGTCTACCACAGTGCTTTATGGGAAGGGAGCGCCCCAGAGCAGAGGAGGCCAGGGTGAGCAAGTCCTTGCCTTCTCTTTGTCCATCCCTCTTGCCATTTTTTCCTCCCTCCCTCCCTCCCTCCCTCCCTCCTACTCACTTCTGCTTTTATCTCTTCCCCCACCCCAGGGAGACAACAGTGAGGGAGAACCCGGCTGTCCTGGGAACCCCGGCCTGCCTGGTCCTCCAGGGCTTCCAGGTCAAAGAGGAGAAGAGGTAAGACCAAGGCCCAGGCCCTCATCCAGGTAGGGCCTTGAAGACATAGGGTCCACATCTGCCTTGAGCACTCTCCTCCTCTGGGTTTCCCATGGCCTGGAGCCACTCACCACGCAGCCTCCTCAGCTTCCTGGCACCCAAGCAGGTTGGCTCCTAGCTGCTTCCTCTCCTGGTACCCCTCTTCTCCAGGCCTATTTTCCCCTCAGCAATCAGGTCACATCGTTCCTTCTCAGTGAGGCCTTCCTAAATCACCCATTCTAAACCACAATAACTCCTCAAGCTCCCCCCCCCACACCCCCTCCTTAAGCTACACACACACACACACACACACACACACACACACACTCCCCAAGCTACACACACACACCCTCCCCAAGCTCTTTTGCCTTTGTTAGACTCACACCATCCAACATTCTGGGCATCTACTTCCTTCTAGAACATTCCACAGGTATGGACTTGCGCAGCAGCTGTGTGCCAGCTGTGTTCTGTTTGTTACTGTTCACCTTGCCTCTAGGACATAAGCACTTCATAGTGGAGATTTTAATGTTTTGTTTATGGCTATGTTCCCAGCCCCTGGGCCTGTGCCCGGCACATAATAGCTGCTCAATAAATGTCTGTTGGATGACTGAATGAACTGAATGAAAGGCCATTTTAACATCAGCTAAATGGCTCTGCTCTGACATCAGACAGCCCTCTTAGGGCTGCAGCAGGGGGCTGGAGGCAGGTACCATAACACGGGTTTCTGCAAGGCCTCAGGTTCTCCATCTTGTTCCTTTGCTTTCTTCTGCAGGGACCACCTGGCATGAGAGGCTCCCCAGGTCCTCCAGGCCCTATTGTAAGTATCTCAGGTATTCTGGTCTGTTTGAACCGATCTCAGAAAGTCCTAACCCACACACCATTCTGCTGCCTTGTCCCCAAGAAGCCAGGCGAGACACCGACTATGCTTATCTTTCCCTCGGGAGAGCATCTTTTGGGACAGTGGTCTCTGGCCAGGAATGCCCTGCTCTGCCCCCACTGCCTGTGAATCCACTTAGGGAGGGCCCTCGGGTGCATGTGTCTGGGCCCCTCCTCTTCCCTGCAGGAATTAGTAGCACACTAGGGGCCCCACAGACAGCAAGGTGTATGGTTGCCCAGTCAGATCTCGCCACTCACCTTAACACAGTCCCAACAAGGGCCCTCTGTCATTCTGTGGAGCCGTCTCTAGCGAAGTCTACAAAGCCCAGGCCAGGGGTCTCCACCCAGAATCCTCAGGGATGTTGGCGAAGCAGGAAAGACATGACCTGACAAACAGGAAGTGCTGGCAGTGTGTTCTTTGTCAGAAACAAAATGGCTGGTGGAGGCCTTGGAACTATTCTCCTGAGGGATGTTGGTGATCAGGAGAGGGGGGCAGGACTGAAAGGAACGGGCTTTTTACTCCACTGACGGCAGACTGGGAGCGCCCTGGCAAGGGTTTTCAGACTAGGGAGGCTGCTGGTATCTGCCGGTGGAGGAGCCCATCGAGGGGCACGGTGGCCATCTTCTGATAAGACCTCTTTCCAGCAACCTTGAAAAACTCCCAGCACCACCTCCCCACAAAGCTCCCAACTGCGGACGGTACCTCCAGGTTCCCCCAGGGTGATTGTTCTTGTGAGATGTGACCACGTGCCTGTTTCTCCCACCAGGGCCCCCCAGGTTTTCCTGGTACTGTTGGCTCCCCCGGACTGCCTGTAAGAACCTAGCGCCACTCTGCCTCCCCTTCCTGCCAGCCAGGTCTCTGTGGCTTTGCTTGTCTCCCCCTCCCGTGGTGCCCTCTCCTCTCCCCCTCCGTGTTCTGGTGTTCTGTTCGTTGTTTGTCCCCTGCAGGCATGGTAGCTAACGACACAGGTTCCCTTAAGTCCTGAAGGCTTGGAGACCATTCCAGTCTTGACTTTCTTTGAGCGAGCGCCCTCAGCCTCTCCTCCAGGGTTCCTCTTCCCATCTTCACACCTTCTCCGCCCGCTTTCTCTTTCCCTCCAAGCCCACACGTCACTCCCCTGTGTCCCCCAGGTCTCTTTACCTTCATGCTGGAAGCTGGGGCCTCTATGAAGGAGCCCCTGTATCTCTTCCGACTCACTCTTGCCTCCGGCTTCCCACCACTGCCGTGTGGACTGAAGATTTGCTGAAAGTAGTTCCTGGGACCCTGCCAGGCACCTGGCTCTGTGCCCGGCAGAGATGCCAAGGCTTTAGGGCTTCACACTGCAGGCTGGCACAGGTTGGCTGCCCTGCTGCCTGGTAGGACTGTCCAGAGGCACCCTGGGGATTTACAGGCAGCCCTGCGTGCACCCTTCCCCGCGGCTAGAGGAAACCCATGCCCTCCTCTTCTTTCTCTTCCCTGGCTCTAGGCCCAGTCTGCTTCAAGGCTAGGCATGTGATCCCAGTCAGTTGGGTGTCTGGTGTTAGGGCCCTGTCCCTCTGTGCCCACGGTCTTGGGCTGATCCTTCTGCCAGGTGTCGTTAATTGCTCTGCTTGTCGTCGTCGTTGTCACAGGTGTGTTTAAATCACAAACCCCCACCCCATCCTCAGTGTTGCTCTCTCCTGGGTCATGGAAGCTAAACCTCTTGTTTGTTGGATTCGTGTGCCCGGGGCTGGCTCCTGCCGTCCCAGGCCTGGTGGTGGAGGCTCATGGACGAGGGTCTCTCCTTGTCGTACGTAGTCCAGTCTGTCCCCATGTCTTCATCCCTGGCCGGGCCATGTCTGTTTCTGCTTGCTTGGGTGAAGGGGCCATCTGTCTGTCTAGCCATCTGTCTTGTGTCATGGAAAGGTTTGGGTGCCATTTCTAGCAGGCACAAGGGATAAGGGGGCAGAAGAGATATTTTTGATGGTGACCTGGAGCTGTGGCGATCGGGGTGAGGAATGGTGGGCTTTGATTGCCACTGACATCCCTCTCCATGTTACGAGTGATATGGGATTGCTCTGGGGAGAGCCCTCTTGTGCCTGTCCCTGGCATCACTAAAGAAGGTGATTTGGGGCTCGGGTGGGAACTGGGACAGGTAAGTGTTGGGGACTCGATGACACTTTGTGGGAGCATCTTCCCTGACAGCCTCCCCCCAGAAGGAGCACAGGTCTCCTAAGGTGCATCCCAGACAGCCTCCACAGTAGGGTAGGGCAGTGACAGTCACCGGGAAGGAGCCCTATCAGGGCTCACTTGAAGGGGTGTCTCTGCTGCTGCCTGTCTATAAGCTGCACTCCTGAAAGTGGATTTACACATTCGCCCTTCCAGAACACACCCATGACAGTCCCTTTACCAGGGACACTGGGCTGCTTCTCGTGACCTTTGTCCAGAGTGCAAAGAGGCAGGCATGGGGCAGGAAGAGTCTGCTCTAGGTAGGATTATCTTCCTCTGCCGTTTCTCATGGTTTCTCTCTCTAAGGGCCTGCAAGGAGAGCGAGGCCTCACAGGCCTGACTGGAGACAAGGGAGAGCCGGTAAGAAAGGGGCCCAGGATTCCTGCAGCGATGGCTGAGGGGTGGCCACTGAGTGGGAGATGGGGAGAGGCTTTCTTCTGAACTCCTCAGTCACGAAGCCCTGATGCAGAAGGGCTGGGAGCTTCAAAAGAAAGGGCTTCACACCCCTCAGATGGATGGAGCTGGGTGTCCATGTAGCCCCTACACCCTGGGAGCTGTGTGTGTTCCGGCTCTTAGCTACCATTGTGGGGGTGAGGGTTCCTCTCCTTCCTTCATCCTCCACACTTGTGTGCCTGCCTGCTCCTCCCCACCTCATTCTGGGCCTCCTTTCCCACTCTGCTCCCAGGGTTCTGGGGCTGGTCACCTGGGCTTGGGAAATGGCCCAGAATAGTAACTGTACCTGGGGTGTGGGTGGTTTGGGTGGCGGATGGGCACCCGCTGGATAGCAGATCCAGGGTTTTCGGTTTGGGTTTCTCACACAGGGAGAGGGTAACAGAAAGGTTGAGGGCTGGTCCATCACCATACCTGCCTTGCTTTGCAGGGTCCTCCAGGACAACCTGGCTACCCAGGTGCCATGGGACCCCCAGGATTGCCTGTGAGTAAGAGGACTCTGACTCTGGGGGTACTGGGGGTACAGTCCAACGGTGAGAACAGGGCCAGAAAGGGCGTCCCTCAACCGTGTTCCCCTTTTCCCAACATTCAGTCTCTACCATGCCATCCATGTATGACCCCCCCACATTCCACTTTGGTTCCCCTGGTGATGTGGCTTGCCCCCACCATTACAATGGAGGGAAGGAAGGGGACACTCTCAGAACCCCCATGAGTCCCAGACTCAGAAGGAACTGAGATGTGCCGCCCAACGGGTTTTGAGAGAGTGAGGAAGACACCCGAGAGATGCTGCTCCTTGCAAAGGCGCCCCCAGACCTCTCCAGTGTGGGCCACAGTGGCAGCTGGGTGGCCACACTGGCTACTGTTTCCCCCCTCTAGTCCCCTACTTTGGTCCATTCGGCCTTCAAGTGTCAGTCTGGGCTCCAGCTGTAACCCTGGTGTCTTGCATTAGCACCCCTATAGGCAGGCCACAGAGCTAATTCTGCTGTTGCTTGTCAGGGCATCAAGGGAGAGCGAGGATACACCGGCCCTGCAGGAGAGAAGGGCGAGTCGGTAAGCTACAGCATGGGATGAATGGAGGGCAGGGAAGAGCCCCCTCCCCGCATCCTCTTCATCAACAGGGTTGGGACTTTCCTGTGACCCCTGCTGCCCCTGCCCCAGAGTCACTCCAGCTGCGTCTCTGCACCAGCTGGTGGCTGCGGAGGCGCAGGCTGTGAGGAGATCCCAGCAGGCTTCTTGCAGAGACGACACTGAGGAGGGGAAGGGCCCAGTCAGCTGGCAGAATTTCCCCTCCTGCCAGATCAGGGCCAGGAGCCTTTTTCTCTATTGAGGCCACCTTCATGGGGGTCCTACACCGAACGTAGGCGCTGGGACAGCTAGCACATGAGGTCACAGGCTCCTGAGGGACATGACTCACCCAGTGTCCTGCAGCCAGCTAGGGAGTTAGTGGTGAGGAGCCTGGCCTGGAGCCCTAGTTTCTCTGGTGAGGAACCCCAACCCTCATATCTGGGACCCGCCAAGCTAGGGTGGGAACCTTACCTCTCCCCCTCGCGAATGTCAGCGAAACCTCATGGGACTCTGCCAACAACTGTCACACTTTTAATCTGCAACAAGATTGTCTCCTAGGCATGCTGGGTATTCCGAGCCCTTCTGAGGGTTCTGCACTGAGCAAAGCAGGCCCTGCATGCCTTGCCCTGCAGCAGGAAGCAGATAAAACACGAGTAGATAGAAATAGCTATGAAGAGAGCTGAGACCCCCTGAGCGTGCAGGGTGGGGGTGGGGCGTGGGGCTGGAGTAGTGTGAGGATGCTGTGTAGACGAGAGAGAGAGAGAGAGAGAGAGAGAGAGAGAGAGAGAGAGAGAGAGAGAGAG